>NW_015627576.1:24885-63237 GCF_001515625.1 Sinocyclocheilus rhinocerous
CCTAAACATAATTATTAGTAGCTTTAAATATACATTTTTAAGTTAAGTTTACTTGGGAATTCCCAGTAAATTTTATTGACTCTTTGTTTGTAAATTTTACTTAAGTAAAGCGTATCACTGTAAAAAAGTGTGCTGTTAAATAACAGTAATTTACTGCACTGAAAAAAACAATAAGATTAACTTAATTTTTCTTTCTTTTGCAAGTTTTCACACAGAAATATTTTAAGTAAAATTTAAGTATTGAATTAAGTAAAATGAAATCTGTAAATAAGCAAGTATGCTTGTTATCCTTTTAAGATAATATGCCCACTCAAAGTAATTATTACCTAAATGAACACAGAGACCTCAATACTTGGTACACCATACACAATGACGGTAACAATCAGTGAATAGTGTTTGAGTATGAATCGGTCATTTTGAGTAGAAAATGAACTCCAGATGTCACAAAACAGTAAGTTACTAAACCTAACAACAAAAGCAACAATAAAACAGTGTAAATACAACTCGAAAACAGTGAAAAGTGTAACCTTTTTAATTATTCATGCCCCAGTGCATTACGGGAAATACGGGATCATAACTTTGATATTTACTTAAAGAATCCTTGTAAACATAAACAATTCCAAGTAAAATATACTTGGAAACTTCAAACTTTAATTTCTACAACCTTAAATTGAGTACTAATATAGAATTTACTTTAATTGTTTTAATTCTTGCCTGAACTAAATTATTTAATGTAGAAATCACATTTGTTTTTATGTAGTATTTACTTCACCACAAAATCCTTTTTCACAAAATTCAGTTTACAAGATTCTTTATCTTTAAGTGGAAACTGTTCCAAAACCTAGTTAGCCACCTTGCCTACATAGACATCATCTGAATAGAACCTCATAACGGACTTATTCTGAATGCTCTACATGGGCAGCAACTCCACAAATTGAGCGCACTCGCAGAGGTGGACTTACCCATTAGGCAAAGATAGACGACCGCCTTGGGCTACCAAAAGCCAAGGGCCCCCTAAAATACTTTTCATATATGAGATGCGCATTAAGCGCGGACACGTGAACGGTTGCTGTTTACGGTGTTTATTACCATGACAACCGTCTGTGTGTACGAGTTGAATGTGCTTCTTGTGTATCCTGCTTGTATCAAATGAAAATATCATGCATCTGAAGTTGTAATTACATATTGAGCAACAGTGCGTATTATATGTTTATTGTTTTAAATGCCGCTTACTCATTTATGAGAAGGACCCAATTAGAGGACGCATACACAGTTACTTTTTTGATTGATATAATCCTTAGGTGTGTAAATGTATAATTTAATTTTTCATTATTTTTTTTTCAGTTTCATTAAAATTTGTAGTTAAAATAACTAGTTAAATAAAATAATACATTTTCGATGGCATTTTAGCATTTATGAGAGGAGCGCTGCTTTGTTTACAGCTGTTACCGGGGGAAACCGCTGTATTTCTGATGTTCCAAAAGCGCCTCCTACTGGTAGAGAATGAAAGTGCATTTTCAATAATCCCGTCTGCAGTTTTTGTTCAGATCAATGCGAAAATCCACCCACATAACCCTGTTTTAAATTAATAGAATAATTTATACTTCTGACTCATCCCTTTTCTTAAAAAATTGTTTAAAGGCTAAACTATGAAGTTTATCATTATATAATTTATTTTGTTTTTGTGAAAACCTATATCTCAACTGTAAATCAATTGCTATTTCATGGTCTACAACATGAAAGAAAGCCATTATAGCATGTAAATGAAAAATGTAGAGACACTGGACACAACTATGGGGCAGCATTGTGCAGCAGCAAGTATCACAGAGCTCCTTGTAGTGCATTCTGGGATTGCCTTATTTGCCAATGATACATACAGTCTTACCTTAGAATTCAGCTAAAAGGCATCTAAGAAAGATTTTTAATAATTCATAATTATAATTTTTGCATAGATGGCACATTTACAATGCCTTAAAATGCTGTCTAGGTAGGCATCTCACTTGGTTTTGGAACACAGCTTGCATCTCCAGTGAATCTCAGGTTTTACTTTTTTTTTTGGTTTGCTGTCACACTATTCTCTGCCGACCTGTTGTACTGGAATACTTCTATTGAGAACATCAAGGCATGTTCATTTCCAGTTCATGTAGCACAACATCCCTGTCGCATGATCATAAAAAGGATGTACAACTTGATTTAGGAAGCCTGATGC
This sequence comes from Sinocyclocheilus rhinocerous, assembly GCF_001515625.1. NCBI lineage: Eukaryota > Metazoa > Chordata > Actinopteri > Cypriniformes > Cyprinidae > Sinocyclocheilus > Sinocyclocheilus rhinocerous. The sequence goes on from NW_015627576.1 coordinate 27,095, forward strand.
CAGCAATGATTGCTTCTGCCCTGAAAGACTGGTAAATATTATGTCTTGTGATACTGATATCAGAGACTTTTCAAGAAATTGTAGAGCTTTGTGAGCCTTTAAAATGGTTCTTTAGGGAATCCCAAATCTTGAAGCACAATGACCCTTAAACAGAGTCACTGGTGTGCAGAAGAACTCCACCCACCCACACAAACACAAAATACTTTGCATATATCTCCAAGATTAACTTGTTACAGGAAGCTAAAAACAGAAAAGATATTGTTAGCATATTCCCAAATGCAAATTAAAATATTCTCTTATTAATTTGCATATCCAATCAACTCTCACAAAATAATTCACAACTATGTGCAGGATAGGGTAGGTGGATCTATTTTTTGAAAAAGTTTAAATGAAAATGTATGCAAAAATATCTGCATACATGCAGGTAGTCAACAAGACTATTTCTAATTCTAAAGGAATATGTAGAGGAAGTGATTCACAAACATTTGAGAAGAGGCCAATTTGGATTTTTGTTTGCAATTTGTTGATTTGTAATGAATAAACTGCAGTGATCTAACTGTGAGCTCCAGTTGTTCATCAGGATCAATAATGAAGCCACTGAAGGGTTGAGTTTGGCTGGAAGCATTCAGCATGTGGCCCAGAGGCCCCGTGTTAAACCGTTAACACTGCTGAGGGGAGGCTGGGTTCTGTTCAAAGCAAATTAAGCAGCCTACAGTGTGTGCTGCCAAAAACTGAGAACATATGGAAATGTTCTTCATATGAATCTGACATGAAAGAACTATCACTGCTGTCTGCTCATCAGGCTAGCAACAAGCTGAAACATTATTCAGCTAATGATCTATCTTTGGAAATCTTATCAAATAGCATTATGTATTATCTCACAGTGAAAAACAGAAAATAAATGTATGATTGGTAAGCCCTCCTACTGAAAACCCCCTTTTTGGGGTCTGTGACCTTTAATCCCCTGTAAAATAATAGAACGGTAGCATGTAAAGTACATAAAGTAATGCAATGACGTAGTTTGTACAGTAATGTGGTGAATTAATCTATAAAGTAATGCGGTGAGTTTGTGTGTAAAGTAATGCAGCAAACTGGTATGTATAGTAAAAGAGAGGCAGAATGTAAAATATGCAGTAAAGTGGTGTGGAATCTAAAGTAATGCACTGAAATAATGTGTTCTGTAATGCAGTGAGGCAGTATGTAAAGTAAAGCAGCAAACTAGCATGTAAAGTAATAACTGCATTAGTGTGTAAAGTAACAGTGGGATTATGTGTATAGAAAACACAGCAAACTAGTATGTAAAAGAGAGGTAGCATGCAAAATAATGCCGTAAGTTAGCATGTAACATAAAATAATGCAGTGAAGAAGCATGTGTTTTCATGCAGTGAGGTGTGTAAAGTCATGCAGCAAACTATCACATAAAGTAACAGGCAACAAGAACTGTAAAATAAATGACTGCAGTTTGGTAACGTATGTTTTGCAGTATTAGTGTGTTAAGTAACACTGTGATAGTGTGTAAAGTAACAGCAAAGTTGTATGTAAAAGATGTAGCACATAAAATAATGCAGGAAGGTAGAGTGTAAAATAAAATAAATCAGTGTAAAAAAGAATGCAGTGCAAGTAGCGTGTACTGCGAGGCAGTAAAGTAACAGTGTGGTGATGTGCAAAGTAACAGCAGAGAAGTATGTAAAGTAAGAGAGGTAGTGGAAAATAATGTGATGGCAAAGGGTGTAAAGTACTGCATTATGGTAGTGTGTTAAGTAATGCAGTTAGGTAGCATGTAAGTAACATGGTAAGTTAGTATGTCAAGTAATGCCAGAAGGTGATCTGTACGGCAATACGGTGAGGCAGTTCCTAAAGAACATGACAAGATCGCACCTTCTGACGTGATCGTATTTCCATCTGTTGCATCATTTACTATTATATATTTATGATACATTTGAATCTTATCACAGTAAGACTGTGAATTACTGCAGTCATTCTGCAGTGACGTACTGCAGGATGCTGTTACACAGCGGCAACAATCCCACTTAAAGATGGCAGCTAAATACCTGAGCAGCAGAATCCTCCTCACATCTGTCACTGCTATAGGAACAGCACGCTAAGAGTCTAATCTAGTTCAGAATCAACCTGTTCGCTAATCCTGTGCACACACACACACGAGCGCAAGGCGCACTAACACACATACAGGCGGACTTATTTCACCTCAGCTTCATGTAGGTCAGTTCGGCACACAGACACCTCACAGGACAAACAGTTAAACACACACATGGATAAGAATAACACCACTCCGGCTCATCCGTAAATCAATCTGATTAATTGACTTAATGAAGCTCTGCTGCTACTCTCTAGAAGACTTTGAGTTCTCCAAGTGACTTAAATCTCTTGAATCCGTTCACCAAAACATCAAGTACAGATTGTTTGCCAATTCATTTAATGACCATAAATCACTTTTTTCTCCACCATGGGGAAGAAAAACCACAAATGCGATCTCATTAATATCTCAACTTTCTCCTAGAGCAAACTGAGATAATTACCGCCTCCTGCTTCTCCTGAGAAAAAAATCCAAGTAATATCACACATTTCTCCTCTAGAGTTTCACAAGAGATCTCAGTAATGTCCAAAACGTGCTTAGATTTGACAAGATAACAAAGCCTGTAAAAATCAGATATCAAATGTCTCAAATCTCAATATGAAGTTTTTCATTAACTTAATAAATGATCTGAGCTTCCATCCATTAGTTTTATAGTGTTGTACTTATACTCTGTATGAATAATTGTTTCTTTAGTGTCTATTCTAATTTCTCCTTGACTCAACCAATGGCATTAGTTTGGGGCGGGGCTATCAATTAGTCTGACCAATGGAAGACAAGGGGAGTGTTCAGGAAATGCATTTACATTATATTTACAATTCAGTTTGTTGACGCTGCTGGCACAGAAATTACTTCACCTACAAGATTATGATACACTAAAAAAGGACAAGTTTTTCCTTTTCAATTTGGAAAGTTTTTGCATATAGACAACAACATGGTCAAACTGTCGTTAAAGTCCCCATTTACACGGATCCGCGAAAATGGCTAAGCGCTGTATTATGCATGCCAAGCCAGTAGTTGGCAATGTCACTTTGTAAAGAAACACTACACACCTGTGCACATACCTACAGACTGAACACATAATATTGTAAAAAAAGACTTAGTTTTTTCTTATCAGTTTTGTATATTAGTGTTGTGTGTTACACCTAATGTTGTTAAATGAATGTTTATTGCATTATTTCAGTTTCATGTGTGTTACCATGATGGTGTTTAGCGTTTGTGTGAATGACACTGTGCACTGTGCATTCCGGCAACCACAGCTGCCGTTTTTTTACCGTAAATTTTACGGATTTTTTTTTACAGTGTAGCGTATGGCATCACTATTTTCACAAATTCATGTTTTTTAGTTTACACTGAGACGATAATGGTATAGTTTTCAAAAATTTGCAATTTGAAACCAGCTTTCAAAAGTTAGCATTTTCAGGCCCCCAAAACACCATTGTTGAGTAAATGAACGGCAAAACACATTTTTTAATTGAAAACGGTGTTGTGTAAACGTCCCCCAAGTCTCCTGAGGTATAAAAGAGCAACATCCGTGCAACAAAATGTTCCTCTGGGCCTTTAAAGTCAGCCTTTGAAGGTAGAAATGACCAACAAACCAGTCACGTCTCTCTGCTACAACAGAACGCCTTCATTTCAATGCAAAACAAGTGTCAGGAATGAGATTGTATCGTTCACTTAAAACATTCCTGCACAGAACGCAGTGTTCAAGATCGCAAGACATCTAGAACTAAGACCCACACACTCACACTCCAATTCTCATGGTCCGTGGCTGAATCCGCTCATTTATTTGTTGCACTTGCTGCAGAATCAGCAGTGTGTGACTGAGTGTTCCCTCATTAGAGACCTTCTCCTTGCCTCTCCGCTATTATTGTGTCTGTAGAGTAACTCTGGCTCAGGGAGTGCAAACAGTACACTAGGTTTCTATCCAAAGCTTCAGATCTGCCACTGACCTTCTAAAAACATCTCCTCCCAGAAAAACCAGCTCCATCCTTCAGCCCTAACAGCTCCTCAGAGCTCAAACCTCTCCGTTTTCAGCTCTCTCCGCTCTGTCACTCTCTGTTTTTCTCTCTCCGAGGGAGACACATTGACCCTGAAGCTGCAGGAAAAGCAGCATCAACACGAGCCCACAATGGCAGCTGGAATCAGGAATAACAAGGTCCAACACAAAAGACGTCCTAGCGCTGAGGAATCAATCACACAGGGCAGGTTTTCTAGCAGGGTGTGAGACAAGGGTTTTACAAGCAGGATGTACACACAAACATGAGCTATACTGCAAAATCTAGCCTCACTCTCTATTGTCTACGAAGGAAGCTAGCTTCTGGGGCAGCAATCTTACAGAAATACAGCTTCGTAAGTAATTGATCTGATACGCTTAATGGGCAGAAACTCCATTAACAATCTCTTTCTGGCTGTTAAGTGGACTGACTTGCCTAAAAGGGACTTACATTCACAGCCGATAGAGTTTGACTCTAGCATGTCGCTAAGCTAATGACTTAGCTTACTCTGATACACAAAACTCGACTAGGGCTGTCAAATCAATTAATCTCGATTAATCACATCCAAAATAAAAGTTTGTGTTTACATGATATCTGTGTGTATTGTGTATATTTATGTGTATACATAAATACACACACATACATGTATATATTTAAGAAATATTTACGTGTATATATATATATATTCACATTTACATATGATTTATATTATATATAAATATATTACATGTATTTCTTAAATATATACATGTATATGTGTGTATTAACATATATACACAGTACACACACATATATTATGTAAACACCAACTTTTATTTTGTATGCAATTAATCACGATTAATCGATTTGACAGGCCTAATACATTTTTAAAGGCCATTGAGAAAAGAAATAGCACACTTCTCCCTTATAATTTGAGTTATCATTAATTCTGTATAGGGCTCTATGATTTCCACGATACGGAAAATGAAGAATCCAGTCATAAAAAATGAATTTACAGTATTGGAATGTCATAGAATTTGGCAAAATGTGGATGAATAAATCAAAACTAGGGCTGTACACTTAATCAAATCACGATACACAGATACACACACAAACTCAAAAGATCTTCACGACAACCCGCAAAAGTGAAATTTATGACAAAAATATATTTGTATTGTACAGTAGAATGTACTTCTCAATAATACAGGAATAACAAGGAATATCACAATAGATAAACTTTATTTCAATTACCTGTTTTATTTTTTACTCTAAGACAAAAAACTGGCTTCCATACCCTCAGACGATTTTGTTACTTTCATGGGACGCAAAACTGCTTTATTTTCCATATAACAAAGCTAGTTCAGTAGCTGTCAAGCTCCAAAATGTAAATGATTACAACATTTTAATTTACGGGGGAACTGTGCCTTTTCCATTGTCTCAGACATACCTTGCCTTAGCTACGATTTTTTTTTTCTCAAACTTTTGTAAAATTGTTTCAATTTGTTGGAGAAAATGTCTTTTAGATTCATAGAGAGAGAGCCAAAAGCTACAGAAACCTCAAATTACAGCTGATCAAGTCTATACAAGGATGAAATTGCGTTTTGAACCGGTAATCACGCTCTGCATGCGGGAGGAGGAGGCCTGGAGATGTGATGAAGAAATGCACGCTGGGAAATTGATTGTTTGCATTGCATCTGCCAAACAGAGACATTAAGACTCTGAGATGAGTGCTGTCAGTCTGATGCATCATGGGCAAATTCACATGCACATGACCAGCAGGTTTCCCTCTTTAACTGGAGCGTACAGAGAACCCCTGACTGACACCACTTGACCTCTTCAGACCCCGCGATCAGCAGTGATGCAGTTTTCACATGACACACAATTTTTTTAATGAGAAGGAAAATATATATATATGTTGAAGCCTAGGGTTTAAAGAAGCATTTATTTGATCAAAAATACAGTAAAATTGCAAAATATAACAATTTAAATTTGTCTGTTTGGATATATTTTAAAATGTAATTTATTCCTGTGATGGCAAAGTTGAATTTTCAGCATCATTACTCCATTCTTCAGTGTCACATGATCCTTCAGAAATCATTCTAATGATTGTAATGACCAGATATTTTTGTTTTTTCCCCTCACCGTTACACACAAACTGATCTGGTATGACCTTAAAAGCCACAAAGTAATGAATAATGTTGTATGATACAAAATACGCACTAGGAAACCAACCTATAGCATCCGTGTGTGTGTGTGTTTCGGAGTGTGTGTGTGGGTTTCTCTGTTCAGTCTCATCTCATGACTCATACACCGTTCCCCAAAGCATCACTCTTTTCATTTATTCAGAGAAGAAAATGAGTGTGAGAGGAATGTATTTAGCTAAAAAGGAAGGCATGTTTTCACAGACAGGTGTTACTTCAATGCAGAACCTAAAACGAGGTGATCGCTGGTGTCCTTTTACACTGCTGCTGTTTTTAAAATATGCTTCGATAGACGTCATTCTTTCCGTATGTATGTGTTATGTAACTTCAGTACATAACCTGTAAAAGTTGATTGAATCATTTTCAGTCCCTGCTGTCAGTTTGTTCCCTGCTTGAAAATCCAGGTAGATGTTCTGGAACATGCTAGCTGGTAATTAGCTTGTCCAGCTACCAGTTCATGCTGTTTTTTGAACACAGTTGCTAATGTCTAAATAGAAACCAGCTGCCATGTTTCAAAAATAAAGCTAGCATGTGAACACATTCACCCAAGATAAGGCATTGGAAATTCACTATTTGACCCAATATTTGTGTGAGCTATAAATCATCACTATTGTTATTGCTCGTACTTATCATATTTTCCACCCAAAACTTGCTTAATTTGTGCCACATATAGGGCCCTAATGAATACATTTTATTTTTTCACAAATTCTGTTTTCCATTTTAATTCTTCTTAATTAGAGCCTGACCGATATGGGCTTTTTGAGGGCCGATGCGATACCGATATTAGGGAGTAGAAAACGGCCGATATATCGATATTCTTTATGTGTATATTATAGTACGTAGTTACACCATTTACAAGCATTTTATCTGCGTTTTATTTTCTGTAAAAAATTTTCATATTGGTGACATATACGCCGATACCGATATATCTGCAACAGGCATATATCGGCCGATAAATTTGGCAAAACGATATATCGGTCGGGCTCTATTCTTTAATTACATTTTTATGTTTTTTTTTTTATAATAAAAAGGATGTCTAATCAATTGAATTGAAAACTTCAGTTTAATAATTTATTACAAGTATAATAGCACTGCGCTTGAAATGTAAATTCTGTGTTGTCTGTTTGAATTTTTATGACTGTAAATCTCACTATATACAACAGTGCCAACTAAAACATATAAATGAACATTTTAATGGGTTAGTCATTCGTTTTCATGCCATACAAAAGAAAAAAAAAATTAAATACATTAATAAACTATCAGTCTGACTGAAAAAGTATTTACAAACTGTCTGTACTGTATTGCGTATTACACAATGATTATCATTCATAAGCCACATTTCTGTGCAAATCGTATTTTTAATAGGAATCATTTTAAATAACATAGAATGATTTCACAAACAATTTACACACCAATTTGCTCATGAATTAGGTCTATTGTATGGTTTTGTATCTTGTACATTGTCTATTATATAATGCATAATGTAGAACATTTATACACTGCATAGCTGTATCCAAGTCATTTGCCATTAAATATCTATTCTATTCTGTTCTAATGATGGCTGCAGATAAACTCTGACAGGGTTCATATAAAACATAGACACAGATATTGATTTAGTTCTGGGCACAGGCTCTTCATCCACACACACAATTTTCTTTAATAACTGTGTGTTTCTTGTCAGAGCGACTCATTACAGAATGCCATTTTAAAGAGCTATTTTAAATTCACGCTGTACCGCCTGATTCACTCTCAGCTCTTATTTAGATGAAATACAGTCAGACCTGCATCACTAATGACAGGGACGGACTCATGCATGTCCAAAACACCAACACAAATGTGCGGAATGACACATTCGGCGCGAGGCGTTTAGATTTGACACTCTTTCAGCAGCTCTGAAAAAGCTCCTCTTTTTCGCCGTTGGTTCAATCGTTTTAGTCAGAACATGTTAATGCCTTGATGCCCATCAACAGTATTGATCGGCATCGACTGTCATTCCCTGAAACGCCAGACAATCACAGCTGAAACTAGCCTGAAGTGGCTGCTGGTTTTACGTGTTTTCCAGCTGGTCATTTATGGTATATATCTGGAATACGAGCCAGTGAATCTGGTTTCACCCTGGTAGACTATCTTGGCTAAGCTAGTAAGTATGGAAGCTTATTTCTGCCATGAAATAAATCCACCAACATAATTGTTTAGAACTGTTTTTGCTTGTAAACAGTGCTTGATCTCCACATATTTGATCTCCTGATTCAGACTAGATGACTTCACTGGAGGAGGCAATATTATGGATCGAGGACTCGTATTTTAGCCAGAAGCAATGGTTTAAAGTTAAAATATCTTAATGATGGATTTGTTTGTTTGTTTGTTGATTTGCTTACAAACATGCAGCTTTTTGATTCACAAGACATTAACTGATGGACTGGAGTGGCGTGGATTACTTGTGGATTATTGTGATGTTTTTATCAGCTGTTTGGACTCTCATTCTGACGGCACCCATTCACTGCAGAGGATCCATTGGTGAGCAAGTGATGTAATGCTACATTTCTCCAAATCTGTTCCAATGAAGAAACAAACTCATCTACACCTTTGGATGGCCTGAGGGTGAGTACATTTTAGGCAAATTTTAATTTTTAGGTGAACTATTCCGCAATCAAAATTATACTGACAAATGCTGTTGACTGAACTTGAATCCGTACTGAACCCAGAATGTTCCTTTGAAGGGGACATCGGATGCACATTTTCCACAAGTTGGTTTGATTCTTTAGGGTCTTCATGAAATGTCTGCAACATACTTTGGTTAAAATTCCTCAATGGTTGTGTAAAACAACACCCTTTTTACGCTGTCAAAAACAGCTCTGTTCACAGCGAGACGTTTCAGTGCATGTCTCTTTAAATGATAATGAGCTCTGCTCACCCCGCCCCTCTCTTCCATCTTTTGAGTATTCGGTGGTGTTACCATCAAAAACAAAACTCCACTGCTTCCTCAGTGGCTCTTAGGCCAGTTTCAGCGTCTTTTTTTCGGCGTGCATGTTAACAAATGAGTGCATTCACAAAACCATCGCTTCAGTGCTGCTCACGCGCTGCTCCTGCTCCCGGTGTGAATGCACTCATTTGTTAACATGCACGCCGAAAAAAAAAATGTGATGCTCACGCGCTGCTCACACGTGTTGTGTTATGTTCACTTTTACATCCAACTACAAAACATCTGCATTGCTTACAGCTGCTCGAGCACGGAGAAAATGGCGGACAGCGTACAACTGGCTGAGGGCAGAAATATGCTAATACGGGAGTGTCCATGAGCGGTCATGGGCGGGGCCTGAGCAGTATGACGTAATACTGCTCAGAAAATCAAAACGGCTTCATTGGAGTCTGTTTAGGTTTTTTGAGGATTAAAATAAAGGAGTGAATGGACTTTTGTCATTGTAGGGTGGTTGTGTCCACACACTGCTAAGACACATTTATATGCAAACAACATGTAAAAATTAATTTTGCATCCAATGTCCCCTTTAAATGAATGTCCCAGGTTCAAATAAAAGCTCAAATGACAGCTTTTGGACTAAAACAGATTTCTCCTCAGCAAAATTTGCAGTGACACACTTAAAATGGAAATAAACAGAGCAAATTCTTTGCATAAATGTGAAGCTTGGATTTTTGTTAAAGCACTTACATGAATTATTCAGTAAAAACCTGTTATTATTTGATCTGTGAAGTTCTCTAAATCGTCTTGGTGGAGGACTACTTTTCTAGATGGATGAACTTCTGCTTACATTTTTTTTATGAATTTGAGCCAACTAAACACGCCTTTCTTTGGTATTCTTTTAAGCTGAAATATTGGATATAACATTATATAAGCAGTTCTACCACAGCAGTTTCATGTTATTACATAAAAATGTAATAAAAGGATTTTGTGAGTACACCGACTAAATGGAGACAGAACACTTGTACTGTAGTGTATACAGATTCAATCTGATAGAAAAAACTGCCAATATTTTTCTTTTTTGAGTCAAAGCTGCCTTTCCGAATCGTTACGGCTCAGTCGAACCCAGAACATTCCTTTAAGCTGGTGTGAGGGTTTGTTCCAGCAGGAATGCGATTCATAGAGCCGATCGCCTTCCTGCGAATCCATCAGGGAGTTTGTGTAGTGGAAATTGAACTCTGCATTCATCTATAATATGGAAAGACTCTTGATATCAGTCTGTCATCCATCAACAAGCTTCCTGTCTGTGCTGTTAGCTGTGTCATCCTCTCCCTCTATCTATCTGGAAATGGAGCACAACCACACCCCTCCTCTCTCTTTCCTCTTTAACACTGGCTTCCACACACACTTAGCTCAGTTTTCACCAACAGTTTTCTGTCTCTCTCGCTCAGGCTCATGAATCGCGTTCTGTCTCCAGGCATCTGCTGAACGCCGCACACTCATCGTCTCCTGAAACACGAACCCTTGGCAGAGATCACATGACCTCTGTAACTCCACCGCCTCTACAACGCTCTGTTCCTCTCTTCAGAGAACAAATCTCGGCTCGCTTTCTATTTTAGTCGCTGCCGATTGATCTGAATGGTTAAGAGAGGAGATTCAACGACGTAAATCAATCCTACAGAACCACAAAACACACACTTACACACTTCATAGGCTTCTGCATAGGCTAACATTACACCGTCCCACAACGCAATGGGCCTGTTTTACCATTATAATATATAGTATGCACTATGTGAACGCATTCCTTAGAAATAAAATTACTGACAAAAATGTTTCTCAAAGATTTTTTGTTTAATTTTGTCAATGAGGTGAAAATTGCTAAATTAATTATTTTAATTGAAACATTATGGAGCACTAATAATTGTTTTAAAGAAACATCTAGAAAGACATGATCATTTAAAATAATAATAATAAAAAAAAATTAAACCAACAAATTAATTATATAAGAATTAATATATAAAATGTCTGAATATTTGGTTTTATTTTCTCAGTGACTGAAATGAATGAATATGATGAAATATTGAGTAAATTTGATGAAATTATATTTATTAAAACTAAGACAAAAACTATGACTAAAACAAAAACTGTATAAAAGTTAACGTTGTATGTAGACTAGTAGTGTAAATTAAGATAATTACTAATGCTAGTTTATATAAAATTCTGTTTAAAACTACCCAAAACACACAATCATGCACAGACTCACAGTGTAATTCAAAAGTTTGGGCTCGGTAAGATTATTTGTGAAAGAAATGAATACTTTTCTTAAGCAATGATGTATTAAACTGATCAAAAGTGACAGTAAAGATCAAATGTACAGTATAATGTTGTATATGTGTACTACTGTATACCATGTATTCAACTTCAAATAAATGCTATTATTTGAACTTTCTATTCATAAAATAATCCTAAAAAATGTAATAATGAAGAACTGTTAATGTTAACTGTTAAGAAATGTTTCTTGAGCAGCAAATAAACATATTAGAATGATTTCTGAAGGATCATGTGACACTGAAGACTGGAGTAATGATGCTGAAAATTCAGCATTAAATCACAGGAATAAATTACATTTATTTTATTTTAAATGGTAAAAATATTTACTATTTTTACTGTATTTTTGATCAAATAAATGCAGCCTCAGTGAGCATAAGAGACTTCTTTCAAAAACTTTTGAACAGTAATTTAATGTATGCTTGAATGTGTCAGCAACGTTCTTACGGCAGGGCTTAGCGAAGGTGGCTACAAAAAAGGTAGAATACGGCTCCTTTAAGACAGCTCTGACACACCGTCTCATCTGATGTTCTTTTGGAAACATGAATTGTGACCCTGGAGCACAAAACCAGTCATAAGGGTCAATTTTTTGAAATTGAGATTTATACATCATCTGAAAGCTAAATAAATAAGCTTTCCGTTGATGTATGGTTTGTTAGGATAGGACAATATTTGGCCAAGATACAACTATTATATTTGAAAATCTGGAATCTGAGGGTGCAAAAAAATCAAAATACTGAGAAAATCACCTTTAAAGTTGTCCAAATGAAGTTCTTAGCAATGCATATTACTAATCAAAAATTAAGTTTTGATATATTTATGGTAGGGAATATCACAAAATATCTTCATGGAACATGATCTTTACCTAATATCCTAATGATTTTTGGCATAAAAGAAAAATCAATAATTTTGACCCATACAATGTTTTTTTGGCTATTGCTACAAATATACCCCAGCGACTTAAGACTGGTTTTGTGGTCCAGAGTCACAATTATCGGAGCTGATGCTCTCATGTGGATCTAGGCTAACTGCTGGTGCTATCGGCATATTTACCTCACGCAGTAAATCCAGCAGGACTGCTGATAAATATAAACAAATCCAATTAAAGAAAGCGTTAGTCTGGGAATGCTTACCTCGGCCTCTTTAACACACACACACACACACACACACACACACACACGCACACACTCACACACACACACACACACACACACACACACACACCTTAATCGGAGCTTTAAGCAGCACCGCCATTACGCATCACTTCACACACACACACACACACACACACACACACACACCTTAATCGGAGCTTTAAGCAGCACCGCCATTAGGCATCACTGCACGACTCGACTGTCCTAAAGAATTTATAACCACTCTGAACTCAGATCACTAATGCCAATCGACTCGAAGATACACACACACAAACACACATAGACATAAACACTACACTGTACACTCACACACGTACATGTACACACACAAACCTGATGGGTGTTGCCATCACATTCAGCAAGCAAAACCAGCTGCTGAGCTTCCATTGATCTACTGGCCTGAGAAGAATACTGATTACACACACACACACACAACACTGCAATCTGGTTTCCAACACAAGGACACACACATTTCAAAACACATTAACAGGCAATAGCTATTTGAGAAGTAGGCTACTCACACTCTCTGCCTCAGATCTGCATGTTAACAGAAGCCCCGCCCACCACAATATAAGCCCCGCCCACAGCCACAATTCAAAACTTCCTGCAGCGACAAAACAAGCGCTACTACGTTACAATACAAGTTCTGCCCACACTCCAAATCATTTCGCACATTTCGGAATGTGACGACAGTGGCAGTTTATGCAAAACATAGCGTCCCTAATAATTTTGGGGAAACATTTTAGTCAAACTGCTTTAGGCTACATGTACATCTGGAAATTAAAATTCTGTATTCACCCTTATGTCATTTATAATCTAATGTTTATGTAAAAATAACAATAAAGACTAAAAAATAACAATAAAGGCTCAAAACAGATCACCAATTTTGATTTTGGAATTTTGATTTGTTATAATGATAATAATAATTATTATTATTAGGGCTGAAGCTATCGAATATTTTAGTAATCGAGTATTCTATGGAAAATTTCATCGATTAATCGAGTAATCGGATAAGAAGAACTTTTTCTTTATTGAAGAACAATACTAAATATACAAGAGAAAATAAGACAGGTCTCTTAAAATGAACAAGTAATTTGTTTCCTTTTTAGAAAAATTAACATTTTAATTGCTGAAATTGCATATATTAATAACTGTGATAACTAAACCCATTTAGTGCATTTAATTGCCATATTACTTTCAAAATGCAAATACAAATATATAAAAATCAATTTCAAATTACTTTAAAAAAGGTAAACATAGTACAACCAAAAACTAAGACATAAATCAGAATAATAGTAATAAAATTAAATAAAAAAAAAACTAAATATTGTGCAACTTAACTTTCAAGTTTCAGCCTAACTACAGCTCAGGCATGACATAAGCCTTTACTGTCTTCTTAGAAGGCTTTGTGGCTTTTGTAAGAGGCAAAAATGAGTGGGCAGGAAGCTAACGTGGAACAAAAACAAGAGTCCATACACATAACATTTATTAACACATTTTTCAGCAACATGAATTTAAAGTTATTTGCAGAATAAATCCTCTTAAATGTCGCTCTGCATACTGGTGTGTGTGTGTGTAATCCTTTAAAGGAGCATGTGGTCGCAAACACAGTGCTCTGTATGTAGTTACAGTAAATGGTAGGGATGCACCGAAATGAAAATTCTGGGCCGAAACCGAGAATTCTGGATGTGCTTGGTCGAAAACCGAAACTGAACATGCTTTGTAATAATTATTTATTTGATTAAATAATATAAAGTAATTTTGTAAGACTTTTTACTTTAACTCAATTTTAATGACACGGAATTTAAAAAACACAAGCCAATAAAATAACCACGGTTTTATTGAAAGAAAATTGGACAGAAAATATATTAATATTAAATATCAATGTATTATTTTTATTCAGTTCTATATGAAACGGTGAAACGCTCATGAAGTGACTCTCAGAGCAGTTCTGGAGATGTTGTTCGTGTGTTTATGTCCTCATTGAGACGGCAGACGCTGAAATCACCGCGAGCGTCAGTGTGTGTGTGTGTGGTAAAGGAAAACGCGCGTTTCTGCCATTCATTAATTCATTGAGATATGATCGTGTAATATGAGTTAATGCTCATCAGATCGCGTAAATCAGTGGGAAATGAATAGAAATTATGATTTTGTGTAAAGAAATATCAAGTAAACGTATAAAAATATAAAAACCCTGGCAAAGCTATTATTATCAGCGCATGTTAGCAGAGCATAGCTGGGACTTTGTGGTGCTTCTAGTGATAAAAAGCAGTTGCAAATGTTGTACAAAATAATTATCACCACTACTCATTTGCACCAATAAAACATGCAACTCTTTGTTTTACTACCAAATTATATGTAATATCTAATTATTATTAATATTTCACATACATTGGAAAGGTTTCCGTGACCTCTCACGAGATCTCGGCAAAAAGTCTCACGATTTATTTCCACAACATGATGCATGATGGGATACACCAAGCGTAGTAATAGTGTGTGTTAAGGGGACTGCGCTCTGGCGTTTTTAAGATCAGGGACAGTCTTGCGCACTTACTTCCTGTCGTGCGCACGTGCTCTCAAGTGGCCAAGACCGCAAGTGTGGGTATTTGGACAAGGCATTTACCAGCGTTGCCCAATACTGCAAACAGGAACAAGTATACTACATAGAAATTTCTTGTCGACGTGTTATTTGAGCGGACTTAGCTTTTCCGGTGAGCATGAGCGGTAAATAAGCAAAATGCACATTGATAGAGCAGAATATAGAACGGAACGTCACACAGCGCAGTGATGGAGGAGAGTGAAACCTGAACACTGCTGGGCGGCGCGGTGCGGCATATATTTTCAGCGGCCGAAAATTCAGTGCATCCCTAGTAAATGGACTAAACGATTCTTGGAAGCACTTAATTTGCCTGGATGATTTTTTGTATTCGAGTTACTTGAGTTACTCGAGGAATCGTTTCAGCCCTAGTCACATACCACAGATTTCCACCATGAGCTCATTGCTCACATTTAATGAATAATTACTTTTATTTTGATTATTTATTTTGAATAAATATTTTTTAAATCTAAATTTCACAATCAAACTTCAGCTTTAATACTTGTTAAATAATAATAATAATAATAAATTATTATTGCATTTTATTTAGATTATTATTTTGACAATTTATTTACTTATTAAAATAAATAATTAATTTAAAAAATGTAATTTGTAATTGGTAAGATTTTACGAAGAGCTGTTAATAAAATGATTTTCAGTTTCATTTTGTTGTCTGAGGCAGGTTTTTATTGCCTATGGTATCCATTTAAAGCAAAATTTCTGGTATTGACTCAATTCTACCGCCCATTCACAATACAGGCACCGCCCGCAGACAGACGAAAAAACACAACCACAACATGGGAGCCACCCACAACCCAGGCCCCGCCACATGACTACCTGACATTTCCAAGTTCCCATAGAGTCTTCCATTGTGATTAACATTTACTCAGCAGGACTAGAGCATCTTCTCCCTGCAACACTAATGAGCTCTGCTGGCTCGTTACTGCCAATTCATTTCCAGAACATCCTCCGAGTCATCATAAAAACATGAATCCAGCGTTCATGTATCATACATTAATGCAGTTTCATGTCGCTTTATGGAAACGTCTTGAACTGCACCTAATGTCTTTTTAAAGCGTAATATGATGCTGCGGCATTAAACATCTGCTGGAGAATATCACTAATATAACAACCAAGAGAGGAAGAGAGGAGTATTCCTTTGACAACGCACAGACAAAAATCCTGATTTCCGAAATAATTTAATTTGGATGCACCGTGCCTGGCTATTCGCTAAACAGACAGGAAACTAATGCAAAACTAATGGATAAAATAATAGTTATTCAGTGGGGCTTTTCTCCTGGGCAAAAAGCATTTCATTTAAAGATTAGAGGTAAGCTGCTCTATTTCTCTCTCTCTCGCTCGCTCTGACAATGAGACTGTAAGTGATTTGACTTTAAAGAGCCAGGAGTAAGTGAGCATGTGTGTGACACAAGTCATCAGCAATAAGACACAATGGGACAAACTCCTCCCCTTTGCATGCCCCTCCCTCTCATCTGCATAGTTGTCTTGTGCTACACAACAAGCCAGTGAATCCATCTGCAGACCAGAGATCCCTGATGTTTGGAAAGCTTTAGCATAATTTCCATACTAAAAGCTGTGTATTTAACAATATCAAAATCTGCAGACACAAATTAAATGCATACAACATTTTTTTATTGTACGTACACTTGCTTAAAAGGGACAGTTCACCCCAAAATGACAATTTTGTCATAAATTCCTCCAAACCTGCATGACTTTCTTTCTTGTGGAACACAAAGGGGCTTGTGCACTAGATTTCAATGAATCTTTTCAGTTCATAAGGGAAGCAGCACTAAATCTGATTTGTGACTCATTCATTTTCATTTGAGTAAATCTTTTATTTGAAATTATTTTATATTTATTTATCCAAAATTATTTTATATTTGACTCTATAAGTAGTACATACAACTTGTGCACTATATTACAATCTTTTTAGTTTATGAGAAGTAGCACTGGGTCTGATTCAGGAATGATTCATTCTTTAGAACAAATATTTTATTTTCATAACTATTTCATATTTATTTATTAATGTACCTGAGATTATTTAATATTTATTTATCCAAAACTATTTTATTTTTATTCAAAATTATTTTATTTTAGTAGTCCATACGACTTGTGCACTATATTACTGTCTTTTCCCTTTATGAAAAGTAGCACTGATTCGTGAATTATTCATTCTTTTGAACTAATCTTTTCAATGAATCAGTTGGTTCAGTTCACAAAAAGAGTCTGAATGATTCATTCACAAACTGGACTGATCTGGCTCTCAAGTTGACTCACTGAATCACTGGAGTCGAAGATGATCAGTGAATAATAAAAATGAACATTTTGGTTCATTTTTCAAACAAATTTATCACAATTGCATATGACTCACAGATATAGCACACAAATTGTACTGAACACTTTTAGGGTAATTGTACAATGCTTTCGCATTCTTTTTTCGAAGCTTGAAATCTTCAGTTCTTTTGTATTCTATGGAAGAAAGTCATACGGGTTTAAAACGACATTGAGGTGAGTAAACAATGACATATAACATTTACATTGACTGGTAAAGTATTACATGTAAATGACCCTTTCCTCCATGAGGATTGGTGATTGCAGTCAGATAATGGGTACCCTGGGAGTGAATAAAAAAAATAAAATAACACATGGTCACCTTGTTGGTTATACAGTTAAAATCACCTCACACGGTGCTGCAAACGTGTTCATCAAGAAGCCCAGTCTCACAGCTTGAGTTTAAAGCCAGATATCATCGCTACTATCAAATAAAATATACGAATCAGAGATTCATCCAGGCCCTGTCGAAATGACATCAGTCGGACCTATTTGTACATCATATTATTTGCACACTGGAGTAATGAAAGTGATTTCTGTTGACACAAAGCGAATTCATTCTCCACCGATGCCTGTATTGCACTACGAGTGCCGTCCATCACGCTGATTACATTTGTAAAACCAGCGATCACAATGAAATGCACATTATTTTTTCGCCATTGGAGACAGTAAATGCACCAGGTCAAACGTTCGCATGGGCGGCAAGCACATTGTCACGTCAAGCCTGCTTTTTACAAATGCCCACGTGGGCGTAACAAATGGCGAGCGAGCTCTTCTGAGCCCGCCGTTCCAAGTTTTATATGTATGTGAGGTTTATTCACGAGGGCCCTGAATTCATAGCTCACACTGAGGAAGTGATATTTGGACCAGTATTTCTGTGGGAAATCTTTTAGCTCCTGTGAGATTTATATGAAGAACTAATCCAACAGCAGCAGACATAACGGATAACCCACACACACACAACCCAATATAGTCCGAGCCAGCTGGGCTGAAATTGCCCAGACTGATTTAATATTCTGTGTGGACAGAGATATCAGCAGCACCTGGCATCAACTCCTCAATTCCAAATCAGATCAATTCAGAAATCAACTTCACTGAATGGCACAGTACTTATTAAAGACAGCTGCTCATTCTAGAGCCTTCTGAATGATGATTCTACAGCTTTGTCCAACCATTCTAAAGCCTTTCTGCACGGATCTTCACTAACATGATTGTACCAAACAATAAAATGACCATGAAGACCAGCAACTTTTCCACTGATATTCCATGGATTTGATTTTCAAGGGCATTTTTGACCTTTATGAGGGTATAACTTTCTAAATATGTTTTTCATTCCTCTATGTCAAATACTTAAATTTGATCAATTCATACACGCTTAAGAACAAAGGTTCCAAAAGGGGGATTTCCGAAGAACCATTTTTTGGTTCCCCAAAGACAATTCAGTGAACAGTTCTTAAAACAGCCATTTTCTTTCTTACTGTCAAGAACATTTTAATAACCTAAAGAACTTTTGTGCAATGGAAAGGTTCCATATAGGTGTTAAAGCATCTTAATGGAACCATCAATGCCGATGTGAAGGCCTTAATGGGACTTTTATCAAACTATTTCACAAATCAGGTTATAGGGAAAAAATCATCACGGGGGATATTTTTCCAATTTCAAAGGCTTTTTTTTTCTTTTTGGCCCTGAGCACCCCTCAATTTTTAACCATGTCAAACTGATTTCTCCCAGTGTGGTACTTTTTTGTTTTTTTGTTCAATAACTACATGACAAAATCATTTAATCCAGAAGAAAGCTTCATAGACAACACCGACTGACCCACATGATTGTGCTGAATTGTCTGGTAAGACAGTAAGAAGTCTGCAAAAGATTTAACAGTAAAATGAGATAATGCAACTATATATTATGTAATGCACACCTTATTTACACTATATTTACCCTATAGAAGGAATGTTTCTGGGGTTACTGAATATATTTTCTGTGCATTTGTGATTGAATATGCATAAATTGTTTTTATGCACACACACACACACACACACACACACACACACACACACCTTAAAATCCGAAGCGTTGGTAACTTACAGCATCATTCTGTATCGCTGCAATAACACATACGCGGATATGTTCATCTTATAAAACGCGACGATCCGTCCACAAACACCGCTGAAAGTGCTTATATCCGTGCCTGATAAACCCTTGATATGATCACAGACGATCCCTCATAGGAACATACATATAAACTCTCTTCATGTGATCACAGACACCATCATCATCATCTTCATCAACATCATCTCTCGGCGGATCGACGAGCTCAAGGAGTCGCACAGATATTCTGCTACCCTCCGTCTGTCCTAGTGATTTTGTTCTTCTCCCGTCTGCAGTCTGGACTCACCCAGCGCCGAACGAGAGCGCGCGCACACTCACACACACATAAACGCGCGCGCGTCTCCAAGCCGCGTTTATTCAGCCTCTCCGAAATGTCTGAACAAATAAACTGCCCCGAAACGTGAGTGTGAGAGAGAAATACGCCTCTTCCTTACGACAGCTTACCACGAGAACTATATTTCCCGCCAAAACATCAGTAAGTAACTAGCCAACTGTATAAATAATCGATACTGAATTAGGAACACGGTTATTTTTAAGTTACCTCCGTTTAATTTAAGTAACTGCAGGGTATTTGGAGGGAATTTTATGTTTCCATGGTAGCTACATGTGTGATCAAACTGAGATATCTATAAATGTTTATTCTTACAGAAAACATACCATGATGGTAGGCTAATAGGCTATAATATCATACACCAAACCTGTAAATATACATTTATCTAGAGCAACTCGAGAATAATACAAGCATAAGCAATTGAATAAATGCAGTAATCAGACAGTACCATTGAATCTTCATCTGTTTAAGTCACATGAACTTTTCCTCACTTCCCCCATATTTCTGACCAAAAAGAAATAGCGGTGAATACAAAAACTCCTGAGAAGCAATATCAAGAAAAATATTGATCACTGGTTTTGATCCATCCACACGATTCCGGAATAATTTACAGGCCTACAGATATATAGTCAGCATTGCCAAATCTGACACATTTCAATGTTTACATACTTGATCCATAATTTATTTCTTCACAGCATGAGGGGCAGTTTACTCAAAAATGAAAACTTGGTCATCATTTCCATCACCCTCAAATCATTCCAAACATGTATGACTTTCTTTGGTGGAACAAAAAAGAAGATATTTAGAAAAATGTCTCAGTGCATATTTTTCGTCCATACATGGTCAATATTGATAGTGTCAAGTTACATATCAAAAACGTCTGAGTTCATATTTGATATAAAGATTATCAAATGATGAATAAATCATATGATGAATATCAAAATACTACGGTAATACCTTCTGGTTCAACCTACAGCATTTTTTTTCTAAGGAAAACGTCCAGAAGAATCATTTTCTTGCTGTTGTTGACTGCAGTACCACACATGAGGTCCTGGGGGCGCTGTTGCTCTCACTCAGATTGCAGTTGCCTAAAAAAATCTTTTTCCGGGCACCTTAAGCATCCGCCTGAAGAAGCTGTTTGAACACAATAGCTGCGAGCAGCATAAACAAACGGCCTCCCATTACATAACAGCTGTCTGTTTAAATTCATAGGGGTCAGTGCACATCACACGCACCCATAACTGCATTCAGTAAATGGGCGGCCCAGGATTTTCAGCTCCTTCCACCTGATAAATCAGATTAAAGCTGCGTTCAGGAGATTTTCCAGACAGACGTATGCCTGGATCGATGGTGGATGTCAAAGTGGCTAGAAGACAAACGAGTTGCCACAGTTGTTTTCTGTAGTACACGGTTTCTGTCTTTCATTCGAAGCCCTCACATCACTCAGAGAGGGTTAAACCTTCATTCTTAAAATTCAACTCAAACCATGTAAAACTGTTTTATTTACTCGCCGAAGCCAATTTCTACTCTCATTGGTGCTGGATGTCTGCGTTGGTTTCTCTAGCTGATTTTTTGTGACTGGGGCAAATAATACAAAATAATTCACACACAGCAGTGTCAGTATGCTGGTATATAATATACATAAAATCTAAAAGTAATTAATATAATAATATTCATATAAAATTCATATAATAATTCAGCAGTGTTGGTTTACAGTTATAAAACATGCACACAAAAAATAACGTGTAGACTGTAGAATTTCTGCCCTACAGTGCATCACAAATTCAATTTTTGGTGTCTTTTAAAGATTTGATGTGACTAATCTGGCGAATTTGGACCAAGAAAGGGTCTTTCTCAGTAGTTCTCATTTTATCAACCTTGTACTGGATAAACATGATTTTGTTTCCAGATGGACTAGTACAAAAACCTGCACACACTGACTCTGAGAGGTTTCTTAAAGCTGTCAATCAGATTTGAGCTTGTCTGATCAAAGAAGCGAGGGAAGAGAGCAGAGAGAAATGGCACGGCTCACTTTAGATGGACTCACACACAATACACTAATGTTGAGATATTTCTCTTTGTATTACTGATGGCATTTCCCAGCCGCAGGCTGCAGTGCAGAGACAGCAATAGCTACTTTAAAAGTTGTTTCCAGCACAGCACTCATCTCATCTGGAACCAACAAAATCTCATTCTCTTGTTCTGTATTCTCTTGCTATGCTGGTAGCAATCATATCTACACACACTGA
The DNA here is from genome assembly GCF_001515625.1 of Sinocyclocheilus rhinocerous. Classification (NCBI taxonomy): domain Eukaryota; kingdom Metazoa; phylum Chordata; class Actinopteri; order Cypriniformes; family Cyprinidae; genus Sinocyclocheilus; species Sinocyclocheilus rhinocerous. Next base: position 49,400 of record NW_015627576.1, read on the forward strand.
CTCAGATCACACGCACACACAGCGAGTCAAGGACTGTCAGGATTACCAGCATCTAATTTTACAATCACTGGTTCATAGTTGGAGAAAACTTGAAGATATACTGGAAAAGTAGAATTTAGATTTTCTTTTAAGGTAAATACACATTTCAGAACAAGTAAAAATCATAATTTTTCATTTATAATGTCCACCATAGATTTAGCACTACATTTATTGTGCTTAATGTAAATTAAACACCATCATTTAATACAAAATGCACTGATAACACTAAAGAGAAATGTAAACACAACTATAACCTTTGAAAACGGCCAACAACTATTTATACACCTTACAAGTTCCCATTCCATTTAAAAAACTACTTAATTACATAAGCGGGTGAAACAACCAATAGCCACACCCCAAACACAGTGGCCACTCCCCCAAAACACAACACATAGAAGACCAGACATAACTTCAATTAATTTACTTTAGCTAATTAAAAACATAGATTATTATTTTGTAAAATGTACAGGAAAGATGGCAAACAGTAAACATTTGTTTTATAAATGTAGTCACTGAATGGAAAAACCCCTGAACCAGTTTTGGAGTGATCTGTTTTTCGTCTGTCTCCGTGGGCACCAGTCAGGCTATAGAAGATAATATATAGAGTTTTGTGTCCAGAGAATCCAGTTCAAATCCTGCCTCCAGACCTTTCAATGATTAAAACTATCCATATAAAAAAAAAAATCACACGCTCTTCTACATTAGGTCTCAAAACCAGAGATTTTTCAGCCTTACAACACATGCTGTCAAACTCTAAGCCTCAACAGTATAGTGAATAGTTTTGGTAAATCTGACAGAAGAACACAAGCCTTGTAAACGTCAGGGTCATGAGTTCATTGTTAAGGTTTACATAATCAGTACTCACTGCCTGCCCATGTACACGCATAATATTCAGATTCTCTCTTTTAGAAGAGATTTTACACTTCATAAAACACATTTTCATCCAAACATCAAAGCAAGCAATTCTTTGAGAAATAAGCCTTGCATTCCGACCTTACAATAATGAATCCCTACAGCAAAAAAGACTGAATTCATACATTATTAAACTCTGCTTCACTGATGTTGTACAGTACTAAGAGTGTAAAGTACTGAAATCGTACAGTACATAAATTCTACTGTACTGGGACTGTAAAATATTACAGTAATAATCAGTACTGAAATCATACAAAACTAAAACTGTACAGTACTGACATTTTATGGTTTGACTGTAGAGTACTGAAATATTACAGTTATTTAAACACTACAATACTTACGTCATATAATATTTAACTCTGCTGCACTGATATTTTACCGTATTAAGAGTGTAAAGTACTGAAATCTTACTTCATCAAAACCCTACAGTACTGAAAAACTACACTACATAAATGTTATTGTATTAGGACTGAAATATTACAGTAATAAAAAGTCACAGTAGTGAAATCATGCAATACTAAAACAGTATAGACTATACGGTTACTATAATAATATTACAGTATTAAAACACCACAGTACTAAAATCATACAACATCAAAACTCTGATACTGAAATTAAACTGTATAGTACTGAAATTCTACAGTGCTAAAACTCTACACTACTGACATTTTTCAGTATTGAGACTGTAAAGTACTGAAATATTATAGTAATGAAACACTGCTGTACTAAATTTTTACAAAATTGCATAAGCTACAGAAATGCATCCCTACAATACTGAAATCTAAAGCAATAAAATGTTACAAAACTGAAACCTTAGGGTACTGAAATGTTACAGTACTGAAATCTTACAGCACTGCATCACTAGTATGAAATCCTCTTCAGTTTCATTGGTGGGATGAGAACTGATCATGCAGCATCTGTGTGGAAACCAGTAGCCTATTTTTATCGTGCATTTCAATTACGACTTCAGTAAACAGAATTTCCCAGATGAATGCTCAAAGTGAGATCAATTAAAAACACTTAGCTTATGAACAAGGCAAATTAAGAAAATTTAAGGCAGCAGAATATGGATGGACAGCAGAATTTGGATGCAGATCAGCTTGCAGCTTGGTCGAATGTTTGGCGTCTGTTTGTTGTATTTTTATCATGCATTTCAATTACGACTTCAGTAAGCAGAATTTCCCAGATGAATGCTCAAAGTGAGATCAATTAAAAACACTTAGCTTATGAACAAGGCAAATTAAGAAAATTTAAGGCAGCAGAATATGGATGGACAGCAGAATTTGGATGCAGATCAGCTTGCAGCTTGGTCGAATGTTTGGCGTCTGTTTGTGCCAGTATGGCTCGCCACCATCAAACCACTCTAAGAGAATAAACCAGCACAGGCTATTCTACAGATCAATGACATTACATTATTGCAAAGTGTAAGTATGCATGCGTGTGTGCGTCCTCCTGTACCTCCTAAGTTGGTTTATAAATATCTTACTGGCACAATGATCCTGCTGTAAATGTGAGGATAGATGGATTTTTTTCACAAATTTTCTCCACACACCTCTCAGACAGATACAGACGCCATAATGGCGTGTACACAAATCAGATGCAACATGTAGCTGAAAGCATCAGCTGTTTCTCAGGATCGGATCAGCACTATCGAGCTCTCAAATAACCAAATAGATATGTTTTAGCACCTTGAATTTTAACTGTATACATTTATTGGCAAAGTTATTGATGCATGGACAGACCTTTTCAGAGTTCAGCGCCTCATCTCACCCTTATACGCGCACTGATCTGCATGTTTAGTGGACTAATGATGCCTGGAATTAACTGTCATTTGCTCCTTGAAGATCAGGCAGGTAGCAGTCATATTAAGAGACCCAAAACATTACAAGCCTGCTTCGATGTAATGGTCAGGTATTTAAATTTATAAGGATGGGCATTCATCATCTGAAGGAGCGTCGCCTAAACTAGCGCAGCCAGTGTCAATGGCTCTACTGATTATTAATGGTAGCCAATGCCATCTATTATTGTTGCACCATATAAAAGGTGATGCATATGCAAAGTGTCCAAAAATCGCTTCTCTACATAGTGCACTACTTGACGTTTGCTATGTAGGGAATAGTAAATGAGCGCTTGTTTGTTGTTGTCACTTAGACCAGGGAATTTTTGTTAACATTCAATCCTTAATATTTACCAACTGATAAAACATAATATTAGAATATTTTAAAGATTAGAAATCAATCAGTGATTATTTTATACTATTGAAAACACTAGTTTTTACCACTATTACAATTAGGCATAATTTGATGGAAAAAATATTCAAAAAAGTAATATTTAAAAAATATTGTGTTAATAATTTGCTTTATTATAAAGGCAATATAAAAGCCAATAATATAATTCTACTAACTATTTCATAATTTAGTTCGTCTATATAATAAATCAAACTAGCATTTTCATAATACAATATATATTTTTTTTAAATAGGGGATCATCATATTTTTGGATCCTTGTCATCAAAAATTTGGAAAAATACTTGACCACTGCTTTTTATATTTATATTTTAAAATACATATTTGGCTATATCAATCCTTAAGAGAGGGATCTCATTAAAGAAATTTTTTATTTATGGCCACAATTTACTGAAACGAGGGAACACATTTTTAATTCATGGCCACAATTTACTGAAGTGAGAGAACAAATTTTTAATTCATGGCCACGATTTCCTAAAACGAGGGAACAAATTCTTAATTTGTGGCCACGATATAACTAAAATGAGGGAACAAATGAAGAAACACATTCTTAAGTCATTATATATATATATATATATATATATATACCTGTATATATATATATATATAAAGGAACGAGGAAAAACAGTTGACACATCAATGAAACATAAATGATAACTCCAAGTTTTCCAGACTCCAAAAGAGCATTTTCATTTTGTTTTTGCGAATCACTCTGGTCACAAGTTTCCCATTCCAGCTCACATTACCACCCTCCAGATTCATGCATGTGTGGCATAATCTCAAAACTCTTTCCGTTCCCCTCACCACCGGCTACAAATCTCCTTCCCAGCAGCCCCCTCACAGCCCGAAAAATGTCTTCACACTGCCGCCTCTCAGAGGGAAAAGACTGACCTTGACGAGACGTTCCTCCTCTTAAACACAGATTACACCGAATCTTTCTCCAGCACACACGCTTCCAGAAATCAATTTTTCCACCTCTGATGGTTTTATATCTCAGCGGCAGCTATTCAACAGCACAGGACACTCAGACTACAGTCAAATTTACTGTGAGGCAGCATAAACACTTCTTTATCTCATTAAGCATGCATGGATTCATGAACATGAATATTCAAACGTTCATATGAATATTCACAAAGTACCGCTCAGTTTCTCAACCTTTACTCTTTTCTTCTTTCTTCAGTCGCACACACTATAATCACATGCATAAACAGAGGAGAGAGGGGTGTCTTTTGCTCGAGTTTTCTAACAATTACAATCAGCTCTTTCAGCAGTGATCTGCAGCGGTTCCCAGCATGCATCAGCACCTTGTGTTTGCGACCCTGTATGTGATAGGGGTTGAAATGACACTGTTCATCAGCGCTGTTCTGATCTCATTTTGCTCTGATTGTAGGCGAGCAGCGAAGTTCAGCTGTCAGAGAAAGCAGATCTTTTAATAAATCACAGAAGAGCCACTGCACAGAAACCATCTGCCCATGTATGAATATTACCAGTCGATCCTGACAAGGCTATACACACATTACTGACAGTAACATTAGCCCTACTCTTACATGAAGTCTGGTCTGCTTATTTGCTCCAAGAACCACCCACTTGACTGACATGTAAAACGACCAATCACAGAATGTTTTTTTTATATACAATGTCTATGGATTGGTAAATCTGAAACTGGACATAACTCTGAGAAAATGGGATATACAGTGTTCAAGTAAATTCCATAAAGCTCAAACATGGTTGTTGGAAGGATGGATGGATGGATGGATGGTTGGTTGGATGGATGGTTGGTTGGATGGACAGACGAATGGATGGTTGGTTGGATGGATGGATGGATGGACGGATGGTTGGATGGATGGATGGACGGTTGGATGGTTGGATGGATGGATGGATGAATGGAGATGTATGTATGGATGGATGGGAAGATAGATGGATGGATGTTGGTTGGATGGATGGATGATTGGATGGATGGTTGGATGGATGGATGGATGGATGGATGGATGGTTTGTTGGTTGGATGGACGGATGGATGGATGGTTGGTTGTTTGGACAGATGGATGGATGGATGGTTGGTTGGTTGGTTGGTTGGATGGACGGATGGTTGGACGGATGGATGGATAATCTACCAACAAACTACAAGGTATGTTAATTTTTTGCTTCTTGCAGTTTCATTGGCCGTTGCTCTATCGCTAATAGTACACTCATTTGACAAGTTAAATACAGTTTGAAAGGTGTTGTAGCATCACATACACTAATGTGCAAAAAAGTAGTATAATAATATATGCTTGGTTTTAGAGACAGAAATAAAATCAACATGTAAAGCAATTAGCAGTCAACTGAAACAGTTTTTTTAATGACCGACAACAATATTGAGAAAGCTGGTTGGTTGATATTATGCCTATTATATATGCATAGTACAATTCAATGATGTACACAAACTTTCTGAACAAAAAAGAACACAAATTCACAACAAAATTGACACTTTACACAATTAATTGCAAAATATGAATGACAATTACAAGGTTATTTATTCTCCTCCTTGACTTTAGATAAAATGGTGAAATTTGATATGTGTCGTAGCATCTACACTACAATTTGGGGCATTTTGTTGTATACTTAAAACATTAGTGTACAAAAAAAATGTAGTCTTATAATGTACCCTAGTGAAAAATAAATATACTAAAATGTATTTGAAATACAATTATTTCATGCTAGGCATACTACAAATACATTTACATATTTATGCACTTAATAAAAATACCCTGCAATTGTACTTTTAGTATACTAAGCTGGTATACTTAAAGTCTGCTAAATTGGGAGAACTAATTTTGTACTTAATGCACTTTAATTGTGCAAAAGTAGTGCTGAAGTCCAACTAAATATATACTGAAGTACATCTGATTGTGCTAAAATGGAACTACTGCAAGTATACTTAGGTGCACTTCAAATATCTTGCATTTAAAGAACGAGATATTATTCAAAGATCATACAATCTTCGGCAACAGTGACATTGAAACACATTTTAGGCTTAATATGAAGAAATGAGCATTGTGCACAAGTAGTACTCCAAATAAAGTTTAATTTTAATTTTTATATCAGTAAGTCTTGAGCGATATGTCAGTAAATATGTTAATAGATTTGAACTATACTTGGTATGAAATAAATGTATTTTAAATATATTACATTTTTACTAGGGTATGCTTGGTTTTAGACAGCAAGATCAACATGTAAAGCGATTTTGACAACAATATTGAGAAAACCAGTGAGCCGATATAATGTCTATATGCATACTACAATTCAATTATATCAAACGAGATGAACACAAATGTTGCATCCCAAATGATGCATTATACACTATGTACTTATGCACAATGTATGTATATGCAAAGTACAATTAAATGATAGGATCAGTACTTTCTGAACTGAAAAGAACACACAAATTTATGACAAAATTGATTTATTATGTATCAACAAAAATATCTGAAGAATTCGGAACTGAAAAACTGCCTCAAACAAGCCCACAATCCTCTCAAACTCCAGCTCAAGTTCTTCCTCAGAAACGCTCATTTTAGCCAACCTAGTACCTTGTAAACAGGACAAACCACTAAAAACCTGAGAACCCTGAATTACATAAAGCCAGCCAATCAGATTACATCTGAAGCTGATACGTGTCAGTGGGCATGTTTGTTCTGCTCCGACTGGGTTTGTGGGTGCGCACACATTTGGGCGTCTCCCGGGGGCCCCGAACGGTTCAGACGAACCCCTGTAAACTCCTACGGAAGCTGCTGTCTGTCAGATGTGCTGACATCACTCACCGCGCTCACAGACTGTCAACGCGGCACCTCTTTTATTCCGAAATCAACTCTATTTCTATTCTGGCACATTGGCTTTAATATGATTTAAAGTGTAGCTGCAGGAGACGGCAGTATACTGAGGAAAACTACCGTGCCAGCACTTACATAACATCACAGAAACACAAATCACTCTCTGTAGGAGAGGCTGAGTTGTACTCACGCTTCTCTGCTCTTTAGGATGGAAGCTGCTGGTTCACAGGGAAATCTTGCAGGAGATGGAGACACGTTCTCTCCTGCGTCCACATTCCTTCTGCGTCCACAGTCTTAATGTCTCCTCAGTGGAAAATCCCAGAACAGATGAAACTGCAATGAGAAAAACAAAGCAGAAGAGAATATTTTAGGACTAATGCTACAGTGTGTCGTCATTTGAGTGCATTTCATTGGATTGAAATGTCTTATATATATATATTAGGGCTGTCGTCGTTAATTAATGATAGAATTTTCATTTTTGGGTGAACTATCCCTTTAATATCTAATTTCACCACAGTGTTATTTCCACCAAATCTCAAATTACATATTATTTTCAAAGCATTTTGTGGTGGAAATGCATTTTAAAATTATGGACAAAATGGACAAAATAACATCTTATTTTGAAATGACACACAATAAACATTGATCACAAGTGACATGTTACTTTGATTTTGTGACATTTACCTCGGTTTTACTTCACACATCACGTCTCATATTTCATCTCAAGCTAAACTGGGGCAAAATTGGTGATGTGGAAATGACAAATGAGGGACAACACATAAAAATTTATTATTTTTTCATTTTTTATTTAGATTTATCAACATCAAAATTCATATTTTAATCGGTTTTCATGTAAAAAATATAAACGATTACATTCAAGATCTAATATCTGAGAGTAAAACAACATAAACCCACATAAACAACATAAACCCACGTTTTTTTTCTTTTTAATAAAAATCGGGCCCCAAGTTGAAGAAACACCCTCATATGATTTGTACCTGAAGGATGATAAAACATGACAAAAATTCCCATGGACTTACATTGAAGCAAAGACTCAAACCGTATCTAGAGAGCAGAATGTCAGAGACTTTAACGCCTTAGCAACCACACAGACCACCCTAGCAACATGTTAAAACCCCCTTGGAGCAACTTAGCAACCTATTAGTGACCCAAAACAATCTTTTTTTGTTGTCGAGAAAGCAGTCATAATAAAGTCCCACAAGAAATATTTCTGCATCAAGCCTTTATTAAAGCATCCGCCATGTATATTTTAAATTAAGCTCCATTATGAATCCTCACATGGCTGCAGCAGATGTGACCGTTTCTCAAGGTTTAACAGCTCTCGGTATATTTTAAATGAGACCTGCGGTATTATAACTCATAACCTTTCCATTTGATTGGCTCTGCTGTGAGCGTCCACTGTTACCGATTGCCTCCGCTGGGAGGGTCGCTTTGTCTCCTCTTGGCCACACAATTAGAGCTTTCCCCTCTCTGATTGGTCGCTAGGTGCGTAATACAGAAGTCGCACACACGCTGCGAGACCATCTCGGCCACCCTTCATTTTCAGAGCGAATTTCCCGCTGCGGCTTCATCTCCACCTGAATCCCACTAGCACACATCATCAAACCCACTTCCTGTATTACAGCTCCCTGCACGGTGGGTATTTTTAATAGCCCTGAATGTACCGAATTTATATAATGCGAAGACTTGTTTATTACAAATTGTCGATATCATTATGTTCTCCACTGTGGTTTAACTTCACAAGACAAAAATTGAAAATTCCACTAATGTATTTGCAATCTATCTAAGGTTACACCACAGCTCTCCCAAATGACAATTTAATATTTAAATTAGGTTTTTGTGAAACTAAAACACCCATTTAGCTTCACAAGCAAGAGTTCCTAGGTCAAATTCATGGTAAGTTCAACAGGGTATCAATATTTCACCCTCAGCTGCATGAATGAAAGAAAATCTCATTGTAATGCTGAAAAGAATAGCTTTCTTTTAGAAAATAAAGAGCTATTGCACAAAACGCTCTCTAACAGTAAAGTTAATGAAAATGCATGCTGCTTTCAAGCAGAAAACTACAGTAGCAAGCCAGACTCTATAACTAAATCATCTATGAAAACAGCCTGAATGGGTTTGAGAGAACAAAAGCAGGACTGGATTGACCATATGGGCATTTGGGCACATTCCCAGTGGCACCATGTTCAAGGGGGCAACATGGTAGGCCAGAAAGATGCAAAACATTGATAAACGATGGATAAACGCAGCTTGGAGGAAACCTTATGGCTCATATTTTTGCTCTTTAAGAATGTGAGTTTTCAGTTATTAACTTGCTGAGCTACAAAATTAATATGAACACAGTTTGAGATCTCTTCTAAAACTCGAGAAGCCAGATTATAAGGTCTTTTTCTCAAAACGAAAACCAAAAAGGTTTTTTGTTCTAGCCAAAATATATTTCAAATATATGCTAAACATATGTTGTAAAAAGTGCAGCTTAAGGAAAATATATTTTCTAACTAAAAACATTTTGAGACCTTCAAATTAAAATATATTTTCAATCTGAAAATTAATTTAGGGTAAATGCAATATATATATGTATATACATATATATGTATATACATATATAAAATAAATACATTTTGCATTAATTCTCTATATCTATCTATCTATCTATCTATCTATCTTAGAAACAACTGAAATATTAAAAAGGTCTTTTCTCTTTCCACTGAAGACTAATTTGATTCTCTTTGAAAAGGAGTGTGAAAATTACAGTTCTGTTTTGAGTCCAGATAAAAAAGGCTTTTGCTTTGCCATCAACCCTTGGAGTCTGACAAAATACTTTCTTTTTAAAGAAACAATTCTGCACAAAGCCATTTATGACTGAAGGTTCCGGCCCGAAAATATCCTGTTCTCCATATCCTGATGCGGAAGCGAACCTGTGACCCGCAGTAAGATCAAAGAAGCGATTACGGACTCATAAATGTACTTGTTTGCCGTGTCGAAAAGTCGAGTGGCATGCTAAGAGCCAAACCATGATCTCTGGATATTGGAAAAGCAATCAAACGGAAGACTAATTAATGAGCTTTTGAGTTATTGCTCAACTTGACACGAATCCTCACGGGAAAGGAGTTTAATCTAATGCTGAGATAAGTCATAAACATTCTTACAGACGGAAGAAGCTCTCTGATCAGTCGGCACAGAGACGATTAAACACATCAGGATAGCAGATGTTTTAGGAGATGGAAATTAAAGCTCTTGAGTTCTTGTTAGTCAGAATGCATGTGTGGCCCAATAACTTTGCGTTACGATGACCAAAGGTCATGCAATAGCTTTAGCTAGAGTAGATGTGATTTGAGTAGATTTTATTTTTTCCTCACACAAAATAACTGTATGACTTCAGAAGATTTAAAGGAATAGTTCACCCAAAAATGAAAATTTGTGGAAAATCTACTCACCATTAGGTCATCCAAGATATAGATTGAGTTTGTTTCTTCATCGTTTACAGATTTGGAGAAATGTAGCATTACATCGCTTGCTCGCCAATGAATCCTCTGCAGTGAATGGGTGCCGTCAGAATGAGAGTCCAAACAGCTGATAAAAATATCACAATAATCCACATGTAATCCACACCACTCCAGTCCATCAATTAACATCTTGTGAAGCAAAAAGCTGCGTGTTTGTAAGAAACAAATCCATCATTAAGACGTTTTCAACTTCAAAGTGTTGCTTTCAGCTAAAAGTCCTTTATCGATAATATTGCTTTCTCTGGTGAAAAAGTTGTCTCTTCAGAATCAGGAGAGAAATATGCACAGATCAAGCACCATTTACAAGCGAAAATGGTTCTAAACAAATATGTGGGTGGATTTTGATGTGAGAGGACAACAGAGGATGGACTTTTTCACTGGAGGAAGTGTTATAGATTATGGACTGGTATTTTGGCCAGAAGTGACCGTTTAAAGTTAAAACATCTTAATGATGGATTTGTTTCTTATAAACACGCAGCTTTTCACTTCACAAGATGTTAATTGATGGACTGGAGTGGTGTGGGTTGCTTGTGGATTACTGTGATGTTTTTATCAGCTGTTTGGACTCTCATTCTGACGGCACCCATTCACTGCAGAGGATTCATTGGCGAGCAAGCGATGTAATGCTACATTTCTCCAAATCTGTTCCGATGTAGATGGCCTGAGGGTGAGTAGATTTTCAGCAAATGTTCAATTATTCCTTTAAATTTAATGCATGAAACACATTGCATTACTTTTATGATGCTTTTGCATCATTTTTGAAGCTTGAAAGTCTCTTTTTTGTTTTCTGCTAAAGAAAGTCAGTCACACAGGGTTTGGAACGACTAAATAATGACAGAATTTATGATGAACTGTCCCTTTAAACAGACACAAAGCCAATGTAAACACCACATCCTCATTGATCTATTTGACTGAATCTCTTTTAATTACTCAACAGCCTTATGAGCATTTCTGATCTCCCGGCTGTCCCCTGTGTCATGCACAGGAGAGTGATTACCACACACCGAGTGCCATTCAAAGGCCGCTGAAATCAAATGACACAATTGAGAGGTATGCTGCAATATTTTGGCTTTCCGCTGCAAATGAGATCCTGTTAAAATACTGCGGAGAATTTAATTCCCCATCATTCCAGTTAATGGCCGCCGGCATTTTGCGGTAGGGCACATATGAGAATTACTCCATTCTTCTTCCGCAGTTACGGCCATCTATCAGTCCAAGCATAATTATTCCCTGGGTGCCAGAAAGCTGACAGGCCTATTGCCGGCTCACTCTCCATACAATAGTGTCTAATCTTGCCAGTGAGCTGTGTGGCGAGGCGGCCTTCAGAGCTTGGCACACATGAATGGAATGGGGCGAGGCTGGAGGCGGGGCTTACAGCCAGGCAGGGGAGTGTTGATTGGGCTGTCAGGCTATGTGGGTAGAAGCGTACTATTAGATTCTCATTCATCTCAATGGCTTGGCTATCACCTGAGCTGTAATATGACTAACCAGTCTGGAGCCATAGGAAATGATGTCATGACTGGCGGATGGCACAATCCCAAGCCCTCAGCAGTGACTCTCCTGCACTGTGACGTCAAAAGCCGTAGATAGGGGAAAAGTCAAGCTTTCTTAAAAAAAATTCTTACATTTCATGCTTTTAAGGGCACTCAAAAAAAAAAAAAAAATTTTTTTAATTATTAGCAGTGTTGTTATTAACTAAAACTATTAAAATCATTTTCATGAATTGACAAAGCTGAAATAAAAAAAATAAAAATAAAAATATTAGATGACAAATAAAAAAAAAAACTTGGCTACTAACTGTTGAAGTACTGAAGTTACTAAAACTAAAAAACAAATTAAAGCTAAAAAGAAAGATTTAATGAAAATCAAATAAAAATTGACAAAAGCACACCACAAAATTTCTGAAACTTAAACTAAAATTAAAAAGAAAACTGAAAATATAAAATGAAATGTATTCAAAATGGTAAATAAAAATACTAAAATAACACTTATGAATAAATACATATATATGAATAAATTAATATTAATAAGTATCACCAAATATATTATTTATATTGTTATTAATGTGATAAAACACACTAGCAACCATCCAAAAAACACCCTATAACTACTCAGAAAATGCATCCATCTATCTATACTTCAAACTTAAAGCTACTTCATGCTGAAAACCTTCAAACTTTTAATAAGGTTTTAAACTTTCATAGTATGCATTCTCAAGCCAACATCAGAGTTGGTCTACAAGCTTTATTTTTTTAGTACATTATATGATTTATTGTGTGATTTATTGCAAATCATCTGAATGGCTAAACCAACAAGGTGATGTAAACGGAGGCAGACAGGGATGAGATGACTGGGGTGGAGCAATGGGTGGGGCTCAGAGCTTGAGTGGGAGATGGTGGGCAAGTTTAAGAGTCAAGGAAGGGTGAGTAACAACAGCAGCGTGTCTGAAGCCAGAACCCGCTGGCCTCTTGCCCTCCTCCTCTGGGCAGAAACATTTCTATTCACAGCTGACTTCAACTCCCTCTGAACACCTGCCTTAGCGTGGCCGTGTTCAGGGGGAAAAATTGACATCCTCTACTGTTACCTAAAAACTCTGAAATCTTTCTCCTTGACAGGAGCCGTGCTGTGCTCTAAGCTCTCATGCTCGTCTGTTTGAAGCTCCACATTTTACATTCTCAAAGGTGTGTGACACCTTTCTAAAGATTCTGTCCAGATTCTCTGTCAGAGTATTTATAAGACTTGATCAAACTCACCATTGCAATGACACCGCTGATAAATCTATTAAGGAGAAGACAGATGATCCAGGAAGTCTGTTTTCAACCATTAATTTACAAAAGAAGGGAGCTGTTACGGGGCGAACGAGACGTGAGACGTGCGGATCCATCTGCAAAGCTTTTATTTAAAGGCGTGGTCATAAAACAGGCAAGGTTCTGACAATGGCAAACAGGTATATTGAGGGCAAGACAAAAGAGTAATCCAAAACGGGTGCGAGTCAGTCGACAGCGAACGTTATCCAGGGCTTGACAAGAGGGGAAATCCAATAACACGAGCACAAAGCTTTTATTTAAAGGCGTGGTCATAAAACAGGCAAGGTTCTGACAATGGCAAACAGGTATATTGAGGGCAAGACAAAAGAGTAATCCAAAACGGGTGCGAGTCAGTCGACAGCGAACGTTATCCAGGGCTTGACAAGAGGGGAAATCCAGTAACACGAGCAATAGTCCAGGCGAGGTGCAAACACAGTCCGAAACAGAAAGACAAAGGGTTAATCCAAGATAAACAGGCAAGAATCAGGTAACA
>NW_015627576.1:63290-108175 GCF_001515625.1 Sinocyclocheilus rhinocerous
GTTATCCAGAGGGCTTGACAAGAGGGGAAATCCAGTAACACGAGCAATAGTCCAGGCGAGGTGCAAACACAGTCCGAAACAGAAAGGCAAAGGGTTAATCCAAGATAAACAGGCAAGAATCATGTAACACGGGAAAGCAGGCAAGACAAGACTATGACTAGGAACTAAGGACTAGAAACTAGGGCAGAAAACTGGCTCCGTAATGTGCTATCCCTAGGAGAGCGATATATGCAAACAATACTCGGCCGTTTGAGAAGGATCTGAGGGAGTGTAATATAGTGTGTGTGTGATTGGTTACAGCTGTGCGAATTCAGTGCAATGGATGATGGGAAATGTAGTCCGTGGTGACGTGTAACAGTCTGTGTAGTGAGAGAGCCAATATGATGGACGAGTGACCTCTGGTGGCAATCGGACGGAAGTCCATGGACAGGAGTTGTAACAGGAGCTTTCACTATTGTGGACCCCAGTCCTTGTGTTGTTTATGGAAGCCACTTTCTGCCACGGAATTAAAAATGAATAAAATAAATAAAAACTGTGATTTTTTATCTCACAATTCTGAGTTTATGTCGTGCAATTCTGAGACAAAAAGTCAGAATTGAGAGATACAAATACAGAATTCTGACTTTCCCCCTCACTATTCTCACAATTTTTAACTTTTTTCTTAGAATTTTGAGTTTACATCTCAAAATTCTGTTTATATCTTGCAGTTCTGAGTTTATATGAGAATTGCGATTAAAAAATTCAGAATTGTGAGATAAAAAGTTGAAATTACCTTTTTTCTTTCTTTATATATTTTCTTTATTTATTTATATCAAGGCGGAAACAAGCTTCCATAGTCATCAGAGTAGATTCTGAATACGAGATTCATTTTAGTGAAGCAGTTCGTTCAACTTCATTTCATTTGAATGTCTGATTCATTTAAAGGGGTCATATGATGCGATTTCAAGTTTTCCTTTCTCTTTGGAGTGTTACAAGCTGATTGTGCATAGATAAGATCCCTGAAGTTGCAAAGACTAAAGTCTGAAAAATAATGTGTTTTTTGAACATTAAAGCATGTCAACATATTCTGTTACACCAAATACACAAAATAATGATCTTTAAAAAAGCATCATATGACCCCTTTAAGTGAATCTGTTAAATCAGTTCAGGTACAATATGTAACTTTTCAATGTCTGATTTATTTGAGTGAATCACTTTGCTCAGGTTTAAACAGAAATGTGACCCTGGAGCACAAAACCAGTCTTAAGTCGCTGGGGTATATTTGTAGCAATAGCCAAAAAAACATTGTTTGGGTCAAAATTATCAATTTTACTTTTATGCCAAAAATCATTAGGATATTAAGTAAATGTCATGTTCCATGAAGATATTTTGTAAATTTCCTACCGTAAATATATTAAAACTTAATTTTTGATTAGTAATATGCATTGCTAAGAACTTCATTTGGACAACTTTAAAGAATTTTTTTGCACCCTCAGATTCCAGATATTCAAATAGTTGTATCTCGGCCAAATATTGTCCTATCCTAACAAACCATACATCAATGGAAAGCTTATTTATTCAGCTTTTGAATGATGTATAAAGCTCAATTTCGAAAAATTGACCCTTATGACTGGTTTTGTGGTCCATGGTCACAAATTATTAACTGAAAAAAAATGTAGCTATGTGGTACATTTTTTCTTCTTTAAAAAATTATAAAAAAATAGTGAATACTATGGTTCTTTCTATTGTTTTTAAACATTTTATTTAGTGTCAATATATCTGTTTGAATTTAAATACACATTATGATCAGTTTTGAAAACTACAGCTTTAAAGCAGCTTCCTCAACACTGTCACATTTAATTCATTTTCTCTCACAGTTTGTTCAGATGAAAAACACAAAATACTCAAAGAAAATTTCTGACATCCACTGCACAAAACCACATCTGTCCTTTCTTAGAGTAATCATACTTCAGGTTTATTCCGGAATGGAAGTGATTTCTGGTTATTTTAATGTACCAAGAGTCTCAATTCAACCATATTAACTAACACAGGAGATGGAACATGGAGTTCTGCTCAAGAGCTGCACACAATAGACACAATGTTTCCTGACGCCGTACTGGTAAAGCAACGGTAATGAGTTCTAATGTGATGGAGACATGAATCGAACCCCCCCACTAGCCCACCCAAAACACATTCGCAACAGCATGCAGAGAAATAACCATTACTTGCACTCCAACCACCAGTGATGAGTGATGATTTAATTTAGTTGTTCTGGGTGTTTTAATGTATAAAGAATGCGATGCGTCACATTGGAATCTATGCGGCTGTTTATATCAGATATATGGAGGCCTTCAAGAGCTCAATTGTATCTATGTGCACCTTTAATAAGGCACATTTTTCATAATGAAAACTGCAATGTAGGAGGCGGAAACAAGATTCGAGTGAAAGTAGCTTCATAATGTCATTTTTAATACTTACAGTATTAGATTCTCCCAAATTATAAACAAAAAGAGATTTGATATACCTTCAAACAAAATCTTCTGGCAACTCATATCCAATCTATCTGTAAAAACGGCTAACTTCTCGGCTATCTCACTCTGGTTTGGATAAACTGAACAGCTACAGGATGTCCAGTTAGAACATTACGTCTCACACCAGTCTGTAGGCCTACTTCTAAATGATTTTTTGTGCAACTTCCGTGTATGTGTGTGTGGTTCTGTAAACAAACAATATACAAAATATAAATAAACATATAAACAAATGTACAATTTACAAATCTATAAAGCAATATTAAAGTAGTATTTAAATATTAGTTTTTAGCAGCATATCAAATGACACGTTAAAGAAATACATATAAAACCAAATACAGGAATACAAACACAAATTGCAATACAAACACTGCAAGTCTATTGCACGTATTGTTAACAGTGCATGCATCTAACTTGTCTGACTAACACGCACAGTTTCAAGTCAACACTATAATATAAGCACAGCATCAAATGCTTTAAAGAACACCGGAATATTGTATGGCATTAAGACAAGGTATTTAAGCGACAACATAATGGGTTGTTGTCATAATGAGAAAAGAAGGGTTT
Organism: Sinocyclocheilus rhinocerous; assembly: GCF_001515625.1. NCBI lineage: Eukaryota > Metazoa > Chordata > Actinopteri > Cypriniformes > Cyprinidae > Sinocyclocheilus > Sinocyclocheilus rhinocerous. The sequence continues at coordinate 66,365 of NW_015627576.1, forward strand.
AATTCTGGCTTTACTGGCAGAGGGATACAGTGAGCGTCAGGTTGCTTCCATCCTTAAAATTTCACAGACATCGGTTCATAAGAACAAGGTCAAGCTGCAGACATTGGGGACAACAAAACTACAGACCGGAAAAGGGCAAAAACGACTCTCCACTGATCGGGATGACGCCAACTCATTCGAATGTCACTCAACAACTGTAGGCCGACATCAAGTGATCTACAAATAGAATGGCAAACTACAGCTGGGGTGAAGTGCACGGCGAGGGCGGTTCGAAACAGGCTCCTAGGGGCAGGGCTGAATTTGTGCAAAGCTAGGATAAAGCCCTTCACCAATGAGAAGCAAAGAAGAACCAGACTGAGCCACAGTGTCTTGCACCCACTGTGAAATTTGGTGGAGGATCGGTGATGATCTGGGGGTGCTTCAGGCATATTCGTCTTTGTGAAGGGCACATGAATCAAGCCACGTACAAGGTCGTTCAGGAAGAAATCTTGATTCCTTCTGCTCTGACAATGTTCCCCAACTTCCCACTCTGAGGATTGGTTTTTCCATCAGGGCAATGCTTCATGCCAATCAAGGTGTGGATGGAGGACCACCAGATCAAGACCCAGCCCAATCTCCAGACCTGAACCCCATTGAAAACCTCTGGAATATGATCAAGAGAAAGATGGATGGTCACAACCATCAAACAAAGCTGAGCTGCTTGAATGTTTGTGCCAGGAATGGCATGAAGTCACCCAGCAGCAACATGAAACTGGTGGAGAGCATGCCAAAACGCATTTTTTTTTGACCACTTGTCATTTTCTGCAAATAAATGCTCAAAATGACAATATGTTTATTTGGAATTTTTTGATAGAAATGCTGTCAGCAGTTCATAGAATTAAAATAAACATGTTCATTTTACTTAAACACATATAAATAGAAAAAACAGAGAAACTGATAATTTTGCAGCGGTCACTTAATTTGTTTCCAGAGCTATAAATACACACTATAAAATATAAGCTCTGAATTTAAGTGTTCTTATACTAGAGATTATGTTGTGATAGAAAGCTATAGTTTTAATTGGTTTCAATGGTCATAGTGTGTGAAACACAAAGTTTTGTGAAAGTTCTTATTCTTTACACAACCAAATTTTAAACTTTTGCTATAACATGCTTGTAGGAACTTCAGACAGATGGGTACAATCAATTGTGCTTTGGAAATCCAGTTCACTGAATTCCTTAAGTTCAATCTGACCTGGCTCTTTTCAGAGCATTTAAAGCAAATCTTATGATTTTCTATCCATCAAACACTCTATCAATGCTTTTTCTGGCAAATAAATGGACTTTTTCAACCACCAGCAATCAAATACTCAGCTGGGCTTCTGCTTGAATTTGTATTGTAAGTCGTTGAGATGTTTTATCAAACTTGTAGACATGCATCAGCAAGCCAGACACCGACGCTCTCGGTTCATGTGACCTCTGGACTAAATTTAGCAAGATATTCAGGTAGAATATCACGACACAATGACAGACAAGTCTTACAGAACCACAACATTAATTTCCAACTTATAATTCAGAGTTCTTGTGGTACAGAACATAAAAAGTATCTGTTTTTCAGTGGCAACTGGCCTTGATGACTTATTCATTAAAGCCAATGATGACAGTACAGACGGAAGCGCCTGCATACCCAAAAAACTTTACAAAGTGCTTGTAATCCGATGACCTCAGATTTTGAAACTGCAGAATCTCCTCTACACTTCCACTGTGAAATAAAAACCCCCTTTAGCAAACGTCTAGATAACAAGATCTTCGATTTAAAGTGTACAATCAGGGTGTGAGAAATCTTTTACTTCAAGCCATGGGGCAAATGGGGAAACAAACAGTATATCAGTGCACTATGTGTAGAAATGGTTATGGTTCACAGAATGCTGATGGAGAAAGTTTTATTTAACCGGACCTGCATGACAATACTGTCTAGTCCAGTTCAGTGTCCAGTCATACGGTCTTAATTCCTTTAGAGTGTGTGTGTGGTTTGGAGTGTGTATTGAGTCCTCATAAATCTGGATGTGTAGACGAATCAACTTTCACTGCTGACTACAGATAAGAAGAATATTTGAGCTGACCGGGACGAAACTAAGAATCAAGGCCGATGGCTACTGCTGCTGGTCTAGACGGTTCAGATGCTAAAGCTGCAATTGATTATGAATGTGACTTGAATTGAAATTAAATTAAAATGGCTGACTTAACATATCTTCTGAACCCTAAAATATGCAAACAACTGAGTTTGAATGCTACAATTTCTCAAACATTTGTTCTGGACCTTAGAATACTCCAACAATTGAGTTTGGATTCATTCTAAACACTACAGTTTCCCAATACGATGGACTCTATGTCAGTTCTGAACCCTATTCTCTAACGATTTAGTCTGGATTCATTCTGAGCTCTTCAATTTATAAAATGCTTGAGTCTACATCGGTTCTGAATCTTAGAATACTTTAACTTTAATTTTCCTAACAATTAATTCTACATTTGTTCCGAATCCTATACTTAAACCATTGAGTCTGGATTCACTTTAAACTTTTCAGTTTCTCAAAAAAATGGACTCTACGTCTGTTCAGGACCTTAGAATACTCAAATGATTGATTCTAGATTCATTCTAAACGCTTAAATTTCTCAAATGATTGACTCTACATTTGTTCTGAAACTTATACTCTAACAATTCAGTCTGGGTTCACTATGAACTCTTCAATTTATCAAACAATTAACTCCACATATGTTCTGAACCCTATACTCAAACGATCAAGTCTTGATTCATTCTAAACCCTACAATTTCTCAAATGATTGACTCTACATCTGTTCTGAACCCTATTCTCTAACAATCAAGTCTGGATTCATTCTGAACTCTTCAAGTTATCAAATGATTGACTCTACATTTATTCTGGACCTTAGAATACTCAAGCAATTGAGTCTTGATTCATTATAAACTCTTCAATTTCTCAAACGATTGAGTCTACGTTTGTTCTGGACCTTATATTCTAATAAATAAGTCTGGATTCACTTTGAACTCTTCAATTTCTCAAACAATGGGCTCTTCATCTGTTTTGAGTCCAATACTTTAACAATTGATTATGGATTCACTTTGAATGCAACAATTTCTCAAAAAATGGACTCTACAGTACATCTGTTCTGAACCTTATCCTCAAACAATCAAGTCTGGATTCATTCAAAACCCTACAATTTCTCAAATTATCTGTTCTGAACCATTCTCTAATGACTGAGTCCAGATTCACTTTGAACTCTATACAATTTCTCAAACAATGGACACCATATCTGTTCTGGACCTTAGAATAATCTGGATTCATTCTAAACTCTTAAGTTTTCCAAACAATTGACTCTACATCTGTTTTGAGTCCAATACTTTAACAATTGATTATGGATTCACTTTGAATGCAACAATTTCTCAAAAAATGGACTCTACAGTACATCTGTTCTGAACCTTATCCTCAAACAATCAAGTCTGGATTCATTCAAAACCCTACAATTTCTCAAATTATCTGTTCTGAACCATTCTCTAATGACTGAGTCCAGATTCACTTTGAACTCTATACAATTTCTCAAACAATGGACACCATATCTGTTCTGGACCTTAAAATACTGAAATGTTGGAGTCTGGATTAATTCTAAACTCTACAATTTCACAAACGACTAACTCTACATTTGTTCTGAATCCTAGAATATGCAAACAATAAAGTCTAGATTCTGTCCTGATCTCCAGACTATGAAATCATCAGACAGTTGGATCTAAATTAGTTATGAACTCTAGAATTCTCAAATGACTGAATATAGATTCATTTAGAAATCTAGAATCCTCAGACATTTGTCTCTACATTCATTCTGAAATCACAGTAAATTGAGTTATGATCTAAGCAGAACACTAGAATTCTCAGTCATTTAACTTAAGATTTATTTTGAACTCTAGAGTTCACAGACGTATGGGGTTTGGAGTGTCATAAAAGCCCACATTCAAACACACACTCCAAGAAATGGCTTTTCTGAGCTTCAGATCGCCCGTGAACACTAAACCCCCCCCCCCCTAAATTCATCCCATGATCTAAATGATTAATAAGGACTAATTTTATCACAAATGCAGCGATTCTGAGGACTTATGAGTTGTGCTCAGCAGCAGATGGCACGAGCTGCTGAAGGTTTTTATCATGAATATAAAGAATAAAGATGCGTGTGGAAGGACTTTAACTCCGCTCACCAGCAGAACGCGCTGAAAGTGCAGTGAAGTGGCTTTCCACTCTTTCCTTCAGATGAACGAGCAGTTAGAATGAAAAGACTCATCGGGCTAATCGAGAATGAGAGAGAAAAATGAGAGGAGAATGGAAGCCTCTAGAACCTCCTTCATCAAAGTCCAGTTTGCACCATGGGCCCATGGAAATGATTCTGCTATTAGTCAAGCTTATATAGACTCTCTGAAAAACTGAAAAAACCATACCTAAAATAAAACCACATTATACTGTAATGTCATGTTTAGATAAATGAAAGTTAAATGTGTTTATAAAAAATATGTATCACCTTTTATGCACTTCATGATTGTCGTTTAATTGACGTAGCTCTAGTTGAAAATGAAATGGTATTGAGGTCAGACCAACAGGAATCTCATAACTCATATGATCATGATATGATTTGAATCTGTGTTTGAACAGAGGCTGAGAAGTGAATCCTCGCTGTTTGAATACCCTTTCAATGCCCTGGAACTGAAGACAGAGGACTGTGGGCCATAAAGGGCCAGCGGCGCTGACAGTGGGCAAATAACGGCTCAGTCCAGTCATCACCCCCGAGATAGGAGCTGCCATTCAGAGAGACTGACACACCAAAGCCATTCTAGTACCCTCACTTCATTTATCATGCTTAACACTCTTAACAACCTCCAGACCGGTGGATCAGGACGTTCCTGGAGGACGTTCCATTCAGAACCAGCTAATGAAAGCATAGTGTAACTTAATTCATTATATTTCTATAATCATTAAAACAATTATAGATCATAATAATAATAATAATTATTATTATTATTATAAAAAATGTTAATTTAAAATAAAATTAAATAATCAATTTTATGTAGTCAAATAATAAAATGAATTATTTTTACATATAAAACATAAATATTAACAATATTATTATTAAAAAAAACAAGCTTACTTATTTAATAATAATAATAATTACTTTTCTTAGCATAAAATAAAATTTCTATAATTATATTTACATATAAAATATAAATTACAATTATTATTAAAATAATCATAATTATTTAAAAATGTAAATACAAAAATTTACTTATTATATATAACAGAATATAATATTTAACATTTTTATCTTAAAAAAACAAACAAAAAAAAAAAAAAAAGAAAAAGTTGGCATATCTGTCATATATTTAATTGATTACCAGGCCTAAAAATCTGAAGTGGCATGTGCACAATGTTTCTGTGTTTGTAATGGTGTATATAAGTGTTTTAAAAACTGTAATTCAGAGCTGAGTTTGATTTGAGACTCTCGTTTTGTGCTGGATGGCTGGATAGCTCTAAAACGCTTTTTAAATACGCTGCATGAACATGTACGAGCCACACACTGTGTTTTTCAAGCAGACAGACAAATGAAGGGCTGAAGAGCTGAGAGAACAGCTTGGGAAATGTTCTTTTTTTTCACCTGAATGTCCTTCAGAACACAGCAGCTATCAACACTACCGCAGCAGGAAAGCGATTGCAGAGTCTGTGTCAAATCAGAACATCCATTCATCACAAGCCACGATGCTGAAGACCCCGCTCTGCTCTTAACTTCCAGAAAGACAGAGAGAGCTGCAACCAGCACCTCCACAAACACACACTCATGTGTAAAAAAGCATCACCAAAATGTTGTTTCAAACCTGCAAGACGAAATACACACACACACACACACACACAAAAAGGAATATTTGAGGATATCCTGGTCACTCTTTTTAATATACCACCAAATTGTTTCATCAGCAATTTATACAACTTTTAGTATCACTGAGATACTATTATATTATATATTTGTTAAAGATGACTAAACAAATTTCAAGACTTCTGAAGTAATATGATGATTTAAGTCATAATCGGTTCTTGAGTTCAACTTACTGACTCAATGATTCACTCATTGGTTGACTGAATCAAAGGAATCTGTTCTTGAGTTCAACTCATTGACACAATGATTCCCTCATTGGTTGAGTGATCAATGAACAACTTAAATTCTGGTCTGTTGTCACACAAAACTATCATTTAACCTCACAATAAATTCATATGGACCACTTTTATGGTACTTTTTATGGTCTTATTTTTTAGGTTCTTCAAGACACCTCTGTTTAGATTCTCCAAAATTCTCCTTTCGTTTGATGGAAAAACTAACAGCACACAGGTTTGGAACAACATGAGGGTAAGTAAATAACAACACAATTCTCATTTCATTTGTTTGAACTCATTCTGTCACCTCAGGTGCTCAATAAACATGATAATCAATGGAATTGTCAACCGTAGCACAAACTATTGAGTGGATTGAACAAACAACAACGTTCAGGTGGCGTCTCACTATCAGCCTCAAAACAACTAGATGTTGGTCTGTTTTTGTCTGTCACACTCACTGATGAAGAATGGATGACTAAAAGACTGCCTCTGACATAATAAATATCGTAATGTAACATAAAAGATTTCCAACACAGTATTATGGAAATGTAGTGACTTGTCATTTTTAAGCACTGCCAGGATAAATAGTAGAATTTATTTTAGCCTTCTGAGCATCAATAACACTGAACAAGATGTTATCTGTAATGAATTCCCCTGATGGAATATTATCTTCCTTAATTACAGCAAACAGAACCTGTTCGTCAACAGAGCAGCATTTTTTCCTTTTGCTACAACGGAAATTAGCAGCGGATTTCCTACAATAGAGCTCTATTTATGGACTAAACATCATTTTTGCCCTCAAAATGATTCGTCCCAGTTGACCCAGTGGAGGTCAAGTATGTATCAAGTGCGTTTGTGTAAAATAATCACATCCATCATTCATTTTCTGGCCTCTAAATGTGGTGGGTGGATCTAAATCAAGCCCCCGGGCCGTGGAAAGCTCTCAGGACCAAACGCCACAGATCCTGGTCATTTCCATAAGCCTGATATCCAAAAATAGACTTCACGAGCCAAGGTCAGTTATACTAATAGATCAGCGACTGATGGAAGAACACTGCTTTATAAAGACTATCAGCGTACGTGTCCTGTACACGTGTTTTCTCGTAGGAGTTTTTGTTTATTCTGATCAGCAAATCCCAGTATAGCGGGATATATAGGGACAGCGGAGTGTAATCTGCACATCATGAAGTCAGCAGTCGTGTTTGACCTTCATACACACTCCGAGCATCAATTATCCAGGCTGCTATTGATTTTTCTGCTGCGCTGCTCTGCTCTCTAATGCTGTCAGGACCGTCTGAAGAAATCATCTGCCGGCTGCTCCACGCTCAGCAAACCACCTCAGTTCTGCACTAAATGATCATAAAACCAACAGAATTAGACCTTATCAAACTTAGATTGATCACATTGAACTAAAATGATTACAAACCCAATGTATTTCCACAGTAATAGACTTTAAATATAATCAATAAACATAATTAAAATTCTTAGAAAATACAGAACTCAACAAAAATGGACTTACTTAAATGAGGATAATTAAATTGGTTACAAAACCAATAGATTTAAACAGAATTACACTTGAAATATAATCAATTAAGTATAAATATAATTATAATTCTTAGAAAATACACAGAATTTAACAAATGGACTTAACCATACTTAATTGATCATATTTAATGAAAATTATGATAAACCCTACAGATTACAACGGAATTAGACTTTAAATATAATCAATCAAGTATAAACATAATTGTAATTCTTAGAATAATACATAGAATTCAACAGAAATGGACTTCATCATACTTAATTGATATATTGAATGAAAATGATTATAAACCCAACAGATTTCAACAGGATTAGACTTTAAATGTTATCAATCAGTACAATTTAATTTCTTCTGAAATATATAGAACTCAACAAAAATGGACTTAATCATACTTAACTGATCATATTTGAACACAATTATTTGACTGACAGATATCTACAGAATTAGACTTTAAATATAATCAAGTACAATAATAATTTTTTGAAAAAAATTGACATAATTCAACAAAAAATGGATTTAATCATCCTTAATTGATCGTTTTTGAATACAATTATTATAAAAAACGACCTATTTTAACATAATCAGACTTTAAATCTAATCAATCGAGAATAAATATAATTGTAATTCTTGAAAAATATACAGAATTCAACAAAAATGGATTTAACTATACATACTGGTAAAAAATGTATAGCCTGAATGCACTGCAAGTCGCTTTGGATAAAAGCGTCTGCTAAATGCATAAATTATAAATTATTATTATTATTATTATTAACTATACATTATTGATCATATTTAAAGAAAATAACTGAAATGAACAGAATTACAATTTATCAGAACTGATCATATTTCTATACAATTGTAAGATAAAAAAAAAAATTAGACTGTAAATATAATCAAGTACAATTAAAAGTCCTAAAAAATATCACCAATCATATTTAATTGGGTCATAATTTTAATTATCATCCTTTCGATTCAAATGTTTTCATTATAAAATGGTATCACATCTACAGAAATCAACAGAATTATATCTAATATTATCTCATTTATCTCTTGTTGTTCTTGCATTTGTTTGGATCTTCACTGAGCAGCACAAAACCTTTCTTGGTTTTACATCAACATGAAAGAAACCCATTTTACTTCAATAATCTGGCATGAACAATTATTTTCAATCAAAAATACATATAGAAGAACCTTATTTTATCAAACAGGAACTGACTGAATTGTAAAAAAAAAAAAATGTGTTGCATACCAGCATGAAGTCAGGTGATTGAAAGCGAGGGGCTGAAAAGCAAGAGGGATTTGTGACATCATCCGAAAAGGAAATCTGTTTCAGAGGATGAGCAAGTTATTACATTCTGATGGAAAAAAATTACAAAGATAAACATTCTATTCTCAGGAAAAACACGCACTGACGAGTTGTGCACAATGAGACCCAGAACGTACAGTACGTTACAAAAGTAAATGGGGTCAATTTTGATTTGTTGACGTTAACATATAATTTTCTGTCACCAACATATTTCTTTTATTCCATTATTGAGTTTTGAATGTGTTAAGGAGACAGAATGTTTACCCAGCAGGCAGTGAAGCCCATAAAAATCACTTTATATTCCTTAGAGCTCATTGTTTTGAAGGTAGACATGCTGTTATGTTACTCTGTGATATTTACGCTCCAGAGGTTTATATTTATGTCAATATTTCATGTTTCTCTCTGCATAGAAGCCACCATTTTAAACCAGTGCCTCATATACTGTATGACTCCAGAGACGCATGTAGGCAAGAAATGTCTCCTGTCTAAAATGTCTTCTGTTTGTGGTGTAAACAGCTCGGCTGTCAGGCAAACATCTCAGACATCGCATGGACGCCATGAAGACAGCTGAAAAATTTTTTCCACCATCAGAAGAGCCAAATCTCTCGTCTCGCCTCGTCTCGTCTCATTTCATCTCAGGACAGTTTTCTTTGATGTTACTGGCCTCACTTAAAGTAAAATAGCAGTAACAAAGTGCTCTGATGATGTCAGATGGTAATACTATGGTACTTGGGTATATATCATATTTTACATATTCATATATTTTAGTATTTACATATTACGCATAGATAATTCAAAGACTACCATTGTATTTCCATTGTAACATTTGAAGACTTAATACCTGTAGTAAAAGTGATTTTACAAAAAAAAATTTCTCAATGAGCATGTGTGTGTTTTTGTGTATACTTCCTGAAGCATTTTCATTAGTGCACCGTGAGATTTTACAGCCAATAGACTGCCCTCCATCTCTCTGCTGTTGCCGTGGAAACCAGGCGAGAACAGGGGGGAGGGGCATGGGAAATGAATTTATATCTTTCACCTCTTGGATCACTAACTGATCCGCTGCTCAGATCGGAATTAAACTCTCGCTGCACATAAAGGGGGCTGTGGATCAGAGAGAGATGAGAAAGAAATGAGACAAAACAAGCACACGCATATTGTATATGTATAGAAAAAGCACTTGTTTTCATTCATATTCCACTGTGATCAAATATGCCCATAGGCGAGACAAATCCCAGCAGAGATGTCTTTAATATCTCAATTGTTTCTCCTAGACAGTGATGACATTAAATGGAGTGCAAATGGAGGTTGGAGTCTCCTGATTGTTCTCCTAGTGATCTTGAATGTCTCCTTCAGCTTTGCCAAGATACTAATGTCTGCAATTGAAATAATTTAATATTTTAATATGAGTATTTCTCATTGAATTCTTCCAAGATCAAATTATCAGTAAATTATTCAGAACTTTGCATGCTGACTTAAGGATACTACAAACCGTGCGGCTTTGTTGTGTGCTATAATTTCCCTAAGCGATCAAACATACAATTTTGTCTGACAGATAATAAAACAATAAAAAATGTATAGACTATCATAGAGATGTGGGAGTAAACTCTTTGGACCTGGTAACACTGTAGAGCATCTTAACAACTGTACAGCAACATCTACTCAGAACACTTTATCAATGGAACAGTTACACCCTGGCAACCAGCCAGAACACCTTAGCAACCGTATGCAGTATCAGCGCAATACCATGATGATAGAATAGTGACACCCTAGCAACCGCTTTGAAAACTTTAGCAACTGTATAGCAACATCCACTCAGAACACTTTATCAATGGAACAGTAACACCCTGGCAACCAGCCAGAACACCTTAGCAACCGTATGCAGTATCAGCGCAATAACATGATAATGGAATAGTAACACCCTAGCAACCACTTTGAGCACTTTAGCAACTGTATAGCAACATCCACTCAGAACACTTTATCAATGGAACAGTAACACCCTGGCAACCAGCCAGAACACCTTAGCAACCGTATGCAGTATCAGCGCAATAACATGATAATGGAATAGTAACACCGTAGCAACCACTTTGAGCACTTTAGCAACTGTATAGCAACATCCTTTGAACACCTTAGCAAATATACAGGATCAGTGCAATAACATGTGACTGAACTCTTCAGCAATGGAATAGTAACACCCTAGCAACCCCTTATAGCAACTTACTAACTGTATACTGTAGCAGCACACTGACAACAACTCAGAATAATAACAGCCTATAAACAATATAGAGCACCTTAGCAACTGTATAGCACCACACTAACAACAACCACTTAGATTATCTTATTAATGGAACTGTAGTACCCTGGCAACCACCCCAGAACACCTTAGCAACCATATACGTAGCAGAACACTAAAAATGACTCAGTACACATTATCAATGGAACAGTAATACCCTGGCAACCACCCAGAACCCCTAGCAACCATACAGTATAGCCGCACACTTAAAACATCTCAGAACGCAGATTTCTGGTCGCCACTGACTTTCATTAATTTTATTCCATACTATTGAAGTCAATGGCTACCGTCAACTGTTTGGTTACCAACATTCTTCAAACGATCTTCTTTGGTATTCAATAGAAGAAAGCAACTCATACAGGTTTGGAACAACTTTAGGGTGAGTAAATGATGACAGAATTTTCATTTTTGGGTGAACTATCCCTTTAAATATACATAATTGAACTCCTGAGCGCTAATATTTTCTGAGTGAGTTTCTTCAGGGTGTGTCAGAGTTAAAACGTAACTCATATGGACCGGAGAAACCAGTACAAACCACTCAGCTTCATGATCCGAGGATGCACTTTGCCAGATCCATCTGCTCTAATTTTATTGATACTCATGTGCTGGACACACAGGATGTAGGAAAACATATAAACCCGGGCATGATTGCAGTGAATCAATGTAGAACAAGATCATTATCGCCGTATTCCACAACCTTGAGAGCCACAAGACCGTGGCGCACTAAAGCAATCCTCGTAAATTGTTAATGCTTCCTACCTCTATAATACACAAACAGCTGGATGACATCAGAGATGAAGGAAAGGAAATAGGATGTGGATGAGTGTGTGTGTACGTGTGCATCCTGTAGACATAAGTCTTGCGACTCTTTCCTGTGAGGTCGTGTCTCAAACAGGCCAATTAAACGTGGTGCCCACACTCTGAGCTTTGCTATTCAGATGGGTTCAGTATTAATCACCAAGCTAACAAATCTACTCCTACCCTTTCTGCTCCGACGCCCGCTCTTAAAGACACACCGCACCAACAACAACAACAACAGCCCCACATCTCTGCTCATTTAATCCCACCAATCACAGCGCTAATGATAACAGTTGTTGACAATTCTTCTGGCACCTCAACTTCACCTTTATGCGTTATAATTAATAAAAGCCCTAACATTACTGAGAGAGCAAGAAAACCTTTTAAATCCTTTAAACATGTGAACATTGTTATGAGATATGAAGTCACTATTTGCTAATTCTCTAAAGTATAGTGTTAATCTCATTAATAGAGCGTTTTTTGATTTTTCAATGATAATGAAGACAAAAAGAAAAATGTGGATTATGGAGATAAGTAATTGATTTTAATTAAAAATACCATTGATGAAAATATGTTGAGACAAGAAAATACACCTCAAGATATTTACAAAGCTTATAAACATATTAAAAGAATAACATTTTATTTAATAAAATAAAATATTCAGATGAATTTAAAGGGAAATATAAAATGTTTTTCATAAAGTTTAAAATATTTTGTTTAATGTTAGTCAAGGAAAATAAAACACAATTTAATCAGACTAAAATGAATGAAAATGACATGATGAAATATTGACTAAATTTAAAAAGGTGAAATAAAAAAGCTGTAAAAATGTCAAAACACCATAAGCACTAAACCTACATCCTACACCTGTAAAACTCTTAAGACATACAACCTAAATCCTGAAGATGAAATCTAATCCTAAACCCATGGCTACTTAATTTGAAACCCTTAATCCTCATTTCTAAACTCCAATAACCTCAGATATTGCTTGCAATGTTCTTCGTTTGGATAAAAGTATCTACTAAATGACTAAATTTAAATCCTACAACCTAAACCCTGAAGACTAAACCTAATCGTACTTTAAACCTCAATCCTAAACCTTTAATGCCAAGTCCACAATACGAACAGTAAGCATAAAATCTAAAGCCCCGTTCACACCAAGAACGATAACTATAAAGATAACGATATTAGCGTCCACACCAGCGAACGATATCGTCTGTTTATTCTAAGCACACGCGCGTCTGCCGCTTTAAATTCTCGAGCTCGTTACAGCAGGATGGATTCTGATTGGCTCTCAATTTTTTATCGTTCATCAGCTGGAGAAAAATTGTTTTGAAAGTGATTCCAACGATATTGTTTCTCTTTGTCTTTATCGTTATAGTTGTGGTGTGGACTCTGCTATTCTTTAATATTGAGAACGATTTTTAGAACTATATCTTTATCGTTATCTTTATAGTTATCGTCCTTGGTGTGAACGGGCCTTAACCCTAAACCGAAATCCTAAAATTGTGGTATTGTGGTATTGTATAAATCCTACAACCTAAACCCTGAATACTAAATCTAAATCCCAAATCCATAATATTTAACTGTATTCCCCTCAACTCCAACAGAAACAACCTAAACCCTTAAAAATGACCATAACCGTAAGCGAAGTCATAAACCAAACCCTTTTAACTCTAAACTCTAAAATCCAACGAGACATTGTTGTCGCTACAGCCGCTCGAGTGCGGAGAAAATGGCGGACAGTGTACAACTGGCTGAGGGCGGAAATATGCTAATACGGGAGAGTCTGTCAGCGGTCGTGGGTGGGGCCTGAAAATCAAAATGGCTTGATAACTGAGACTGTTTGGGTTTTTTGAGGATTAAAAAAAGGAGTGAATGGATTTTTATCATTGTAGGGTTGTTGTGTTCACACACTGCTAAGACACATTTATATGCAAACACCATGTAAAAATTCATTTTTGCATCCCCTTTAAACCCTAAACTCCATCAGTAACAACCTAAACCCTTAAAAGACCATTCATATCCTTATTCTAACCCACAACTAAGTCGTAAATCAAACCGTTAATCCTTAACTCTAAACCATAAAATCCAAATCCGAAAAAATAACCCTTTAGACTAAATCCAAATCATGAACTCTTTAACTAAGTCCCAAACACATTTAAATCCTAAAACTTGAACATAAACCCTTAAAACAAACTAATTTAATGCCTAAACTCCAAAGCCTAAAAATTTTTTTTAGACTAAATCCAAATCCTTAAACTCTAACTACATCCTAAACACGTCAACCCTAAAACTTGAACATAAACCAACACGAACTAATTTCATGTCTTAACTCTAAACCTTGTTCCTAAACCTTTAACCCCAAAGTCTACAATCTAAACAGTAATGACTAAATCTAACTCTTTTCGTCCATCATAGTTTCTGCCAACTGACTAAAGTCTACAACCGAAACCTTGAAGACTAAAACAAATCCTAAACCCTTAGCTCTTTAACCCTAAAGTGCCACATCCTAAGCCTACGACATAAACATAAAACGTCAACCTTAAATCCACAGTGACGTTCTTATAGTCCAATAGATCAGAGTCGCTACAGACAGGCAAAAAGCCGATGAGACCTCTGTCAGACGTGGACGTGATCCCTCAGAATGAAATATAGGCTCATTACTGGCCGTCGGCGGGGTCTGAAGAAAGACATTCACAGGCCATCATCTGAATGTTTCACTGGCATCTCGCTCCCCCTTCAGTTCCATTGCATCATTTGATCTGTCATGACACCCAGCGATCCCTCTGGACCGCGTACGACAGCACATCATGGTGATACACACCCGCTGGAACCCCCAGAGTGGAGGGCCGGCGTGCTGCGGGGACTGTCTAGATTAATATTTGATGGCCTGGTGTGTCCCCTGGCAGCTTTCTGACTTTAATTAAGAGCCAGTATGGTCACTAATCTCTGTTTACGAGTCAACCTGAAGAGTGCTGTCAACATCCCAGCAGACCTTCAGAGCCAAACACACATGCCCAGATGAGACCAGAAGAGCAGAGCAATGGCGACCGATGGAGAGAGATGAGAAAAGACAGATGCAGATAGAGGGAAATTGAAGTTTTGCACTTTTCGAAGGTGTTTATGAGCTGTTGCTCCTTTCCAGTGGGAGGTTTTCAGATATGGAAGAAAACAGAGGAAATTAAATCTCTGCGGGATATTATGAGAGATCTGTGACCGGTGACTTATCATATAGACCAATCACTAATTCTGCCTTAAAAATAAATTCATATTAATTAGCGTTGGAGCTGCATTCTTTAAAAGGCAACATGATAAGATTACCATCTAATAATCTGACTATGATATTATTAGCGAAAGATTGTAGGGTTGTTGTGTTCACACACTGCTAAGACACATTTATATGCAAACACCATGTAAAAATTCATTTTTGCATCCCCTTTAAACCCTAAACTCCATCAGTAACAACCTAAACCCTTAAAAGACCATTCATATCCTTATTCTAACCCACAACTAAGTCGTAAATCAAACCGTTAATCCTTAACTCTAAACCATAAAATCCAAATCCGAAAAAATAACCCTTTAGACTAAATCCAAATCATGAACTCTTTAACTAAGTCCCAAACACATTTAAATCCTAAAACTTGAACATAAACCCTTAAAACAAACTAATTTAATGCCTAAACTCCAAAGCCTAAAAATTTTTTTTAGACTAAATCCAAATCCTTAAACTCTAACTACATCCTAAACACGTCAACCCTAAAACTTGAACATAAACCAACACGAACTAATTTCATGTCTTAACTCTAAACCTTGTTCCTAAACCTTTAACCCCAAAGTCTACAATCTAAACAGTAATGACTAAATCTAACTCTTTTCGTCCATCATAGTTTCTGCCAACTGACTAAAGTCTACAACCGAAACCTTGAAGACTAAAACAAATCCTAAACCCTTAGCTCTTTAACCCTAAAGTGCCACATCCTAAGCCTACGACATAAACATAAAACGTCAACCTTAAATCCACAGTGACGTTCTTATAGTCCAATAGATCAGAGTCGCTACAGACAGGCAAAAAGCCGATGAGACCTCTGTCAGACGTGGACGTGATCCCTCAGAATGAAATATAGGCTCATTACTGGCCGTCGGCGGGGTCTGAAGAAAGACATTCACAGGCCATCATCTGAATGTTTCACTGGCATCTCGCTCCCCCTTCAGTTCCATTGCATCATTTGATCTGTCATGACACCCAGCGATCCCTCTGGACCGCGTACGACAGCACATCATGGTGATACACACCCGCTGGAACCCCCAGAGTGGAGGGCCGGCGTGCTGCGGGGACTGTCTAGATTAATATTTGATGGCCTGGTGTGTCCCCTGGCAGCTTTCTGACTTTAATTAAGAGCCAGTATGGTCACTAATCTCTGTTTACGAGTCAACCTGAAGAGTGCTGTCAACATCCCAGCAGACCTTCAGAGCCAAACACACATGCCCAGATGAGACCAGAAGAGCAGAGCAATGGCGACCGATGGAGAGAGATGAGAAAAGACAGATGCAGATAGAGGGAAATTGAAGTTTTGCACTTTTCGAAGGTGTTTATGAGCTGTTGCTCCTTTCCAGTGGGAGGTTTTCAGATATGGAAGAAAACAGAGGAAATTAAATCTCTGCGGGATATTATGAGAGATCTGTGACCGGTGACTTATCATATAGACCAATCACTAATTCTGCCTTAAAAATAAATTCATATTAATTAGCGTTGGAGCTGCATTCTTTAAAAGGCAACATGATAAGATTACCATCTAATAATCTGACTATGATATTATTAGCGAAAGTAATTTCAGATGTGGAGAAAGTTATTACATTTTGATTATGAAAAGCATTATTTTTCTTTAGAATAACGTACTGATGGATCATACACATACGACTAGGCACATTTATTAAGACAGTAAATGTGGGTGATTTTTATTCTATGCTGCTTTTAATAAAAATAAAAATATTCCAGTCATATTATACACTGTTGCAGTTTGCTGTTGGAGAACAGAAAAAAAATACATTTTTTTAAATAAGTAAGTAACTCATGCTTGATGAATCAAACAAATAACATACACTGTATGATTTTTATATCCAAAATAAATGTAGGTAATATTAAGATCAAGAGTGTGACATGCTCACCAAAGTCCAAATTTGCAAGGTCCTGCAGTGTGACTGTTGCTATGACAACAATCTAATGAAAAACCAATAGGAATCCACAGAAATGTTTATATATATTATATATATTTTTATATTAGATCTATATGATATGACATGGAAGTTTGTTTCTGCCACAGGATAAAAATAAATAAATAAATAAATAAATAAATAAAAATGTGACTGCAACTATTTATCTCACAATTCAGGTTTTTTTCACATATAGTTCTCAGTTTAAATCTCACAATTATGGCTATTTTTTTTTTTTCAGAAAAAAAAAAGATAAAAAAAAAAAGATATAAACTCAGAATTTCAAGAATAATAGTCAGAATTGTGTGATAAAAGTTGCAATTGTGAATTTTTTATTAATTAATGGAAACTAATAGTCAGAATTGCAAGATGTAAACTCAGAAAAAAGCCATAAATGCGAAAAAAAGAGAACATTCATTTATAAATATAGGCATACTATTTATGATACCTGATGTATTACATAACATTAAAGCACTTTACCTTATTCTAAAGTGTTACCATGTTATCTTTAAAAATTATCTTTCTTTTACATTATGATCTTATTATCAAAATTACCTCAAGTTTGTTTACTCGTTCACTCAACCACGACAGACTCCAGATGCTACTGTATGCTGCTTCTTTCCTTTTCTGTGTAGAACTAACATATCATAAAGCTTGATAAAAATGCTACATTGTCTATCTTGGCTTTCCCCCAAAATCTCACTGCATAATGTGAACAATTCAGAAAAAGCTAAATCACACAGTGTGCACCAGGCTTAAAGGTTTCCTCTTTCATCCCCGTTGGGCTTCAGATATCCCATAATGTGCTACAGCTGTTTGGTGAAGCAGCCTATAATGACACGAGGCGGCCGCTCGTTTCTGGTGTTAATGACGCTCATTCTGCTGTTTTCATGGTTCTGGCCCATTACCTCAAGAGATTCCTCAGATCGGCTTTATTATTGTGCAGAAAAGCAACAATGACCTTTGTTTTTTTCTTCCCGAGAAGCCACCATCAAAGGTTCATGTGACCGAATAAACAGGGAAACCGCAGTGTAATTATTACAATCACCTTCAGTCAGACTCATAATGAAGTGTGACTAATTAGCTCCCAGACAGAGTTTGAACCGCCGTCTGTATTTGACACACTGACTCTGTCGAACATCACGACAGCTCTTCATCTGCACTATATAATCGCTGAGAGATAAAGGGATAAAACTGTATAAAGTTAACGGGGAGGCTTTCTACACTTTTAAAGCATTTTTTAATGAAGTACACAGATTACACTAGGTTTCCTCAACCAAAATAAGTCGCAATTTAGTTTTACGGGACAATTTTCCACCTTCTCCATGACTCTCATAGTTAAAGCTACTGAGATATAAACTCAGAATTTCAAGAATAATAGTCAGAATTGTGTGATAAAAGTTGCAATTGTGAATTTTTTATTAATTAATGGAAACTAATAGTCAGAATTGCAAGATGTAAACTCAGAAAAAAGCCATAAATGCGAAAAAAAGAGAACATTCATTTATAAATATAGGCATACTATTTATGATACCTGATGTATTACATAACATTAAAGCACTTTACCTTATTCTAAAGTGTTACCATGTTATCTTTAAAAATTATCTTTCTTTTACATTATGATCTTATTATCAAAATTACCTCAAGTTTGTTTACTCGTTCACTCAACCACGACAGACTCCAGATGCTACTGTATGCTGCTTCTTTCCTTTTCTGTGTAGAACTAACATATCATAAAGCTTGATAAAAATGCTACATTGTCTATCTTGGCTTTCCCCCAAAATCTCACTGCATAATGTGAACAATTCAGAAAAAGCTAAATCACACAGTGTGCACCAGGCTTAAAGGTTTCCTCTTTCATCCCCGTTGGGCTTCAGATATCCCATAATGTGCTACAGCTGTTTGGTGAAGCAGCCTATAATGACACGAGGCGGCCGCTCGTTTCTGGTGTTAATGACGCTCATTCTGCTGTTTTCATGGTTCTGGCCCATTACCTCAAGAGATTCCTCAGATCGGCTTTATTATTGTGCAGACAAGCAACAATGACCTTTGGGTTTTTCTTCCAGAGAAGTTACCGACAAAAGTTCATGTGACCGAATAAACAGGGAAACCTCAGTGTAATTATTACAATCACCTTCAGTCAGACTCATAATGAAGTGTGACTAATTAGCTCCCAGACAGAGTTTGAACCGCCGTCTGTATTTGACACACTGACTCTGTCGAACATCACGACAGCTCTTCATCTGCACTATATAATCGCTGAGAGATAAAGGGATAAAACTGTATAAAGTTAACGGGGAGGCTTTCTACACTTTTAAAGCATTTTTTAATGAAGTACACAGATTACACTAGGTTTCCTCAACCAAAATAAGTCGCAATTTAGTTTTACGGGACAATTTTCCACCTTCTCCATGACTCTCATAGTTAAAGCTACTGAACCTTTAAGACATGCAAATGACCTCTGATGACTGCAGGGGTGTGAAGTAACGAATTACAAATACTCACGTTACAGTAATTAAGTTGTTTTTATCAGTAATTGTACTTTTTTGAGTGGTTTAAAAATTGTGTACTTTTACTTTTACTTGAGTACATTTGAAGTGATGTATTGGTACTTTTACTCCGCTATTTTCCTCCGTTTGTAGTTGTTACATGCTTATTTTAATTTCATTTTTGTCCATCAACGTGATTGGATAGAGAGATAGTAATAGGTCTTGTGACTTTCCTCAAATCAAATTGTGCATAGAAAACTTTAACCGCCAACTGTTTATCATGGCTGCTGGAAGTGCATTCTTCAAGCATCAATTCAGTCGCATCTTCCTCTAACTTAATATGTTAAGGTAAATTTCGGATTTCTGCTTACTAAATGATTTACGCTTGCCTATCTACACGGCCTGAAATTTGGTGTGAGGTTGCGGGTATTGCATACACTGTTAACTCCCGCAAGTGCCACGTTCGGTAAATTCCCACTCACTTATGAGATTTTATAGAACTTTGAGCACAGACCCATTGTAGGCTATGCAGAACTGCAGGTTCAGGAAACAGTCCTCCATAAAATGCGTCACACGGCGTCACACACTGCGGGCTAGAGTGAGCGGCGGCCGGCGGTCTTGAGGAACGGCCGGCGGTCTTGAGAACGGCGTGGCCGGCGGATTCGACGAAGGAGCGGCCGGCGGGCTTGCGCCAAACACATGTGACGACCCAGGGCTAGACTCCATATGACCCCTTTAAATAAGCAAGAACAGCTTTATTTCTATTTAGTTCGAAAGTGTATTATGCCATTTAAAAATGACAAAAACTTGTTTCCAACAGCAAAAATGGCACAAAGACACCAGAATGGTTATGTAAGTACATTTAATGTTTAAATGCTTTGAAATCAAACGTGTTATTATTTGACGCTCATGTCGTTTGGATATTTAAAGCAGATTTTGCTCTGGGGATGTGTAATGTGTGAGGTCATACTGAGGTTGTTATGGATTATATCACCGGCGGTTTATGGGGCTTTTTGCCGTTTTAGGTCACTATTAATATTCAAAAGCGCATTTAAAAAAAAATATTAATTTATGAAATGACTGTCGTGAACAGATGTCGGGGATTTTAACCTGCGACGAGTTACTCTATTTAATTAACATTGAGTTGGGAAATTGCTCTTGAACCGTGAGCTCAGCGGTGATTAATGGAGGATGATTTTTTCCAGATGGAGGGTTTAGTTGAGACATAGATCAGTCTGAGAGGTGGTTTCTAACGTAACCCTGAATCAGTCGTACTCAGCAGATACTCACGCTGTAATGTTAGCACGGTAGAGCACAGTTTGACGTGAGTTAATAGAGCGTTACAGGAGGCTCCTGGATGCCTTCCGGTGCTCCTCCACACCAAATCAATGCACACACACCTGAGCGAAATACAAAACGGAAAACTGTTTATAAATGAATAATACTAATCTCAGTTGGAAATATGTCTTTAAGATACATATAAAATCTGCTTATATTTGGCATCGACATTTCTCTTATTAGATATATTGATTGAAAAGTCTGACTCATTGCAATGCATTCTGCAACTTCTTACAAATACTATCTAGAAAGCTAGATACTTATGTATACTCCACAATTTAAGATATTTGACACAATATTTACTCAAAAAAAAAAAAAAAGTATTTTAGTGTCATGGGATATTATTATAGTTTTTATTAATATTTTGAATTAGTTTTTTGAATTTAGGTTTTTATATTTTACGTTTTAATTAGAATTTTAGTTAAAGTTTTAGCAATTTTTTGTGTTTTATTGTCATTCTATATATTTGTATTTCAGTTTTAGGTATTTTAATTAAGTTAAACTAATAGAAAATGCTAAATTTTGCCTTGGCATTTAGCAGAAGTAAAAAAGCCTACTTTTTTTCTATTTTATTTAAAATTTTTAATGGTTTTAGTTTAAATATTATAACCACGTAATATATATATATATATACATACACAAAAGCAAAAGTGTAACTGAATTTGGCAACCATTTCTGTTGTGTAGAAAAAGCAGCTTATACTTCTCAGGGTAAAAAAAGAAAACAAAAACAAAAACAAGATAAGTATGCATTATGCAATAAAGTACAAACAGAAAAAACAAAGAAAAGAAAGGAAAAAAAGAAAGTCACATTGTGAGATATATATAAAAAATTGTCTAAATTAAAAACAAATGTCTACATTTATCATTTGGACATTTATATTTAACTAGATATAAGATATACAATTAAAATAATGTATTATTATTATTTTTTATTTTTTTTACTTTTGGAAACCGACTTCTATAGCTTTGATATTTGGAAGAATTTTCAATTTAGCGCAAAAGATCTGTTAAAGTTATGACTTGACAGGACTGATCAAACGAATAGGTGATTTCAGCCCCAGCATTTTCAACAAAAACGTCTTCATCTACACTAATCGTGCAACTTAATATTCAAAGACTGCATCTAAAATCCACCTGACTCCAAAATCTGAGCAGACAATTACACTTCTAGAGGCCAGTAATCTCAAAATGTATAAAAATGAATCGGCACGACTAGCATCACTGCCGCAAAGCTCATGCAACTCAATCAAAATGAGGTATTTCATAAAACAGGTTAACAGCTTTCATGTCAAGAGTGAGTCTGCCATGTCTAAAAATCCCATCTATACAGGTGGCTCACTAGGATTTGGAAGAGCGTCTGTCTTTGCTCAGGCTGTTAATGAGCTGAATTCAATCACCTCTTTCTGATTGCAGGGGGCTGGAGGTGAGACAGGAAGACGTGGGACAGCATTTCTTATTCGTACGAGAAACTCCACAACCATTTCATTACCAAAGCACTTCAAAAGCAATCAGTTCTGACGGCAGAGATTTCAAAGGTGCGCTCACCCAAGGATACGCTGGCTTCTAGAGAGCTTCATGCAAAACGCCATCAAAACACCAGCCGAAAAACAAAAGAAGAGCTGAAGACGAGGGCTCATTGAATGGGTCAGGACAGACACAGCATTAAAATATACATTATTTTACTTTTATAATACAGTGTGTTTTTGAGTAAAACAAGATATTCTTTAGGAATGTAGGTTGGGGCTTGATTTTGTCCAGTGGGAATTGATTGGATGGTGAAAATCTGCAAGGAATGAGGCTGAATTTGCTGCTGTGAGCCAAACAGTAACGTCAATTCAGGTGGCAAAGCAATTTATTACATTTTAATAAAAGATTCCGACATGTATTGAAAAATTAAATAGGGTCAATTTAGATTTCATGTTGATTTGAACTATTCCCAATGCTTTGATAATCAGTCCCTCATTTATTTGTTTACTCATTTGTTTCTTTTAGTCATTAAATGACTATTATGATTATGTTGAATTTGTCTGTCTCTTTCTCGCTCTCTCATTAGACCGAAATCCCATATTAATTCAGACAGAGAAAATGGAGTGGGGAAATTTTTTTAATCACAAAGGTAATTAAAATAATACAGTTCAAAAAGTAAGAGAGAGAGAAGAAGAGATGACAAGATTGCGTTCATAGATTGTCTTGTTTTTATGATTTTCATGAGTGCATTAGTATAAATATTGTGCATTAGTAGTGAAATGTAATTGTGCCAATCATTAAGGTAGTTTAAGTGGGTGTTTGCGTCATAATGCGTAACATGTAAAAATAATTTCCCTAATAAGTACTTTTTCCCTAATAAGTACTTGAGTACGTTTGCCTTGTTTTTCAGTTAAAAAAACACACACACACACACACAAAATCAATATGTGAATTTTATATATATAAGATATATTGGCTACAGTTGAGTCTTAAAGGAACAGTTCACCCAAAATGAATTATTTTATAGTGCACAAGTCATAGAGATCTCTTTTATGATAAGTTTATGGTACTTCTGCATCCTTTTGAAACTCAAAAGCGGCAGTCTACATTTGCTGCACTGCATGGAAAAAAAATAAATGTATCAAAATTTCTCTATAGGTGTTCCACAGTTAACAAATAAAATAAAATAATAAAATAATAATTTTTATTTCAACTTTTCCTTTAATATTTTATGCAGTTTTTCTTCTCATATTTAAATGTTTCTTATTATATGGATATTTTCCCGGAAAGCAAGCTGAAGATACTGGTTAAGAAAATGCTTTTAGAGTGCATCATTTAATGACTCATCCTTGTTGAACTCCATAAACCCCTTTTCGACTCCACACAATGTCCTCTGTCTCCTTTAAAAGCTTTTATTGTGACTGCTGTCATTGTCCTCTCCGGCGTGAATAACAGCAGTCCTCTGTTCGCACGCCTCTGGATCAGAGAATCGGCCATTCATACACACCGTTCTCACTCCAATTTAGCTGCAAATTAAATTTCAGAGTCTGGCACGGAATTCTGATCAGGAAACGCTCAGATAAGAGCAATTTGTCTTTGATAAAAGGCGGCGAACAGACTTTTCCTTATTCATTAAACGCGTTAAATGAACAGATGTACAAGAGATGGATTCAGGGGTTTGACGGTTATCAACCCAAAGCAACACCATCCAGAACAATCAGATGTGCTGTGAGGAGAGCACAGAACATTGAACATGACACAGATGGATCTGGGAATATAAGGTCATGCTCTCTCCGCGTCACTCTGTCTGTCTTTTTCGTTCTTTCGCACGTGATAATCCATCCTGATCTTCATGTGGGGTTGGAGGCAGAGCTGAGAGTGATGGCCCGAAGCACATCACAGGCACATCTCGGTACCTGTACTGTACGTACCGGAACACACATATTCTCCTTTATAGTCGTATGATGGATTCCTAACAGGCTTCTGAACCAAAGCACCACAGGCGGAAGGTCAAAAGTAAGATATTGTTGGCTGGGAAGTACCTTAACCATCTTCAACAATGAGTTCCTGGAAAAATCCACTTCATGTTCCCTTGGGAAGCCGCTTTTCATTGCCAAAAGAAAGATTAGTCTTCCTCTATGAAGCTGCCAGAGGCTGCAAGGCATGCTTTCTGTGGAGTGCTGATGTCCACCTGGAGCTTCTTCAGTTCATCAAGAGCAAGGCCTTCTGTATGAACAGATCCTCTGGGTGTAAATGAAAACCTCAACCATCTTTGCTGAATGTGCGCAAAACAGACAATGAAAACATATGAGAGCAGGACTATGAATTTTCATGGCTTCGAAATTCACCTACACAATACACAATACACACAATACTCATTTATTTTGCCACTTTTTTGGTAGAAAAGAAGAGAAATGGGATCAGGGAACAGCACAAGATCAATTCAAACTTCTGTTGGCCATATGTGTGCCAAGGCTCAGTGTGTTGGATCTGAAAATCAAACAATAACTGAGAGAGACGTACTACTATATGGTGGCTATGGTCTTGCCATTAGGACACGGTTCCAACAGAAAAGTTTTTAACAAAAGAAACAGGCAAAAACAGTCAAGAGGTATTATGCAAATCACCAAATTACTGCTGAATTCAATTTGCATGCAACAATTCCCAAACTAGTGGAAAATTTCGCTCCACCACTGTAATCCAAGTACCTGATACGGCATTTTACAATTCTGAAAGTGAGCTCGATTGCATATATATATAATATATATATATATATATATATAATTTCATTATAACGCTCTTCACCATCATTACTGATGCCATGACAAGAATGACAATGATTTAAGTAATGAAAATAAATGTATTTAATTAATTACATTTAATTAAAATAAAATAAGTAGTCAAATTAAAAATACAAAACTGAAAAATTACTTAAAAAATGTTAAAAATAAAAATAAAACATGAAATATTAAAAGAGGTCTGTATGTAAGTAGAAATTTTGAAATAAAACTGAAAAATAAACTGAAAATTACTTTATAAAAAGTTAAAAAATACAAATTAATTGCAAATATATCAATTATGTTACAGTCTGTAATATATAAAAAAGTAAATTAAAATTAAACAAAATAAGTAGACAAATTACAAACATAAAAAACAAAAATGTCAATTTATCACATAACATAATTAAATTAATTTAATTTAAATAATTAAACTAAAATAAACTAAAAGTAGTCAAATTAAAAATAATAAAACTGGAAAATTACTTTTAAGTGTTAAAAATAAAAATAAAACATTAAATATTAAATTAGTAAATAATTAAAAATGAAACAAAATAAGTAGAAATTTTGAAATAAAACTGAAAAATAAACTGAAAAAATACTTGAAATACTGAAGAAATTTTATATTAAATACAAATATATAAATTATGTTACAGTTTGTAATATATTAAAAAATGTAAATTCAAATTAAACAAAGTAGACAAATTACTAACATAAAAACAAAAATGTTAATTTATAAAAAAATAAAAAAATAAAAATAAATATTAAAGTAAATTATTAAATACAAATATACTAAGTAGTCAAATTACAAACATAAAAAACAAAAAAGTAAATTTAAAAAAGTAAAATATATAAATATTAAATTAAATAATAATACATAAAAATAAAATAAAACAAAATAAGCAGCCAAATTACAAAAAAAAGAAAAATAATAAAAATTAAATCTTAAAGTATTAAAAATATAACACTGAAAATGAAAGTGCATTTAAAGCCTGGTTACTGCATTTTAGGTGATTAGTGAATGCTGAAATAATACTGTGAATTTGCTGTGAAAGAATCGATGAACAGATGCCTTCGTGCATAATGAGTCTTTGCAGCACCATTAGCACCAACTAACTTCCCCCAAAGTCATCAAACTCCCAGCACCAAAAACTCTGCTGAGCTCGCAACAAAAGCAGGAAACGAGATGCCAGAGTATCAGCATATGTCACAATCTGTCTCGGAGAAGTGAGACCTGTGTTACCTTCAGATCAATCATTAATACAGTCCCAAAGAATCTGGACGTATCAAGATTTCACTCTGACCGTGAGCTAATATTTCATAAACGAATTAACTTCCCAGCGGCAGACGTGATTAGACATAGTATCTATTCTAAGAGGACAGGAAACGCTTTTGTTTCTATTCACATGACACCAGCCACAGTAATCGGTCAGTGTTCAATCGAAAAAAGATATTTTCCATGACGTGCAGTATAAGTATATCCTTATCTGAAATATGATATGCTATGAAAACATCATGTTTTGGGCTTCAACGATGAATACTGATAACTTACGGCTATTGATCGAGGGATAAACAAGGCTCATTAATGTTCAAACCTCCACGCAGGCCAGCTAAAATACCTAAAAATGCATTTCTGTCACGTGAATGTTTCTTTAATTCCCTCTGGACCTTTTTTAGCTTCATATCTGGAGGGAAGAGAAGTTGAAACTGCTATTCCGCCCATGACGCCTAATCACATTTCTCTCTTATTAGTTTCCAAGCGCACCGAGAGAAATTAAGGCCGAAGTGGCCGAATCTAATAAATATTGATGTTCGTTACGGTCTCTCTCTACCTGTCTCTCTCTCTCTCCATCGTTCCCGTCTCTCTCCCGTTCGCTTCTCTGGATGTGTCAGCTGTACCCACAATGTCCCTCCCTTCCCACTCTTTAAAGGATCCGCCTGTCCTGTGGAAACAGAAGAGGCAGAGAAACTGTCTGGTATCCGAACATACCAGCATTTCTCTGGAGCCATGCCGACTAAATATAGACATTGCATGCTTTGATGTCTGAAATATTAACGGATCTCTCGTGCAAACACACTCCAAAAAATCAAAGCTGCTTCGTTTGATGCCAAACCAGTGTGCACCTGCCCAAAAGCACAAACTGAGAGAAGCTTTACGGGAAAAGAACCTCCAAAAAGAGTGATAAAAACACCACTTACCGGATGTTTAACGACAGTCGGATGCGGCGTCCGAATGTGTGTCCGTATCCACAGACACAGAATTATATCCAGAATGCTGATGCGCTCCGGACTCACAAAACACAAGCTTGATGAAGAGCTTGCAGACGCATCCGTGATCCACCTGCTTCCAACACGCATGAACACACAAGCATGCTCCGACACACACTCGAGCAGAGGGCGTACCTACAGTCAGCCAACGGAGAGGTAGAGTGAGAGACGGAGAGAGAGAGAGAGGGGAGAGCATTAGGACGGCACAAGGTGGAGGGAGGAAGTGGAGTGTGGGAAACCGAGAGAGAGAGAAGCAAAGATGCACCAATCACATTTTTTCTCTTCATTGCCATCACAGTAGCTGATGGTTTCTCCTAGAAGGGAAAGAGATTGAATGGGGGAATCCTCATTTTCTTCATCCGTATTTTTTTATGTTGTTTCCCATTGAAAACATCCTGAAAACAAGATGAATGATTTTGTTAGATTTATGCTTGTGTTTGAAGGCTGGCTTTATCAGTTTCAAATCTACAGAGCAACTAGAGGTGCAGGATCATTTCATGCAGGAAAACCTCATTTAGTCAGGCTGCGTTTTCCTTTAGAGAATCAAATCAGTGGGATTTTACACCACAATCAATAAAAATTGATAAAAAAAAAAACATCCTAATATTCAAGTATAATTTTAGCAATTGGCTTCTTCAGAACCAACCATGTTGACACTGATGTTGCTTTTTTCACCTATAACAATACTATATTATTTCAGTGTATTATATACTGTATGTGCTACTTAAAAGTGGGGTAAGCGATTTCTGGTAGCCAATGTTGACATATGAAATCACCAAAACAAACATGCCCCTACCCCAAAAGTGTCTCGCCCCTATTTTGATAGCTTCACCCCACACATACGAACGCAACCCAGGCAACGGATTCGTTCTGTGAAACGAAGATCAGTGATGCTGTCTACACCATAGATATATATACATATCTATGGTCTACACCAGAGCCGTTGAGAAACAGTTTCTCAATGGCTCTGGTCTACACTGGATGCGGCACGACACGACAAATCCCGGACAGAAAACTGCTGCTGTGTTCTATTTATGACGTATTGACACAAATTTCAAATGATTTTCAACGGTCAAGGAGCTCGTCCGTTTTGTTTTGTAGAGAGCGGAAGTTCGCCAGATGGATGCTTGGCAACGGCGTTCTGAATCCACGCTGCCTTAGCTTCACGAGCACGCCGGCTCTCTTCCCCCGTCTGCGCGTTCTGAAGTGCTTGATCAGCGCCACAGCTCCCCCGACTACAATGTCCAGCAAAACATCAGAATAATCGAAAACTGGTGAAATATCGGGTGGGGTGTACTTCCGAATGTCCAGCAATTCGTCTCTGGTGAAACTGATTGCAGGGATATAACTAAAGACAGGACAAACTAACAAAAACATAAAAACAACTGCGGAGCACGCCACGGAGGCAGCCATCAGCGTCGGCGCCATCTCTTGAGTGGCACTGAATGTCCCGTGCACTGAACCCTGTCTCCTCCACATCATGAGTAGACACGCCCCTTACTGCTGATTGGCTACAAGTTTGTTTTGCTATTCGGCCCGAATCAGTTTTCTAAAACATTTTTGAAAAATCGCTTACCCCACCTTTAAACATATTTTACTGAACTGTATATGCTTTTTACCTGTATTTTACTATCGTTATTATTTTATTTTTTTCTGGCTAATAACAGCAGGGACTACATATAAAATTAGCTTTTTGGCTAACTAGGGTACGTTTACATTTATGCTGATTAATGTACTATCACTTTTGAAATAAAAACATAAAAGATGAAATACATGATATGCTAATGGGGTAAGAATAAAAAACTTAATTCAAGATATATTTTTTGAAAAGAGGTCTTTTTATTTTAAATAATGCAAAAGCACCATAAAAATATCCATGAAAATGGAAAAAAAAAGAAAACAGTATAACATAACACAAAATAGTCAATTTGTGCACTAAACATGAATTTCAGCTGAAAAGCTTGTTTTCAAATAATATAGCTGTTTTTTTTTCTTGCATCAAATGTCACTATATTTGTACGAAAAATTTTTTAAAAATGTAAATGAATTTTAATACATTAAATTATTTATATAAAATAATTTAATTACAATTTAATGTAACAAAATTATATAAATTATTACTTATGAAATTATTACAATTTCTATCTTAATTCAAGATACATACTGTTCCTTAAAGGGGTCATATGATGTTGCTAAAAAGAACAGTATTTTGTGTATTTGGTGTAATGAAATGTGTTTATGCGGTTTAAGGTTAAAAAAACACATGTCTCTTATGTTCACCAAGGCTGCATTATTTGATCAAAAATACAGTAAAAACTGTGAAATATTTTAAAATAACATATTATAATAATTTTAAATAACTGTTTTGTACTGTAATATATTTTCAGATGTAATTCATTCCTGTGATGCAAAACTGAATTTTCAGCAGCCATTACTCCAGTCTTCAGTGTCACTGATAATATGCTGATTTGCTGCCCGAGAAACATTTCTTATTATTATCAGGGTTTAAAACAGTTCAGCTGCTTCATATTTTTGTGGAAACCTTTTTTTTTTCAGGATTCTTTGATGAATAGGAAGTTCAAAAGAACAGCATTTATTTGAAATAGAAATCTATTGTAACATTATACATGTGTTACTGTCACTTTCTATCAATTTAATCCATCCTTGCTGAATAAAAGCATTAATTTATTTTTGCTCCCAAGAAAATGTATCGTGTTTTGAGCATGTTTATGTTTTGAAAACGAGACAAAAATAATGATTACACAATGATTTTTCCAGTGTCAGTTTATGCTCACCTGTCTTTGTATTTGTCCCTCAATCATTGTTCTACACACGGATGACAGTGATGGATCCTCTATGTTGCTGTGCAATATGTTAGCTGAGGACTCAACAGCACAAGTCTGATAGAGTGAGAATGAGGGGACGATGTCTATGATGCTGTGAAGTAGAAAGACCAGAGAGAGCAGGAAAAAAACAGAGAGATAGAGATGGGATTGTGGAGAAGAAGAGAGTGGAAGAGGATACTGTAGAACAGAAAGCTCAGGATCAAAGCCCAGGATCAGTGTGACTTTAGAAAGATTCTGCACAGGAGATAAAAGCCTCCAGGAGAATCTTCAGATATCCTCGTTCAGCACAGGCAACAAAGGTTCTTGTTTGCTCAGATTCTTTGTCTAGGGCAGAAACTGATCATGGATTGAACTGGATTGACCTTTTATGTAAATTGACCCATCGCTAAACCTCACTTTAAAACATTACTGACCAATCCTACCATAGCAACTGTTGCCGTCCACAGTTTTCTTTTTGATCTTTTCTAATGTAAGTCTATGGAGGTTTGTATGTTAATTAACTTTAAAGTGTTAGTTTTAATTTGACAAATGTAGTCATTTTATGAGAATCATTTAATTTTACAAGCTTTAATAATGTTAAAATTAATATAAAATATTTTCTTAAAAAAGGCAGAGAAAAATGTGCCAAAATGTCACAATTTACATTTATTTTAGCACATTTTACAGAAAAAAAAAAATGTTGCAGAAAATATCCATTTAAAAGTTTGTGGTCAGTAAGATTTTTTAATTGTTATTTTTTGAAAGAAATTAATACTTTTACTCAGCAAGGTGCATTAATAATAAAAACATTTATAATGTTATAAAAATATTCTGTTTAAATAAATGCTATTTTTGAAAGTGAGTGACGTGACATGTGGCCAAGTATGGTGACCCATACTCGGAATTAGTGCTCTGCATTTAACCCATCCAAAGTGCACACACACAGCAGTGAACACACACGATAATTTATTACTAGCCATTTTTGCTGTAGCTAGCGGGGAGCAGTTGGGGGTTCGGTGCCTTGCTCAAGGACACCTCAGTCGTGGTATCGAAGGTGGAAGAGAGCGCTGTACATTCACCCCCCCCACCTACAATCCCTGCCTTACGAGTCCGACTCTCTAACCATTAGGCCACGACTTCCCCAAAACATCAAGATACATCAAAGAAAACATTCCCCAAAACATTCCTATACCTCAAAGAATCCTGAGGGGAAAAAACATTAAAAACATTACATTTTGCACAAAAATATTAAGCAGCACAACTGTTTTCAACATTGATGTAAATGAGAAATATTTATTGAGCAGCAAATCAGCATATTAGAAGGATTTCTGAAGGATCATGTGACACTGAAGACTGGCGTAATAATTCAGCTAAATAAATTACATTTTAAATACATTTTAAATAAAATAAATTTGAAAACATATTTAAAAAGAAAACTGTTATTTTAAATTGTAATAATATCTCACAATATTACTGCTTTTACCGAATGCTTATTGTTTGGTATGAAAATACCAAAATGAAAATAATAAATAACTGAAACTGCAATTCAAAGTGAAAAAATTACAGCCAATCAAAACACATTTGAATGGCGCAGGATTTTGGACCAATAAGATTTTGTTATGGGCGGAGCTACCTAACATGACTGGGTAAAAATAGAAATGACTGAAATGTTCATATTTGGATAAAAAGTTTACCATGGAAGAGATGGAATTGTTGACAAATTTTACCTGGACAAATGTCTTCGAATCTGGTCTTCTGATTGGCCCAAGCATTCAGATACAATATTCAGATCCTGTCAAACATGTGACAGGAAACTGGATGTCTTGACTGGCAGGTGGAGGGAAAGTTTCTAGAGAAGCAAGAGGGAGAGAACGACTAGAGGAGTGCAACAGAGAGAGGGAGAGAATTGCTCCCAGCAAATCGTATAAAGCCATGAATAATTTACCACCTCCTCCAGCAAACCCTGATCTTTTTATCCGTTGACTCAGGAGACCGAGGCTTTATTGGAATGAAGACTTTCTGTGTCCTAATTTAGCATTTGCTGCCGTATCCCAGAGTGAGAGAGACGCCGCAGTGTTGCATGGATCCCAGACGCAGAACACCTGACCTTAAAGAGTCTCGTGAAACGCGGCTCCCGGGAGGAACCTGGCTGGCTGTGAAACGTGTGTGTGCCTGTTTGGAACAAGCGGGAGAATTGATGTGAACCGAGCACTGAAATCCTTTAAACGCTCTGAAGATGGCTGGTACATAACAGAGCGATATCATTTTCTTCCTGCGATGGCTAAATAACTCACTTCACCGGACAGCAGATGGGGGACTAGTTGAAAGCTCAAGCGGGAATAGGAGTTCATTTAAAGTGAACATTCCTTCCTCCTATTGCAACATCCCACCATTAATCTATGCCATTTCAATCCAATACCATTACACAAAATGTCTTATAATGATATTGAAAAAGGAATGCTGCCCTGTTCATGTTGTTTATGATGGATAAATGTCTTGACAGGCCATAATCCATACTTGCTAGCATTTTTTTTGGCTTTTTGCCATATTTAAAGGACAGAAAATGGGATTGGAAAAGACTTTCTGGAATGGTTGGAATCAAACCATGATCATCCACATGAGCACCAAGATCTATCTGCAAAAATCCAACAAGTAAATGAATAAATTTTTATAATAAATAAAAATATGAATGAATGAATAAACTGTATTTACTATAAATATTTAATATTGTATTGTAAAATGTATTTAAAATGATTAAATTTACATATATTAATACATTTAATATAAATATTCAATATTATCAGATAAATATAAAAAAGATAGATGAAGAATAGAAATAAATAAAAATAAGAATGTATGAATAAATAAAATGTGTATTTATTTACTATAAATATTTAATCGTTTAATATTTATTTCATATTTTAATAAATATTTAATATTTTTAGATAAATTAATATAAATAAATAAAAATAAGAATTTCATGAATGACTGAACTTTGTATTCATTTACTATAAATATTTAATATTTTAATATAAATATTTATTTCATTTTTGAATATGAATAAATATAAATAAATACAGTTCTGAAAAAATGTCTATATATTTAATATAAACATTTATTATTTTAATATAGTTAATATAAATGTTTATTTAATATTTCTAAAGAAATACATAAATTTTCAAATGCTTATTCAATTTTAAAGTGCCCCTATTATGCCATTCCGAATGTTGCCTTTAATGCAGTGTGTAATGTAGCTGTATGTGAATGTAAACGATCTGTTAAAGGAGACATATTATGCCCCTTTTTACAATATGTAATATAAGTCTCTGGTGTCCCCAGAATGTGTCTGTGAAGTTTCAGCTCAAAATACTCCACAGATCATTTATTATATCATTTTGAAAATGCTTATTTTGAGTGGAAGCAGAAACACGCTGTTTTTCGGGCCTGTCTCTTTAAATGCAAATGAGCTGCTGCTCCCCGCCCCCTTTTCCAGAATAGAGCTACGCCATTACAGCTCGGACCTGCTAAAAACATCTGTTTTGGTTCTGATTATCATGTTTCTGGCTGTGAAACGTGTGTGTGCCTGTTTGGAACAAGCGGGAGAATTGATGTGAACCGAGCACTGAAATCCTTTAAACGCTCTGAAGATGGCTGGTACATAACAGAGCGATATCATTTTCTTCCTGCGATGGCTAAATAACTCACTTCACCGGACAGCAGATGGGGGACTAGTTGAAAGCTCAAGCGGGAATAGGAGTTCATTTAAAGTGAACATTCCTTCCTCCTATTGCAACATCCCACCATTAATCTATGCCATTTCAATCCAATACCATTACACAAAATGTCTTATAATGATATTGAAAAAGGAATGCTGCCCTGTTCATGTTGTTTATGATGGATAAATGTCTTGACAGGCCATAATCCATACTTGCTAGCATTTTTTTTGGCTTTTTGCCATATTTAAAGGACAGAAAATGGGATTGGAAAAGACTTTCTGGAATGGTTGGAATCAAACCATGATCATCCACATGAGCACCAAGATCTATCTGCAAAAATCCAACAAGTAAATGAATAAATTTTTATAATAAATAAAAATATGAATGAATGAATAAACTGTATTTACTATAAATATTTAATATTGTATTGTAAAATGTATTTAAAATGATTAAATTTACATATATTAATACATTTAATATAAATATTCAATATTATCAGATAAATATAAAAAAGATAGATGAAGAATAGAAATAAATAAAAATAAGAATGTATGAATAAATAAAATGTGTATTTATTTACTATAAATATTTAATCGTTTAATATTTATTTCATATTTTAATAAATATTTAATATTTTTAGATAAATTAATATAAATAAATAAAAATAAGAATTTCATGAATGACTGAACTTTGTATTCATTTACTATAAATATTTAATATTTTAATATAAATATTTATTTCATTTTTGAATATGAATAAATATAAATAAATACAGTTCTGAAAAAATGTCTATATATTTAATATAAACATTTATTATTTTAATATAGTTAATATAAATGTTTATTTAATATTTCTAAAGAAATACATAAATTTTCAAATGCTTATTCAATTTTAAAGTGCCCCTATTATGCCATTCCGAATGTTGCCTTTAATGCAGTGTGTAATGTAGCTGTATGTGAATGTAAACGATCTGTTAAAGGAGACATATTATGCCCCTTTTTACAATATGTAATATAAGTCTCTGGTGTCCCCAGAATGTGTCTGTGAAGTTTCAGCTCAAAAAATCCAACAAGTAAATGAATAAATTTTTATAATAAATAAAAATATGAATGAATGAATAAACTGTATTTACTATAAATATTTAATATTGTATTGTAAAATGTATTTAAAATGATTAAATTTACATATATTAATACATTTAATATAAATATTCAATATTATCAGATAAATATAAAAAAGATAGATGAAGAATAGAAATAAATAAAAATAAGAATGTATGAATAAATAAAATGTGTATTTATTTACTATAAATATTTAATCGTTTAATATTTATTTCATATTTTAATAAATATTTAATATTTTTAGATAAATTAATATAAATAAATAAAAATAAGAATTTCATGAATGACTGAACTTTGTATTCATTTACTATAAATATTTAATATTTTAATATAAATATTTATTTCATTTTTGAATATGAATAAATATAAATAAATACAGTTCTGAAAAAATGTCTATATATTTAATATAAACATTTATTATTTTAATATAGTTAATATAAATGTTTATTTAATATTTCTAAAGAAATACATTAAACGAGTCCTCAATATTCGAATCCTACTTCCATGACTGCAACACATCACGGAGTAATATTTGCATAATGCCCATCTATGTTCTACCCTCAAACACTGTAGCTTGTTCATGTGGTTAACATCATGTTGAGAAACGCCGTGTCCTACGCTGTGAAAGTAAATTCGTTTTATTTTCACTTCTGAAAGACGAGGCTGCAACGAATCAGTGGTTAAAATTCTTTTTTTTTTTTCACTGTACCACAGCAGTACAACACTTAACTTTTTTTTGTTCCCGTCACTTGAAAGATGGCTCAGTACCCAGTTTATTTGAACCAGCTGGATCCACTGAATCACAACCTGTAAGTATTATAAATAATAGATGTTTATATTTTCTATCGAATGTTCAAAATACGGAAGTATGGCAATGGTCGTATCGTTTCCAAGACCCGCTGTACGCAGTAGACCAATCACAACAGACTGGGCCATCTGACCAATCAGAGCAGAGTAGGTTCACGGAAGAGAGGGGTTTAGAGAGACTGAATCTTAGAACTGCTTCAAATGAATCATTTGGGAATCTTTGGAAAATGAGGTGATATTAAATGCATATTTTGAGAAAATGAAAGTGCTTATTGACCTTGCATGCATGTAAACCTATTGTAGGAGACTCCGAAATCAATATTAGAAACCTTAAAAATGGCATAATAGGGAAGTGCAACATAAACTGGATTCAAACTCAGAATGCCCACATCTGAATGTCCACATTTCAGAACATTTGCAAGTTCCGATTAAAGTGCAGCAGAAAGTCAAGTGATGTTGTGCATTCTGGGAATTGGTCTGTAAAACTATGTTGCAGGTTGTTCCAAAAAAAAAAAAAAAAAAAGATTTTAAAGTAAATTTTCAAGATATACTGTATGTACTCTGCATGTAGTGAGCAGGAACTTTGAATCGGAGCGCAGCTTGTGACAGTTGACCATTGAGTTCCTCCAAACGGACCTCGGAAAACTCCTCAACTCTCGCCGTCCTGAACTTTGACCCTTGTGGTTTATAATAATGCTTTTAATTGAGGCTTTCCTCTCTGACCTCTAGATATTTTCCAGGCTCATTATGCAGTCATTCCAGCTAATGATCATCAGGGGGCTCGTTATCTCCTAGTTTTGGCACAGAGCTCAATGTACACGGCACTAGAGCAGGAGCTGTCAGAGGCCTGCTTTTCTGCTGAGCAATTTCAAAGCCAAATAATTCGCAGAAGAGGCTGACTTTATTACATGATGAATAAATGAATAGTTCTGTGGAGCAGAACCCTGCTTTAAAAGGAATGAACAGTTTGGCACTTCCTTAATGCTTGTGCAATTCCATAACGCAACAATCACGTCTCCGTAAATGCATTTTCTGCTATACCATCACGTCTTATTTCAGTGGAACGAAGATATGCGGGAAACTCAAGAGCAGTTGTCACAACCTGAACTTTCACTATAATCTCTGCTGTGCTTACTGTACATTCACAGCATTTAGAAGATGCTTATTGATATAATAATAGACAGAGTGATACCTGAACTTTAAGAGAATGCTGAAGACAAAATGTGTTTAGACTGCAGTCGGGCGGTGGTAGATGATGGGTGCTGAATATTTGTCTTGCATTCCAGGACTAGAACAGAAATAAGAAGCAAGTTAATTTTGGGGCTGTGAACCATTCAGAACTCAACTGAAAACTACATGTAGATTCCCATTTAAATTTCTAAATTTGAATGTAGAATTGTAAATGAATTCAAAGAAATTCACATAACTTTAAAGTTTGTCAGACTTTGAATTTAAATGATAAATGGACGGATAGAACGACAGACAGAATAATAGATGGACAGAGAACGACAGACAGAAAAACTGATAGATATAACAGAACAAACGAACGATAGATCGATAGAACAAATGAATGACAGATGGAAAAAACAAATGCTAGAACAAAAAACAGACAGAATAAACAAACAAGATTTTCAAATGATAGAACAAATAATAAAGAATACAGAACAAATGAATAACAGAATGAACGATAGATAGATAGATAGATAGATAGAACAAACATACAACAAACGACAGAACGAACAACAGATAGAAAAAAGAACAATAAAACATATGATAGATAGAACAATGAACGATAGAACAAATGACCGAACAAAGGATAGATAGAAAAATTAACTATAGAATGAACCTAGATAGAACAAACAATGAATGATAGAACAAATAAGATAGAACAAACAAACAATAGAACGAACGATAGATAGAAAAAGTGAAATAGAATAAGAATAAGATAGAATAATGAATGACAAATGATGCAACAAATGATAGCTAAAACAAACAAACAAATGATAGAACAAATGATAGATAGAAAAAATGAATGATGGAACAAATGATAGAACAAACAAACAAACAAACAACAGAACGAATGATAGATAGAAAAAGTGAACGATAGAACAAGTGATAGATAGAACAAACAAATGATAGATAGATTTTCGAAATTGCATTATCTGTGTTACATTTTTTTTAAAAATTCCTATTCCTGTCTTTTCAATTCCTGTTGGATGTGGCCAATTCAATTCAAATTCAGATTAATGAATTGAGAGGCAGCCATTTTTTCAATTAAAAATTAATTTGAGTGAATATTTTTGGGATCTTCTGACTAGGGTCTTAACAGGGCAGGAAAGTCGGGGATAGTATACCAGTACATGGACCAGGTCCTCATCCCGTGTAATGCCAAGGTCCTTGGCTTTCAGTGAGGGAGAGATGATTGAGCTGTCTGTAGAGATGGCGAGATCTTGGCGAGGATGGCTTTTGGCTCTGTTCGGTTCAGCTCAGTTTTCAGCTTCAAACTTTCTGCCAAATATCCAGTGATCTGAAATATACCTGAGTGTAAGAAGATGAAGAAATGAAGAATTAACCACGTGTCATGTGCATAAGGGGCATTTTATACAGTACAAGCTTTGCTTGTGACCTTGCATGCATGGAAAACATCTGTGCCCACCTAATAAAACTGAAAATTAAATAAAATGGCCTTTGTATAGCCATAAAATTCATAATGTCTCTCAGAAATGGACTATGTTTGGAAAGCAGACATTTTGAAGAGAAAATAGTTAGATTTATAGTGCTCAGAAAAATTCCAAGTATTATGCACTTCTCCATGTATTCTTGGAAAACCTGTAAACTAAATGTCGTTTGATTGGTTGTGAAATCAACCTCTGATTGGTCAATGACACGAATAGATAAGTCTTATCCTGCATGGTTTGTGACTCGAAGTTGTGCACGACAAAGAGGCAGGACTTTGCACAAGCTTGATAAGCCTTGCTCTTCGTGCCGCCTCTCTGCCACTGAAAATAAACTGGGAACATGCAGTTACCACATACCACATTAGGAAAAGATGTTATGCTTGACTGAGTCATTTAGTTATTTTTAACAAGTCAAGGCAAACTTTGAAGGAGAGCCTTGTCGGAAAGTTTAGAAAGTCTTTATTTTATTTTTAGGTTTAGATAGATCTGTTTGAAATGCCACCTATAAAAATATGCACTTATATTATATAAACTTATTTAGAATAAACTAATTCGGCCAAGATGGAGGAGCACTTTATTTTAGATTTCCATTTCCTATCAAGTCAACTTCCCACAGGGCGTGGCTAATTTAATTCAAATTCAGATTTGTGAAGTGAAAACCAATTCTTCAGTTCTGAATTTTCTGCTGTCATTGCTGTTGCTTTGACATATGGCATTATGAAAGGTTTGCTCAGAGGAACTCTTTGTTATTCAAACCTCAAGGTTTCATATAGTCATTTCAAGGGCCTACCCTCAATTAAAAGACACATAATCCAGGTATTACTTGAACTACTGAACAATAGGTAGCCAATGAGTCAGCTAATTAACTGTTCGCTAAGAATGTTAATGACTTACACTGTCAGAACCTGGTTTAACAGAAACTTAATTAACAGAACTGACATGAAAATCAACATAGCGATTCAGTGTGTAATATGATATTTCCAAGTGAAAAAGGATATTCAATGAGAAAAAGTGGTCAGGACTTAATTTTATTCAAGATTAGGTAGTGAAAATGGGCGTTTACCATTAACTGTGAAGAACCAACCCCAAAGGCTCATGCCTATTCAAACCGAGGGAGCATGTGCCTCCTCAGATTTTCAAGCCAAGTGGATTTGGAATGCAGCTTCCAAAAGACAAAAATAGCAGAATAATATTTTTCATAATTGATACAATCACACGGGTGTGATGTGCGGCACATCACTAGCTGCTAGATTAAAATCTGCGTACGCTGGCTGGCGCTGAGACAGAGACAGACGCGTTTTTACAGCGCTGCGCATTATAACCAATCACACATGATTCTGTTGAGCTTATGAATGCAATGGCCAATCAGAGACGTTCAGATGAGTCATCGCTGAAACACCGGTGTCTTGTTCACTGCATGCGTCGCTGACTGAATTCTGCTCTCTGGCGAATTAATTCTCTCATCAGAAACAACGAAGTGCAGATGTGCGTACGTACGATGTAAGTAAGATATGCATTTCACAGTGTAAACAGCTTCAGTGATTATAATGGGAGTTTTTGAGAGTGTTTGAACTCTGGCTAGACTAAAGTCAGTGAAAATGTTCTTTGATAATGTAAATGTTCTTTGCTGTCTTTCTGTACAATCAAAGTGTTATAATTAGTAACTTACAATGTTTTTTTAAAATCCATGTTAAATACAAAGTCAATCGTATTAACAATATTTTATGGCATGACACCCATATTTGGTAGGCCTCCTTAAGTAAAAAGACAGGTTTTATGTGTAGTTAACAGATCACATTAGTCTACTTTGCCCATCGCCCGATATAGATCAACTAACATGATCTATAAAGGTGCAAAATGCATTTACTACACATATTTGAGAACCGAGATATTTCATGATACCACCCCCCCTCCCCCCTTCACTTGTGCCCCCTCAAAAATAATAAGTGCATGATGCCCCTGACCAACCTCCTACTGAAACATTGAGGGCACCTATTGGTTGAAATTTAAGCGGCCTTGATGATGTCATCCGAAAGTAAAGTCATTTAAAACATTACAAAGACTTTTGTTTCTTTGGAATAATATTATGAATAATTCATAATAGGATCCGGCATATGTATTAAGAAAGAAAAGGACATAAATTATGATTTTATGTTGACTTCATGAGCATTGAAGGTTCTGTTAAAGACAGCAAAAACAGGCCTGGTGAAAATGGTTGTGAAAATAGGCGTTCACCATTAATTGTGAAGAACCACCCACCTACTGAAACATCGAGGGCACCTATTGGTTGAAATTTAAGCGGCCTTGATGATGTCACCCGGAAGGAAAGTCGTTTGAAACATTACAAAGGCCTTTTTTCTATAGAATAACATGATGCATCATTCTTAATAAGCCCAGGCATGTGCATTAAGAAAGAAAAAGCCACATGTTTTGATTTTATATTGACTTCATGAGGTTTGAAGTTTCTGTTAAAGACAGCAAAAATAGGCCTGGTGAAAATAGTCATGAAAATAATTGTTTTGCATTAATTGTGAGGAACAACCGCACTCATGAAACATCATGGGCACCTACTGTTTGAAATATAAGCGGCCTTGACGATGTCATCTGAAATATTATAAAACTTTTTTTTTTCTTTGGAATAATATGAGTAGACCGCCCTGGTGGTTGATGTATGCAACGGTCGCAGTATTGTCCGTCCGGACCAGTACGTGCTTGTCATGTAGCAGCGATTTGAAGCGGCGCAGAGCAAGCCATACTGCCAGCAACTCAAGGCAATTGATATGCCACTGCAGACGAGGCCCTGTCCAGGTGCCCGATGCTGCACGCCCGTTGCACATGGCACCCCAGTCTATGGCAGAGGCATCTGTTGAGACAACAACATGCCTGGACACTTGCACTAGGGGACTGTGCTGAAGCGGTCTCATATGCATCAGTCCCAAAAGCGTGACAGCGGCAGAGAATGCCATATGCCCCAGGAGCCTCTGAAACTGT
>NW_015627577.1:0-1757 GCF_001515625.1 Sinocyclocheilus rhinocerous
CATTTTAGAGCTGTAATCGCAATACCGTGAAACCATGATATTTTTTGCTTAAGG
This sequence comes from Sinocyclocheilus rhinocerous, assembly GCF_001515625.1. Lineage (NCBI taxonomy): Eukaryota > Metazoa > Chordata > Actinopteri > Cypriniformes > Cyprinidae > Sinocyclocheilus > Sinocyclocheilus rhinocerous. Next base: position 55 of record NW_015627577.1, read on the forward strand.
TAATCATACCGTCAGAATCTCATACCGGCCCATGCCTACTGGTCTCCCTTTATAACTTAAATTGGTCATTTTAAATGTAGCAGTTGAAATTGACATTTTGTCATCACTACATAATTTTTGTTTTTATCCTTTACTGCGTAGGTCTGTGATACCATACTCAGACACACATTGGAAAGGTTCTCCTTCACAGACCATTTCATTAGTGCCACCTTGCATCAAGCAGACAGGTTTGAACAGTACAAAATGGTGTTGCCTGAAGATGCACTGAGCAGGACTTTGAAGGCCTATCCAGTGCTTGACGGGAGTAAGCTGAAGACAGAGCTTAGTCTCATCTACTGCAAGGAAGAGTTCAGAGCCTGTCGTGGTGCTGTAGACCTACTCCAGCTGTTTATGGAGAACAATCTTGAAGAAGTCTTTTCAGAGACTGTAACTCTCCTAAAGATTCTTGTAACCACACCCATGACCACAGCAGAAGCTGAGAGGTGCTTCTCAACCTTGAAAAGAATTAAGACTTTTCTGAGAAATAGCATGACCCAAGAGAGGCTGAATGCATTGGCCATGCTGTCAATGGAGAAGAGACTGGTGACTGAGATGACTGACTTTAACCAGAAGGTCATTGAGAAATTTGCAAGCCAGAAAGAAAGGAGAGCAAAATTAATTTTCAAGTAGTGCTACTGGCCAGTGATTAGGCAACATTTCTTTTTTTAATGATTTTCTTGATTACTTCATTATTGATAATAAACCCAAATTGAACTAAAATTCACTGAATTGTGGTACATTTATTGCATGCTTTAACAATCGTATTTTCATTTAATTTTTTAGCTAAGCAGTAATGATACATCACCTGATAAAAAGCTTTTGCATTCCTGCGTTACTAACAGTTTGATTTTCATTTGTTTGCGCCCCCAAAATTTTATAGCACCAGCCGCCACTGGTTGTAAATACAACTTAACCACTGATTTCTAGTTGTGTCCTCTTTTGGAAGGCCAATCAAAGTATTTTCGCTTTCACAATGAAACACACAGCGTCTTCACAACATGGCGGTGGCAGCAACAATGAAGTTACGCCTTCTTTCTTTGCGTGAACATTTGGGAGGCGTTATGCAAATCTTCCCACATCGTGACGTAGACATGTGGGGGCGTGTTTAAATGAGGCGTTTTAGGAGGGCTTGGACCAGTCTTAACTTTTATAAAGAATATCTCTTTGGGTTTGAGACTTTAGTCTTTGCAACTTTAGGGATCTTATCTATTCACGAACAGCTTGTAACACTCCAAAGAGAAAGGAAATCTTGAAATTGCATCATATGACCCCTTTAACTTTTACATTCTAAAGACATAATCAGATTAACACTTAAGTATCAATTGTACAGTATTCATATGCATAGAACACAATATTACAGTAACACTACAGCAGAAGTTTTCAAACCTGTCCTGAAGGACCCCCTGCGTGCACATTTTGTATGTCTCCGTCATCTAACACAAATGATGACACGGAAGCAGCATCCGGGCGGATGACGTAGGACGTCGGCATTACAAAGGCTTATTTCTGCTATTTGTAAATGTATGCTATTATTTTGAATGATAGACAAGCGCTAATTGGGTGCTTAATGCAAATGTAATTGGCCACATTTACAAAACCAGACGATTATGTTTGCCCATCTATGCAAATGTTTCTTTATGTATAGAGACAAAAGAACGAGGTTA
>NW_015627577.1:2200-2286 GCF_001515625.1 Sinocyclocheilus rhinocerous
AAGATGAATGAAAACTGTTAAGAATAAAAATGAACTTACAGAAAATACAGTGCAATCTGATGTTCATCATGTTCATCTGATGTTTG
>NW_015627578.1:0-1013 GCF_001515625.1 Sinocyclocheilus rhinocerous
TATCATATCATCCAAACACGAGAACACAAAGCATGCGCAACTTTCTCCATGTCCTCAAAAGAGATGATTGACTTTAACTTTTTTTTTTTACAACAGCATAAATTTGCCAATCAAAGGTAAGCACAAACCATGTAAAATATCATTAGAAAACCTCAAAAGAGCTGACTCTGTACATGTATGTTTAATATTGGCAACCTTGGTAAATATGAGCAAAGGCGGCTGTGAAAATAAATCTACATAATTTATCTTTTTGATATTTCATTCAAAAAATTCACAAAATTCTAAACTTTCATTGACATTATGAAAACAATGTTTTCCTCCGATGCATGTTGGCTACCATTATTGGCACCCCTAGAAGTTCTTATGAGTAAAATATATCTTAAATATTCATTCACATTTACATTTTGTAGCACACCATGGAGACTGAAATTGTCCAGCCATGACTTCCTGTTCCACAGGGTTATAAATATGAGGAACACAAAGGCCACATTCCCTTAATCATCATGTAAGGTGAGTTATTCAATTTAGGTTTAACTCAATCTGACTCCATTTTATTATCTCATCGAATTTAGGTTGAAAGGCACATTAGTTGTTTGTCGGTCTCTGATTATTCTTACATTCGATTATTCTAATCAACTCTTAACTTTGTATTTTACTCGTTCACTAGGAATCTATGTCGTTTTTAGGATGCCTCACGCCGGCCGCTATGCGTGGGCTCCACGATCACAAAACTCGCCATTCTAATCCTTATTCAGAGGTTTGTGGCTAATCTGTTTAGCCCCCTACAGCTACCCATGTAATATTCCAACATTAATCAGCGGTTCTCCTAGACCACCTTTGTCTAGACCCCGACAGCTAATAGCTTCGTACAACTTAATTAACACTCAGCGCATTAATCAGCGGTTCTCCTAGACCACCTTTGTCTAGACCCCGACAGCTAATTTAGCTTCGGTCAGAATAAATCAAACGTAACAATTTATTATCAGTCAGGTAAATATGTATTATGCCAATTA
>NW_015627579.1:0-1041 GCF_001515625.1 Sinocyclocheilus rhinocerous
CAATATTAGATAGATTAAACATAAATGTTATTTTCTGTAGGCCAGCCTATATGTTATGATGAAATTAGGTGACGCATGAATTGATATGAATGACATTTTTATTTAACAACTACAATCACAGTAGTATATTGACTGATTTGTTGAACTTCCAACCTTGTAAGCATGTAATAATTATCACAACATAAAGCACTGACAAATAAGCCTGGTGTAAACATTAATATGAAAGATAATGCAAATTAGCGTTAACATGAAATTTTCCCTTTTTTAATTTGCTTAAAAATTCATAATGACAGCAAGCCCCTTAGTCCATATTTAAATATGCCATAAAGTTGGCATGAAGTGGAAATTCACAAATTTTATAATGCATGTTATTGATCTTATTAACAATTCATCCATGAATATGTTTTTGTTAATTTTAGACAGAATTTAAAGCTGCAGTCCGTAAGTTTTGCCTCTTTGTCGCCATCTCTGTTTGAAAACCTGGAATTGCAGCTGTGTGTGGAATTATCTAGCTTGCGTGGGTTGCGAGTCAGCGCGGCTCCATCACGGATGAATCTAATGTTCTGAGGAGTATGTGTGTGGCAGTCAGTCACCGCACCGGTGTGGATATTTACTGTACTTCGCAATCACAGATTCTAGACTACATCTTGGAATATATGACCCAAATAAGAATTTTCACCGTATATTGCCATCTGAACAAGTAAGTAACAAGTCTGCCACGTTTGTTCTGACCAACTGAGGAAAAAAGCATTACCATAAATCTCGCTACCAGTGGTGATTAAACTAAAGATCGGTTAGCTCATATCACATCAAACCGTTCAGATTATTATTATTGTTATACTTTATTCTCAAATGATTAATGTTAACAACATCAGCATTGGTGACTATGAGTATAGTGTGTATTAGCGTGTAGTTTTTCAATTTCTGCACAGTCTAATCTAATTGTCATACTCATACTTAATATTTCATATTAAGAAATTATTTTAACCCAAAAAACAAAGTATGCTCCCTTCGAACTGGTTTTCTTTAAAATACAAATCT
>NW_015627580.1:0-11374 GCF_001515625.1 Sinocyclocheilus rhinocerous
ACTAAACTGCATCAGTAAGCTTTCAATCAGTAAGTCTTGATTTACCTGACAACAATAGGTTTATATTATAATGTTGACAAGTACAATGCTTACATTTACATTTTAAAAGAACATTATGTGAATAAATTACTTTGTTAGCTGTCTTTAAAGCGAATCTGACCTAAACAGTTCTCATCTGCTTGCATAGCAAAATCAATAATAATAATAATAATAATAATATCTAATCATCACAAACAGCTTTTCAACAAACTGAGGAGGGAAATACTTATACATTATTAACATTACTTATACTTATTAACATCAAATTTGAAATATCATGCAGGGAATTCTGGGAATGTCAATTTACGTTTTTTCACTGTAAACTGTACAATGACTTGTTCTTTTACACTTCCAAAAAATGTCATTTTAACAATTTTAATTAAATGTAATTACAGTTATTCACTGTATATAATATGGAAACTTACTGTTAACCAATTAACAGGTTTTTACTGTAGCACTTTTACAGTCTTTTCCTGTTAAGATCACAATCCTTTTTTACAGAGTGGGAAAGAGAGAATCTGACTGTAGATGACTGGAGCAAAGCTCCTGCAGAACCACCTGAAACTAGAGAAGAGTTCTTAAAACATCTGTATGATCTGTCAAAGTGCAAATACTCTGCAGTGTGTTCTGGTGAGTTTAGACCTTTTCTCTTATCAACATCTGAGCGCAGGAATAAAAACAAAGGTGTCATTTCATCAAGTAGCCACTTTGAGGATCCCTATACCATATACCCTCAAAAGGCACTCACTCCCAAGTGTACACCCACAAATTATTAAGTTATTGTATATATTTTTATTAAGAAGTTATTATAAGAACTAACCCAGGTGAAAAAAGTGCACTTCCATAGTGTACTTAAAGTGCTCTGTTTTCACACTCTAATTGTTTACTTAATATACAAAAAAATTATTATTTACTATTTACTAATATCTGTTTTGATCCATTGCAATACAGCAAAGACTATAGAAAGGGACTTTGAATACAGTGACAACCACCAAAAACAGGTGATGATTATAAAGTCCCATCAAATCATCACAAACAGCTTTTCAACAAACTGAGGAGGGAAATACTTATACATTATTAACATTACTTATACTTATTAACATCAAATTTGAAATATCATGCAGGGAATTCTGGGAATGTCAATTTACGTTTTTTCACTGTAAACTGTACAATGACTTGTTCTTTTACACTTCCAAAAAATGTCATTTTAACAATTTTAATTAAATGTAATTACAGTTATTCACTGTATATAATATGGAAACTTACTGTTAACCAATTAACAGGTTTTTACTGTAGCACTTTTACAGTCTTTTCCTGTTAAGATCACAATCCTTTTTTACAGAGTGGGAAAGAGACAATCTGACTGTAGATGACTGGAGCAAAGCTCCTGCAAAACCGCCTGAAATTAGAGACCGGTTCTTAAAACATCTATATGATCTGTCAAAGTGCAAATATTTTGCAAATTGTTCTGGTGAGTTTAGTGCTTTTCTCTTATCAACATCTGAGCTCAGGAATAAAAACAAAGGTGTCATTTCATCAAGTAGCCACTTTGAGTATCCCTATACCCTCAAAAGGCACACACTCCCAAGTGTACTTAAGTGTAATTAGACACACACACACACACACACATAATGATTTTGTGTGATTTTAGAGTTTCACGTACTCCAGAGAATAGTTGGCTGTAAAGTGGTGAAACTTCCTAATGGAACAGTGACGAATCTGAAGGCTTTTGATGAGTATGCATACGATGGAATAGATCCCCTTACCTTTCATTACAAACACCCGCTTCAGTGGATGGATAAAGACATAGAAACCAAAATGGATCATCAAACTGGACGAAACCCATTCCTCATGGATTTCCTCAACAACTGCACTAAGTGGATCTTCACATTTAACAACACATATAAGAGTAAGTTCTGATCGCAATTAACTCATGTGTGTTTGTGTTTTTGACTCTTTCTAATTCTGTCTTGGTACAGAGGTTGTTTATCATCATTATGACACTTTAAGCCATGTTTAAATATTCTAACCTGTATGACTTTTACTGTAAAAAAATAATCCACCTCAATTTAAAAACTTAATTTGCTGCCTTAAATTTTTAAGTATAACCAAATTATCTGTACGACTCATTTCTCGACTTGTTTTTAAAATGTAAAGGCATCTACTTCAATCTCATATACTGTACCTTAAACAATGACGTTGAAATTGGTTAAATTATTTTGATGAGTTGAAGTATTGAAAAAAAAAAAAAACATGTTGCCATGAGTTATATATCATATTTTTTTACAGTGTTCTTTCTGGGACACAAAATGTGATGATCACAATCTGAGCTGTCTGGCCACTGGTTTCTACCCCAGAGATATTGAGATGAACATCAGATTGATCAGATTGAACCACCCACAAATTATTAAGTTATTGTATATATTTTTATTAAGAAGTTATTATAAGAACTAACCCAGGTGAAAAAAGTGCACTTCCATAGTGTACTTAAAGTGCTCTGTTTTCACACTCTAATTGTTTACTTAATATACAAAAAAATTATTATTTACTATTTACTAATATCTGTTTTGATCCATTGCAATACAGCAAAGACTATAGAAAGGGACTTTGAATACAGTGACAACCACCAAAAACAGGTGATGATTATAAAGTCCCATCAAATCATCACAAACAGCTTTTCAACAAACTGAGGAGGGAAATACTTATACATTATTAACATTACTTATACTTATTAACATCAAATTTGAAATATCATGCAGGGAATTCTGGGAATGTCAATTTACGTTTTTTCACTGTAAACTGTACAATGACTTGTTCTTTTACACTTCCAAAAAATGTCATTTTAACAATTTTAATTAAATGTAATTACAGTTATTCACTGTATATAATATGGAAACTTACTGTTAACCAATTAACAGGTTTTTACTGTAGCACTTTTACAGTCTTTTCCTGTTAAGATCACAATCCTTTTTTACAGAGTGGGAAAGAGAGAATCTGACTGTAGATGACTGGAGCAAAGCTCCTGCAGAACCACCTGAAACTAGAGAAGAGTTCTTAAAACATCTGTATGATCTGTCAAAGTGCAAATACTCTGCAGTGTGTTCTGGTGAGTTTAGACCTTTTCTCTTATCAACATCTGAGCGCAGGAATAAAAACAAAGGTGTCATTTCATCAAGTAGCCACTTTGAGGATCCCTATACCATATACCCTCAAAAGGCACTCACTCCCAAGTGTACACCCACAAATTATTAAGTTATTGTATATATTTTTATTAAGAAGTTATTATAAGAACTAACCCAGGTGAAAAAAGTGCACTTCCATAGTGTACTTAAAGTGCTCTGTTTTCACACTCTAATTGTTTACTTAATATACAAAAAAATTATTATTTACTATTTACTAATATCTGTTTTGATCCATTGCAATACAGCAAAGACTATAGAAAGGGACTTTGAATACAGTGACAACCACCAAAAACAGGTGATGATTATAAAGTCCCATCAAATCATCACAAACAGCTTTTCAACAAACTGAGGAGGGAAATACTTATACATTATTAACATTACTTATACTTATTAACATCAAATTTGAAATATCATGCAGGGAATTCTGGGAATGTCAATTTACGTTTTTTCACTGTAAACTGTACAATGACTTGTTCTTTTACACTTCCAAAAAATGTCATTTTAACAATTTTAATTAAATGTAATTACAGTTATTCACTGTATATAATATGGAAACTTACTGTTAACCAATTAACAGGTTTTTACTGTAGCACTTTTACAGTCTTTTCCTGTTAAGATCACAATCCTTTTTTACAGAGTGGGAAAGAGAGAATCTGACTGTAGATGACTGGAGCAAAGCTCCTGCAGAACCACCTGAAACTAGAGAAGAGTTCTTAAAACATCTGTATGATCTGTCAAAGTGCAAATACTCTGCAGTGTGTTCTGGTGAGTTTAGACCTTTTCTCTTATCAACATCTGAGCGCAGGAATAAAAACAAAGGTGTCATTTCATCAAGTAGCCACTTTGAGGATCCCTATACCATATACCCTCAAAAGGCACTCACTCCCAAGTGTACACCCACAAATTATTAAGTTATTGTATATATTTTTATTAAGAAGTTATTATAAGAACTAACCCAGGTGAAAAAAGTGCACTTCCATAGTGTACTTAAAGTGCTCTGTTTTCACACTCTAATTGTTTACTTAATATACAAAAAAATTATTATTTACTATTTACTAATATCTGTTTTGATCCATTGCAATACAGCAAAGACTATAGAAAGGGACTTTGAATACAGTGACAACCACCAAAAACAGGTGATGATTATAAAGTCCCATCAAATCATCACAAACAGCTTTTCAACAAACTGAGGAGGGAAATACTTATACATTATTAACATTACTTATACTTATTAACATCAAATTTGAAATATCATGCAGGGAATTCTGGGAATGTCAATTTACGTTTTTTCACTGTAAACTGTACAATGACTTGTTCTTTTACACTTCCAAAAAATGTCATTTTAACAATTTTAATTAAATGTAATTACAGTTATTCACTGTATATAATATGGAAACTTACTGTTAACCAATTAACAGGTTTTTACTGTAGCACTTTTACAGTCTTTTCCTGTTAAGATCACAATCCTTTTTTACAGAGTGGGAAAGAGAGAATCTGACTGTAGATGACTGGAGCAAAGCTCCTGCAGAACCACCTGAAACTAGAGAAGAGTTCTTAAAACATCTGTATGATCTGTCAAAGTGCAAATACTCTGCAGTGTGTTCTGGTGAGTTTAGACCTTTTCTCTTATCAACATCTGAGCGCAGGAATAAAAACAAAGGTGTCATTTCATCAAGTAGCCACTTTGAGGATCCCTATACCATATACCCTCAAAAGGCACTCACTCCCAAGTGTACACCCACAAATTATTAAGTTATTGTATATATTTTTATTAAGAAGTTATTATAAGAACTAACCCAGGTGAAAAAAGTGCACTTCCATAGTGTACTTAAAGTGCTCTGTTTTCACACTCTAATTGTTTACTTAATATACAAAAAAATTATTATTTACTATTTACTAATATCTGTTTTGATCCATTGCAATACAGCAAAGACTATAGAAAGGGACTTTGAATACAGTGACAACCACCAAAAACAGGTGATGATTATAAAGTCCCATCAAATCATCACAAACAGCTTTTCAACAAACTGAGGAGGGAAATACTTATACATTATTAACATTACTTATACTTATTAACATCAAATTTGAAATATCATGCAGGGAATTCTGGGAATGTCAATTTACGTTTTTTCACTGTAAACTGTACAATGACTTGTTCTTTTACACTTCCAAAAAATGTCATTTTAACAATTTTAATTAAATGTAATTACAGTTATTCACTGTATATAATATGGAAACTTACTGTTAACCAATTAACAGGTTTTTACTGTAGCACTTTTACAGTCTTTTCCTGTTAAGATCACAATCCTTTTTTACAGAGTGGGAAAGAGAGAATCTGACTGTAGATGACTGGAGCAAAGCTCCTGCAGAACCACCTGAAACTAGAGAAGAGTTCTTAAAACATCTGTATGATCTGTCAAAGTGCAAATACTCTGCAGTGTGTTCTGGTGAGTTTAGACCTTTTCTCTTATCAACATCTGAGCGCAGGAATAAAAACAAAGGTGTCATTTCATCAAGTAGCCACTTTGAGGATCCCTATACCATATACCCTCAAAAGGCACTCACTCCCAAGTGTACACCCACAAATTATTAAGTTATTGTATATATTTTTATTAAGAAGTTATTATAAGAACTAACCCAGGTGAAAAAAGTGCACTTCCATAGTGTACTTAAAGTGCTCTGTTTTCACACTCTAATTGTTTACTTAATATACAAAAAAATTATTATTTACTATTTACTAATATCTGTTTTGATCCATTGCAATACAGCAAAGACTATAGAAAGGGACTTTGAATACAGTGACAACCACCAAAAACAGGTGATGATTATAAAGTCCCATCAAATCATCACAAACAGCTTTTCAACAAACTGAGGAGGGAAATACTTATACATTATTAACATTACTTATACTTATTAACATCAAATTTGAAATATCATGCAGGGAATTCTGGGAATGTCAATTTACGTTTTTTCACTGTAAACTGTACAATGACTTGTTCTTTTACACTTCCAAAAAATGTCATTTTAACAATTTTAATTAAATGTAATTACAGTTATTCACTGTATATAATATGGAAACTTACTGTTAACCAATTAACAGGTTTTTACTGTAGCACTTTTACAGTCTTTTCCTGTTAAGATCACAATCCTTTTTTACAGAGTGGGAAAGAGACAATCTGACTGTAGATGACTGGAGCAAAGCTCCTGCAAAACCGCCTGAAATTAGAGACCGGTTCTTAAAACATCTATATGATCTGTCAAAGTGCAAATATTTTGCAAATTGTTCTGGTGAGTTTAGTGCTTTTCTCTTATCAACATCTGAGCTCAGGAATAAAAACAAAGGTGTCATTTCATCAAGTAGCCACTTTGAGTATCCCTATACCCTCAAAAGGCACACACTCCCAAGTGTACTTAAGTGTAATTAGACACACACACACACACACACATAATGATTTTGTGTGATTTTAGAGTTTCACGTACTCCAGAGAATAGTTGGCTGTAAAGTGGTGAAACTTCCTAATGGAACAGTGACGAATCTGAAGGCTTTTGATGAGTATGCATACGATGGAATAGATCTCCTTACCTTTCATTACAACCACCCGCTTCAGTGGATGGATAAAGACATAGAAACCAAAATGGATCATCAAACTGGACGAAACCCATTCCTCATGGATTTCCTCAACAACTGCACTAAGTGGATCTCCACATTTAACAACACATATAAGAGTAAGTTCTGATCGCAATTAGCTCATGTGTGTTTGTGTTTTTGACTGTTTCTAATTCTGTCTTGGTACAGAGGTTGTTTATCATCATTATGACACTTTAAGCCATGTTTAAGTATTCTAACCTGTATGACTTTTACTGTAAAAAAATAATCCACCTCAACTTAAAAACTTAATTTGCTGCCTTAATTTTTTAAGTATAACCAAATTATCTGTACGACTCATTTCTCGACTTGTTTTTAAAATGTAAAGGCATCTACTTCAATCTCATATACTGTACCTTAAACAATGACATTGAAATTGGTTAAATTATTTTGATGAGTTGAAGTATTGAAAAAAAAAAAACATGTTGCCATGACTTATATATCATATTTTTTTACAGTGTTCTTTCTGGGACACAAAATGTGATTTTGTTTTAAGGAAAGTAAGAATGCAACTTGTTGACAGCGCAGAAAGCAATTACAGAAAGTTTAATGTTTGTTGTTAATTGCATTATTATTTTCTGCTCCAGCTCCACCAGATGTTCATGTCTTTGCAAGAAAAGCTCCTGATGATCACAGTAAGCTGAATCTGAGCTGTCTGGCCACTGGTTTCTACCCCAGAGATATTGAGATGAACATCAGATTGAACAGAATTAACACTGAAAACCAAACGTCATCTGAAATCAGACCAAATGATGATGAAACCTTTCAGATGAGAACCAGTGTGAAGATTGACAGAAACCACAAAGGATCTTATAGCTGTTTTGTCATTCACAGCAGTCTGACAGAACCAGTTTCAGTAGAATGGGGTAAATATCACCAGAAATACAGTCACTCACATATTTGTAACATGATAACATGATAATGCTGTAATAGATGAATGTTTCTGGCCCCAGGCAATTTCATTTAAATTGCCTTAACGCATTTCAGTAGTTTCTAATGTTTATTTAAAAAAAACATTTATTATGTATTATTTTAATTTTAATTTTGCAGATGGAAAATGTTCTAACTGTGATCCAGACCCTCCACGGTCTGCTGCAGCAAGAGTATTAGTAGCGGCATTTCTAGTTTTTCTTATTGTGATTGGTTGCTGCATCTACAAAAGGAGAAGATCAAGTGGTGAGTTATAAATATTTAGCATGATCATTGTTGCATTAAACCTCTAAATCTGGATTTTTATCATTATAGGGTGGTTTTGTACACACACTGCTAACACACATTTCAGTTCAAACAACTTGTAAAAGTGCATGTAGCATCCTATGACCCCTTTAAGACATTTTAATATGTATGAAGAAGGAATGGACAGATTAACAGTGTACACTGTATGACAGTAAAAAATGTGAACAAGAGATTTTGGTGATGATTTTCATTTTTTGAGTTTTATTTGATGGACACAGACTACAAGGTAAGATTATAACAATTGAATGAGAAGTGTGACATCAGTGCAGCTTGACATTAACATATTTATGAGAACAGTGATATCTGTATGTGTTAGAGATGAAGTTTTGAGAATATGATATTATCATTTCCACACACAGGTATCTCCACATCACATTCAATGTCTGTCTTTGTGCAAAGAAGAAGAGAGTAGGAAAAATCAAATCCAAATTCAATCCAAACGGCAGGTACATTTATTGTTGTGTGTTTTGATCAACGGCTCAGTAGTGATGGACTGGGAAGTGAACAGGTTCATGAGCACTGATTAGAAATTATATATATTTTTTATTGTGGTGCATTCTGGAGAGAAATACTATTCTTCAATTCCAGCTCCATTCTGCAAGAAGGTTTTGTTTTTCACTTTAATCAGAATATTGCATGAAATACTTTGTTTATTATCTTTCTTTATGCTAAGTTGAAATGTTTTTTTTTTTTCACATTTGAGACCATTTCAAACATTTCAAAGAATGAAAAATACAAACAATGTGTAACTTGAAATCTAGTTCTCTATTCTCTGGCAAAATGACATGGTCATGAAATGCTGTATAACCAACCAAACTGATTACTGTACAACTGAATTTATTAAGTTGATTTTTCAAAGCAAATGATGAAGAAATGTATACTTAACCACTTGTGGTCACCGAGCTGTATTCACAGTTATCGTAGTCTATCTTGTGTTCTTTGTTGTGTTCTTAAGGTGAAGTGTGCAATTTTCTTTTTTTGCACCACTTCAGAAATAATGACTTCCAAGTCTTTTTTCCTGAGCTCTCCTCTTTTCTGTCATTGGTTGGATAGATACCCGTAGTCCCGCCCCCAAACTCATGCCATTGGTTGAGTCAGACGTTGACTCAAACAGATCAATGTCTGCTACAAAGTCAAACTACCAGAAGTGAACAGGTTCATGAGCACTGATTAGAAATTATATATATTTTTTATTGTGGTGCATTCTGGAGAGAAATACTATTCTTCAATTCCAGCTCCATTCTGCAAGAAGGTTTTGTTTTTCACTTTAATCAGAATATTGCATGAAATACTTTGTTTATTATCTTTCTTTATGCTAAGTTGAAATGTTTTTTTTTTTTCACATTTGAGACCATTTCAAACATTTCAAAGAATGAAAAATACAAACAATGTGTAACTTGAAATCTAGTTCTCTATTCTCTGGGAAAATGACACGGTCATGAAATGCTGTATAACCAACCAAACTGATTACTGTACAACTGAATTTATTAAGTTGATTTTTCAAAGCAAATGATGAAGAAATGTATACTTAACCACTTGTGGTCACCGAGCTGTATTCACAGTTATCGTAGTCTATCTTGTGTTCTTTGTTGTGTTCTTAAGGTGAAGTGTGCAATTTTCTTTTTTTGCACCACTTCAGAAATAATGACTTCCAAGTCTTTTTACAGACTCAGCTGATCTTAACTGGAATTACAGACACTGAAATCATTTGTAACTACTAATTATAATCCACTTTTCATATAAAAATCATATGTGTCATATAAAAAAAAAATGCAGCAGAAGAAAATACATAAATATTTCTGGAATATTTCTACTGCAAATGTTACCGTGAAACCTGCATTTTATTTATTACAAAATACACAAATTTTTCAGAGTAAATTAAGAAAATGATATATCATATTTTGCAGACTTGCTGCCTTGCAGGATTCCAAATACAGAAACAAAATATTTTATTTATCTTATGTAATGGGAAAAACAAATAGAGAATTAAGCACACATGTTGATTATCACAGTACTAACCTAAAATGTGATGTATGGCCATGACATACACCTGTTACCAGGTACAATTATATTTTACGATAAATTCCATCAAGATTGAAAATCCACATAAGATCATACAAATGTTTTCTTATAGAGAGCCATTTGACAGAGTGAAGCTGGGCAGCATTTGTAATAGTGTTTCAGTAATAACTGTTTTAGTGATTCAGCGTTTCAAGCTTCACAGCAGCCATGATTAAGGCTGAATTTATGTGGTGTATCTATAGCCTAGGATTTAATATATCTATATGTATGCTGCTGAAATTAAGGTCCTTCTTTTCAAATGATGTTTTTAAATCCTATCTGGAGACTTATTTATTTTTATCTTGAGTTTGTGAACAGTTTGTCTTTGGTTTTGGCAGCTAATTTGTCTTTGTGTGTGTCTTTATTCATTGTAATTTGTAATTTAGGATGTTGCATTGATTATCTGTTTCTCTCTAATGTTCCTGTAGCAGTTAATCATGATCACAGTGTTATCAATGCCATTGTCATGGATTTAATTCCCAGAGAAAACATGTATTGATCAAATTTACAAGCTTGAATGCATTGTACAAGTCTCTTTGATAAGTTTCTGACAAATGCATAAATGTGCCTGTTTGGACAATGTGTTGTGTTCAGTGTGCAATATAAGAAATAAATGTCTTAAGTGTGAGTTTATGTATGGAGCAACATGATATACATGGTAAAGATCTTCACGATTTCCAACTTTAATGAATGCACTGAAAACATCTATAAACAAAAAGGCAATCTAATGTACAATTAATCACAGAAAAAAATCATCACAAACAAGATAAGTTACAAAGTGCTACGTTTTGTACTCTGTATTGTTGTTTATGTACTTAAAGGGTTAGTTCACCCAAAAATGAGAATTCTGTCATTAATTACTCACCCTCATGTCTTCCAAATCCGCAAGACCTTCGTTCATCTTCGAAACACAAATGAATATATTTTTGATTAAATCCGAGAGCTCTCGGACCCTCTCATAGACAGCAGCGATACAAGTTGGATGTTCTGTTGTCAAACGCTGATAAAGTGCAGCATCAGAGCAGAAGAAGCACAGAGTGGAAGGAGGTTTGGAAGAGAAGCAGCGGGGTTCAGAGTCATTTAAATATCAATACTGATGGAAACCTGATCACTAAAGAGTTTACGGCAAGTGATGCAGGAAAATACAGAGTTCTGGACTTTGAAAGAAACATCTTGATCACAGTGACAGTCAAAGGTGAAGCTCAGTGGA
>NW_015627581.1:0-1078 GCF_001515625.1 Sinocyclocheilus rhinocerous
ATTGTGGTTTGATTGTTAATAGATTTCCCAGCCAACAAAAATATGTTCTGATATCACAAAGTCCCATGAATATTTCTGTATGTTCTCTAAACATGTTTCCTTTTTACTGGGAGAAGGTCACATGATTCACATTCAAAACTGACCACAGCAATGAATATTCCAAGTCAAGTCAAGTCAAGTTTATTTGTACAGCGCTTTTCACGATACAAATCATTGCAAACATGTTTCCTTTTTACTGGGAGAAGGTCACATGATTCACATTCAAAACTGACCACAGCAATGAATATTCCAACAACTTAAAGATCAAATCGATTTACAGTTTGAACAAAATCTGTAGAGCATACATGAGGTTTATAAAGAAATTCTTCAGTCAGTGAAACCAAAGCTACAACTGTGCAACATTAATTTGTGTGCGCATCTGTTGTACATGAATGGGCTTCACATGATACGGTCTATGAAAAGTAACATTTATGAGCTCATAAATCCTTTATCATGGTAATCATAGTTTCCACTGATATAGGTACTATAGTTAATATTAAGAAATAAATCTATTAAAACTAAATGCTAAATGAATATTGTAGAAACAATCACTGTAATAATTATGGCATATAAAATATAGTCACCATGTTTGTTAAGCACATGAAAGTGCACACATTAGATTGTGTGTGGCGCTATGCCAGTTGACGTGTGTCATTTTACAATGAATAAACATTTGTCACTTTAGTGGGCCAATGTGCCTTAACATGTCCTGCAAAAACTCGTTTTATCATTACCCTGACATAAAAAAATGAATTAATAAATGCAGCAGTGGCACCATGGTGCCATTCTATTGACATGGCACTGAAAGGTTCACTTAAATCTTGCACTTGAATAACATACTAATAAGTAGTATAATGGTACTTTGTTTTACTTTTTGTACGTGTTATTCGTTATTATTAATATTATTCATTGGACGGTAAAGACTAGCAAACCGCCTCAGGCTGGAATAAACTGTTTTGTCAGCTGGATAGCAAAAATCACAACAGCATCCACTCAGAACAGAGACGACCAATCAGAACACTGTTTCCTGTGGTCTAAA
>NW_015627582.1:0-258 GCF_001515625.1 Sinocyclocheilus rhinocerous
AGCCCACACGCTTAAAATGGCGACCGCCATTACAGTAAGGGCAGCCGAGGGCGGCAAGACCTCTAGGACGGTTGGGCTTGAGAGCACTGATGTTATGGGGATGCCCGCAGCTCGCACCGACATCAGAGGTGGGTCCATCACACTAGCAATCAGACCTTTCAGTCCAAGCCCAAGCTCCGCGTCCGACTCAGGCGTGGCGGCCATCTTGGCCGGGGACTCAGGCGTGGCGGCCATCTTGGCCGGGGACTCAGGCGTGGC
>NW_015627582.1:386-536 GCF_001515625.1 Sinocyclocheilus rhinocerous
GACTCTAGAAGGGCGGCCATTTTGTGAAGAGACTCTTGTGTGGCGGCCATCTTGCAACAAAGCTCTTCAATGGCAGCCATATCAGCCATATTCTCCTGAGTGACCTGCATGATGTGAGCAGGCTCTGGCTTGGCAGACGTGACGTGAAGA
>NW_015627583.1:0-107 GCF_001515625.1 Sinocyclocheilus rhinocerous
GCACACTTCATGTAATTAAGCATAGACCATTTATCTTGTTTCAAAAGCTTATTTTGTCATCATTTGCTATATTCAGCAAAGTAAACCAAAAGATTGAAGGGTGATTC
>NW_015627583.1:117-2675 GCF_001515625.1 Sinocyclocheilus rhinocerous
CAACATAT
The DNA here is from genome assembly GCF_001515625.1 of Sinocyclocheilus rhinocerous. Lineage (NCBI taxonomy): Eukaryota > Metazoa > Chordata > Actinopteri > Cypriniformes > Cyprinidae > Sinocyclocheilus > Sinocyclocheilus rhinocerous. The sequence goes on from NW_015627583.1 coordinate 126, forward strand.
TCTGTTACACCAAATACACAAAATAATGATCTTTAAAAAAGCATCATATGAGTGTTTAACAGCGAAACACACTGGAATGAATAATTCACTTAAAACGCAATGCAAGTATACATATATATTAGGGCTGTCAATAGATTAAAATTTTTAATCTAATTAATCACACCCTTTTTCTGTGATTAGTCGTGATTAATCGCACACTTCATGAAATTAAGCATAGACCATTTATCTTGTTTCAAATGTTTATTTTGTCATCATTTGCTATATTCAGCAAAGTAAACCAAAAGATTGAAGGATGATTCTCAAAAATCTGTATTTTCTGCAAGCATTTTTCAAGATAAATATAGATGTCTTTCCAAAAATGACTCCAAAAGAACTCCAAAACTCCAAAAGGAAACTCCAAAAAGACACCAAAGAACCAAATGATATAAGGAGCCCATATAAGCACATATGAAAGAAAAAAATGCAAAAAAAAAAAAAAAATTCTGAATTGTATAGTATGTGTACAATGCAACAGCAAATAGCTTTTTTACATTTTAGAGAAGTCAAGTTGCGATACCGAACAGGACAACATGGAGATGCCAAAAAACCCTAAACCAACCGCCTGCTGACTGCATATATCTACTACAGTACACGGATCAATTCAGAATAACTAACACATGACACAGCAACATACACATGACAAATCAAAACATTATCGTGAATGTGTGTGGAAACAACGTGAATGTACGGAAATGTCTGTGCCTGTGCATAAATACAATGTGCGATCAGTGCGTCAAGAGCACTTATACACACATTATTATAACTCACGCGTGCTTACTGTACGACTCCTGTACGTCACCGTAATCGTCTTTACCTTGATTGCAGTCTTCATCTATCAAAACTTTACTAGCGAGACTGGTTATCAAGTCGAGAAACCATAGTTTGCGTCTCATCTGGCCATACAGCGGTGGGATGTGTGAGGGCTCGCGCTCTTCAGAGACAATCACAGAATATGACAGAGCTCCTGTTTTAAAGCGAAACACACTGGAATGAATAATTCACTGAAAACGCAACACGAGTCTCTGTTCTCTCTGCAATCTCTGATGTAATCAGCCTGGTTTACTGTATATTAGCACTGTTTTGGACGGATTGTTTGAATGCATTCGCTTACTGGATCATTGGACTGAAAACTTTCCCAGAGTTTATATATATATATATATATATATATTTATATAGGACATTTATATACATTTGTAATGAAATGTAGAACATAAAGGTGAATTACACTTTAAATGTAAATTTTATTATAATATAGTTGGATGTGATGCAACATTTACTTTCAGCCCATGGCCCTCAATCAAGTTCAGTTAACTATGGGCCACTTGATTTTTGTCCCTTCATAGTAACAAGTTTGGATATAGATATTTAATATCATTCAGTTTTCAAGAATGATTCTATCAAGCTGTTTTAGAGGAATTCTGCATGTCCATGTACCCCAGCATGGTAAACATAAAAAGCAGAGTTGATAGGATAATTATTTTTTCTTATTTGCTCTTTTTGCTTCCTCAAGAGAGATGTGCTTCCATGTTTAAAACTCAGGATGGACTTCTTAGCTGACATGTACCTTTTGTACTAGGTTTGTAAAAAAATATTGGCTCATACTGATGTACCACATTCTGATATCTGAAGGCTTCTCTCCCTGTGGGAGTTTGTGTTTGTGTGGATGCATGTTTGCAACAGTAACATACGTTTTGATGAACATTTCTCTGGCTAAATGTCTTGCACATGTTGAAACCAGGTCGGCATATACCTCTCGCAAGACTCATAGGCAATTTTACTGATTGTTTTGGCAGTCCTGGTGATGATGAAAGTCATGTGAAAACTTTCTTTCAGTATTTCGTAAGCAAAGTTGTGTAGAAACTGAAACATAGCTTGTGTTCATATGATATTACTTTTGCTTTCTGTTAGTGTTACAGTAGCCCGAGGAGTCAACTGAAGTGAATCTCTAGAATCTCTGTGAAGTTAAATGTCTGAAACTCTTTCACAATTCTAACTCTCAGCTGAGTCTAAGACTGTGTTCAAACCCAGTTCTGGCCAAGCTTAGATGCATTCTGTACAGCATCTGCCAAGAACCGTTGTTTTTAAAAGTGTTCGTTTAAAAAAAACTTTTAAGATCCATTGTAAGATTTGGTGGGTGGATGTTTCTGTTAAAAGTATAAAACAGTCCAGGGAACCGCAAAGAGGTAGATGAATCCATAGTTTACAATAGAATAGTCATATTAAAGAAAAAGAAATTAGAGATATGGACAAGAATAAAGTATATGTGAATATGTGTTATATGTGAATCTCTGTTGGAATTCAAATTCAGCATGTTTATGTAAGAGTGATGGGTGATTCAAATGGGACTGCGGCAGTATGAATATACATATTACATTTACTTGCTTTGAATATGAATGAGCGGAAGAGCCTTGTGGATACAGCTTCAGCGTTATCTCTCAGCATTGCCTCCTTTATTTTTTTGAAATTTATTCTCAAGATCCTTGGGATTGAATGAAAAAAAAAAATATATAT
>NW_015627583.1:3446-9599 GCF_001515625.1 Sinocyclocheilus rhinocerous
GAACAGAGGTCTGTTTAAGCGCTAAATAACCCACTTAAAATGAATGAAGGAAGGTGCTTAGTGAAATGAGTACTTTTACATTTTAAATGAGAATTATCTCAGATCCCAAGTGAATTTAAAGCCAGTGTTAAGACAAATAAGAAAATTAAGATACATGCACAAAGAGAACATTATCTAAGGAAAGGATAAAATATAACATTATAAATAAAATAATAATGTATAATAAAAGCAGAAGACATCAGTACTTTCCATATTGTGAATTCATTATACTTTAAACATTTTAGAAAGATTTCACCAGCACGGTTTTATTTAGCCTCCTATTCATAAAAAGGGGAACATGGTACATGTACTACGACCCAGACAATAATACTTTACTGCAGAATTGTTGGTTCATTATGTATGTGTGTTTGTAGGAATGCTTGTGGGGAAGGTTAGTGACTGCAGAGTTATGTTGGATATGTAGCTGCTTCACATATGGACTCTCTCCTGTCTCACAAACAGCAACATATTCCAGTGTATTCACACACAACATTACAAGACATAAACTAGGCCTTTGAGTACCTGAGGAAGAACAAACATATACAGAAGCATGAATTAAACATGAAATTGTGAACACAGATCTGGCTATTCTGGGCCTCATCCATCTATATTGGTGACTTTTCACCTTCAGAGGCTCCTTGTGTAAACATCAGGGAAAATTCCCTCTCTTTACAACCCTCTTCATTATGAACCTTGGACTGGGTGAGTACTGCAGGGCAGGAGCTGTGTGTTTATGAGTGAGTGTGTGTGTGCGACTATACTTGTGAGGTTCAAAATGTCCTCACTATTCAAAAATGTTCTTACTAATGTAGTGCAACCTGTTGAAGACCAGCTAGTGAGCTGAACCACATTAGTTAAAAAGTCTTATAAATCGCCTTATAATAGTCTTATAAAAAAATGTAAATCAGAATATATAGTTATAAATCTGACTATATACATGTAAATCCGAATATATATGGTTGCAAGTCTGAATATATAGATACAAAGTGTAATATAAAAACATAAATCATGAATAAATAGAAGTAAATCTGAATATATAATTTTAAGTCTGAATATATAAATGTAAATTGTGAATATGTACTTATAATTCTGAATATACACTTGAAAGTTGCAATATATAGATATAAATCTTAATATGGAGATAAAAACTGAATATATAAATGCAAATCATGAATGAATATGAATAAAATATGAAGTTAATATGAATATTTAGTTAAAAGTCTGAATAAATAGAATTAAATCTGAAAATATAGTTGTGAGTTTGAATATATAAATGTAAATTGAATATATAGTTATTATTCTGACTATATAATTGTAAATCAGAATGTATATTTATAAATAATGAGTATATAAATGCAAATCTGAATATATAGTCTAGATCTCAACATAAATATATTTGCATGTCAACACAGGCAGATGGTCTTATTGCTTTTTTTTATGAAAACAGTATGCCTATATATCCTGTACATGTATCAATGCAGATATTGTGCTATTTTAATTATTGCTGACCGTCACATGCTGCTGCAATTAGCTCATTAAAATCACTATTTGTAAACAAATGATGTTGACAGTTTCCATTTCCTTCTCAGCCATGTTGAATTGTGTAGAAAAGATTAACATTGTCACTGTGAGGACTTTTTGGTACCACACTAACCACAGAAAGCCTGTTTTAAAGTAGAGGGAAAATACTGCTTTTGGTTTAGATTAGCAAGATGCACTTACAATAATTAATATAGTACAATATCTGTATTGATACCAGCATACTGGATGTATAGGCATAATGTTTTCATTAAAAAAAAAGTCTATTGACATGATGTAGACAATATATATTCCGACTTACAATTATATGTTCAGGATTTAGAAATATATATTTTGATTTACAATTATATATATATATATATATATATATATATTGTGGCGAGCTACCCAAGCACTCATTAGCGTTGTCATGGAGAGGGAGAGGATCCAATTGCCAGGAGTCTGTGAACAGGAGCCACCTTAGAGCCATCAGGAGAAGGGGATATAAACAGAGCAGAAAGAAGCATCAAAGGGAACGAGATCTCCTAAGACCAGGCTAACGTTGTCTCTGGTTCTTTTCCTCCCGCAGGCTCCAGTGATTATTAAGAGGCCCCAGATCACAAGGTTCCGGCAGGTTCCTGCGCCTTCACTTCTACTCTCTTCACGGCGGATGATCTGCCTCTCTGATCCTCAGAGCACCTTCACCACTTTCATTATTGTCACTCAATAAATGCCCCTTAGGGGATATTTCACCACACGTTGAGTCTGAGCCTCTTTTCTCCCGCCACAACTGGTGGAGAATGCGGGCATGTGAGAATTGAGGTTAGAATATGTCCTAATGTGTGTGTGTTGTCTCTCATTACTCTTACAGATCCAGCTCTCTCACACTGTCTCTAGTGCACCATGGAAGACATCTTGCGCTGGCTGGCCAAGGTCTCTCTCTGTCAGCAGAAGTTTGCAGAGGAGCTGGCTATCCGACAGGAAAGGGCTGAGCGTGAGTTTGAGCGAGCCCCACTCCCCAGTACCCGGGCCATAGCCGGCCAGCTGCTCACCAAATTAACAGATCTTGATGATGTAGAAGCCTACCTCCACACATTTAAAATTGTGGCAGAGCGAGAGGGGTGGGATGAGTCCGAGTGGGCTGGTATTATTGCACCCTTTCTAAAAGGAGAAGCGCAGCGTGCCTACTATTCGTTACCCTCCACCTCAGCCACTGATTATGCAGCACTAAAGCAGGAGATATTGGCCCGGGTGGGGCTCTCACCTGTGTGTGCAGGGCAGCGGTTCTTTGAATGGGTGTATGATTCTCGAGCCCCCGTTCGAGTACAGGCCGCCCAACTCTCCAGGTTGGCCCATCTATGGCTTCTCACTGGCCAGGCTACCGCATTGCAAGTTGCAGAGAAGGTGGTGGTAGACAAGTTGCTCCGTTCTCTGCCCCGGTTGCACCGGAAGGCTGTGGGGATGCGAAATCCAGAGTCGCTGGCCTAGTTGGTAAAAGCAGTAGAGCTGGCGGAGGCAGCTCAAGCACGAGCCTTGGGAGAGAGAGCTGGAGCAGGATTTTCTCAGAGAATACAGAGTGACAAACGACCACTGGAGAGTGTCACTATGCCAGTAAGCAGACCAGTCACAACCGGGCCACGGGATGAACCTATGCCTACTGATCCCAACCCACCAGCAATGCGGGCGTGGCTAGTAGGCTGTATTGTGCACCGGACTATACCCTCTGGGGCTCCGGAAAGGAAAGTGAGGATTGATGGACACCCGGTAAAGGCATTGTTGGATTCTGGCAGTTCAGTCAGTCTGGCCCGTCCAGACATTGCACCAATGAAGGATGAAGGAAAAAAAGTAATGCCCATCACCTGTGTGCATGGGGACACCCGGTATGTGCCAGCCCGTCCTGTTACTATCGCCTCAGGCTCAGGGAGCTGGAGGATAGAAGTAGGAGTAGTAAAAGATCTACCAGTACCCCTCCTGCTCGGTCGCGACTGGCCAGGGTTCGACCGCCTTCTGTCAACCACAATGCAACCTGCCAGGCAGCTTTGATCGCGCAGAGGAGGAGCGAAACAGGAGGCCCCACGTCGAACAGTGATGCTTGCCACTGACAGTAAACCAGAGGGTGAGTCACATGCTTCCCAGTGAAACGTGTACTCTGATCTGCTCCAACAGGTAACAGCAGGAGGCTCATTTAGCAGAGAACAGAGAGAAGATGAGCGCCTTAAGAACTGCTGGGATCAGGTTAGAGTAATTAATGGAAAAGAGCGTCTACCCCCGCCACATCCAACACCACATTTCATGGAAAATGGGCTGCTCTACTGCATGGCACTTAGGAGGGGTGAGGAAAAGCGTCTGTTGGTGGTGCCTCAAACCAAGACAGGAATGGTTCTGTCCCTGGCCCATTTGCATCCACTGGCAGGGCACCTGGATCCCGATAACATGCTTCAGCGGATCAAGGGTAAAACAACTTCATACCTCGGTCTACCACCACCAGACAGATGGGCTAGTCGAACGGTTCAATAAGACTCTTAAGAGAATGCTGAGACGTGTGGTAGCCGAAGACGGACATGATTGAGACCTCATGATTCCGTATGTGCTGTTCGGGGTTCTTGAGGTTCCACAGGCTTCTTCGACTGGGTTCACTCCCTTCAAGCTATTGTTCGGGCGACAGCCACGAGGGCTCTTAGATATAGCCAAAGAAGCCTGGGAAGGCCAAGTTTCCCCACACTGATCTCTGATTGAGCATGTGCAGGAGATGAGGGAAAGGATTGACAAAGTGATACCCTTAGTGAAGGAGCACCTAATCGAATCCCAACGGGCCCAACAGCGAGTGTACAACCGCCCCACTCAGGCACATGAGTTTCACCCAGGAGACAGGGCCCCGCCACATCCAACACCACATTTCATTGTGGAAAATGGGCTGCTCTACTGCGTGGCACTTAGGAGGGGTGAGGAAAAGCGTCTGTTGGTGGTGCCTCAAACCAAGACAGGAATGGTTCTGTCCCTGGCCCATTTGCATCCACTGGCAGGGCACCTGGATCCCGATAACATGCTTCAGCGGATCAGGGATCGATTCCACTGGCCAGGAATAAATGCAGAGGTGAGGCGTTTCTGTAGAAGCTGCGAAGTCTGTCAGCGCACCGCCCCACAGAAACCACCCCCAGCCCCTTGATTCCACTGCTCATTATAGAGGTACCTTTTGAGCGCATTGGGATGGAGCTGATGGGGCCATTGCCAAAGTCAGCTCGAGGTCATGAACACATCTTGGTCATCATGGATTATGCCACACGGTATCCTGAGGCCATTCCTCTCCGAAAAGCTTCCTACAAGAGTATTGCCAAGGAGTTGTTCCTTCTATTCAGCTGGGTGGGCATCCCCAAGGAGATATTGACCGACCAGGGTACTCCATTTTTCTCCCGGCTTATGGCGGACATGTGCAAGTTGCTAAGGGTAAAACAACTTCATACCTCGGTCTACCACCACCAGACAGATGGGCTAGTCGAACGGTTCAATAAGACTCTTAAGAGAATGCTGAGACGTGTGGTAGCCGAAGACGGACATGATTGAGACCTCATGATTCCGTATGTGCTGTTCGGGGTTCTTGAGGTTCCACAGGCTTCTTCGACTGGGTTCACTCCCTTCAAGCTATTGTTCGGGCGACAGCCACGAGGGCTCTTAGATATAGCCAAAGAAGCCTGGGAAGGCCAAGTTTCCCCACACTGATCTCTGATTGAGCATGTGCAGGAGATGAGGGAAAGGATTGACAAAGTGATGCCCTTAGTGAAGGAGCACCTAATCGAATCCCAATGGGCCCAACAGCGAGTGTACAACCGCCCCACTCAGGCACATGAGTTTCACCCAGGAGACAGGGTATTGGTACTAATTCCAAATGCTGCTTGTAAATTTCTTGCATCCTGGCAGGGACCGTATACTGTGACAGAGTGGGGCCGGTAAATTATCGAGTCCGCCAGCCCGGACGACGACGGGACGAACAAATCTACCACATCAACCTGTTGAAGAGATGCGGCAGTATTTGCCATAAAGGAGCCGCCGGTGGTGGATCTGGGAACACAACTTTCTGCAGTCCAGAAGAAGGAACTGGAAGCCCTGGTAAGCAGTTTTTCGGATGTGTTTTCAGAGACCCCGGGCCGGACAGACATCCTCTCTCATGAGATTCACACCCCACCTGATGTCATCATTAAACATATTAAACTTAGTAATTAAGTAGTCTCGAAGCCCATGGTCCAGCCCTATAGTTATGGTGCCCAAGAAAGATGGAACTTACCGGTTCTGCAATGACTTTCGTAAGCTGAATGAGGTGTCCCAATTCGACAGTTACCCCATGCTCCGAGTAGATGAGTTGGTTGAACGCCTCGGTAGAGCCCGCTTCATCTCAACCCTTGACCTCACCAAAGGTTATTGGCAAGTGCCATTGTCTAAAGATGCCAGAGAAAGAAACTGCCTTTAGCACACCCGGGGGGCACTGGCAGTATCGGGCCTTACCCTTTGGCCTGCATGGGGCAGCAGCAACATTCCAAAGGCTCATGGACATTGTGCTGCGTCCGTACCGAGCTTATGCCGTGGCTTACATCGACGACGTGG
>NW_015627583.1:13627-19775 GCF_001515625.1 Sinocyclocheilus rhinocerous
AAGAGTGGGACCAGTAAATTATCGAGTCCGCCAGCCAGGACGACGACGGGGCGAACAAATCTACCACATCAACCTGTTGAAGAGATGCGGCAGTATTTGCCATAAAGGAGCCGCCGGTGGTGGATCTGGGAACACAACTTTCTGCAGTCCAGAAGAAGGAACTGGAAGCCCTGGTAAGCAGTTTTTCGGATGTGTTTTCAGAGACCCCGGGCCGGACAGACATCCTCTCTCATGAGATTCACACCCCACCTGATGTCATCATTAAACATATTAAACTTAGTAATTAAGTAGTCTCGAAGCCCATGGTCCAGCCCTATAGTTATGGTGCCCAAGAAAGATGGAACTTACCGGTTCTGCAATGACTTTCGTAAGCTGAATGAGGTGTCCCAATTAGACAGTTACCCCATGCCCCGAGTAGATGAGTTGGTTGAACGCCTCGGCAGAGCCCGCTTCATCTCAACGCTTGACCTCACCAAAGGTTATTGGCAAGTGCCGTTGTCTAAAGATGCCAGAGAAAAAACTGCCTTTAGCACACCCGGGGGGCACTGGCAGTATCGGGCCTTACCCTTTGGCCTGCATGGGGCAGCAGCAACATTCCAAAGGCTCATGGACATTGTGCTGCGTCCGCACCGAGCTTATGCCGTGGCTTACATCGACGACGTGGACCCTTTGGCCTGCATGGGGCAGCAGCAACATTCCAAAGGCTCATGGACATTGTGCTGCGTCCGTACCGAGCTTATGCCGTGGCTTACATCGACGACGTGGAAATTCACTCAGAGCATTGGGAAGACCACCTGGATCGGCTAAAGAAAGTCTTGATGGAACTACGGAAGGTTGGGCTAACGGCCAACCCAAAGAAGTGTCACTTGGGCCTGTCAGAGGCACAGTACCTAGGGTACAGCATTGGCCGAGATCTCATCAAGCCACAAGAGCAGAAAGTGGAGGAAGTGAGGCGGTTTAACCCACCTACCACCAAAACACAGGTACGTGCCTTTCTCGGTTTGGCGGGTTACTACCGGTGCTTCATCCCTAACTTCTCCTCTATAGCCTGTCTCCTCACAGACCTGACCAAGAAAGGGCAGCCAGAGAAGTTACGCTGGACAGAAGAAGCGGAGCAAGCATTCCAAGCGCTCAAGACGGCTCTCACAGCTTCACCAGTATTGCATGCGCCGGACTACAGTTGCCCCTTCATCTTACAGACAGATGCATCAGATGTAGGAATAGGAGTGGTGCTGTCCCAGGTCCAAGCAGGTGAAGAGCATCCCATTGTCTATATCAGTTGCAAGCTCTCTCCTGCAGAATCCCGATATGCTGCAGTAGAAAAGGAAGCCCTGGCCATAAAATGGGCAGTTTTGGAGCTGAGATATTATCTGACAGGACGCAGTTTCACCTTAGTCACGGATCATGCTCCCCTGCAGTGGATGGCCCGTGCTAAAGACTCCAACGCACGAGTGACCAGGTGGTTCTTGGCACTCCAGGGCTACCACTTTACAGTCCAGCACCGAGCAGGGTCGGCACACGGTAATGCAGATGGTCTGTCCAGGATGGTCACTGGATGGTCAGGTCTGTCGGTCTCTCTTGCCCCCCACTTCTCCATTCTTTGCCCACAGGCCCAAGACAACGCTTGGGGGGGGGGCTTTTCTTTGATTTGGAAAATTCCATAACAATTATTAACCTGTGTTGGTGATGTCCTTGTGTTTGAGTCACTGTGTGTGAGTGTGCGAGTGCTCACTAACACATACATGCATTGAGTAAGTCAGTGTGCATGTGTGTCTTTATGTGTGTACTGCAAATCTGACATGCTGCAGTTCGAATATTCTGGCTTATGAGACATATCTGAAGTAAATCAATTGTAATTGTAAAGTTGCTTTCTTTAGTATTGCTACATTGTAGAAGTAGCTTTACACACTATTCAGTCTCGGTGGAGTGAAATCAGCTCATATGGATTTGTATGCTTTCCTATATGGCAAATATAATTAGCTGATTCCAATGTAGGGTTCAGCATTATGTAAGAAATATTTACTGGTACATTTTCTCCAAAATAATTGAAAAATAATTGCTTACAGTGACCTAATGATACCATTTTCATAGTTTCATTTTACCGTGAGAGTATATTTTGAGCATATTGATCAATGCTTTGATTTAATTTAACTGTATAAATAAAGTATTGCAGTTTCTGTAAATATTCATGTTGGCAATAAATATTTTCTGCTCATGACAGCAGTGGAGGTTTTGATGATAGTATGAACCTTAATAAATGTAAGTAAATAATGATCAAATATATAATAATAAAAGAATACAAACAAACAGAAATCCTTAATTGCTTTTAAACTGTCTGAGAAGTTGAGGCTCAATGGTGACTCATACCCAGCTCAGTTATGATTTTATGGTTAGCTTAATTAAGAAAATGTGTGTAATTATGTAAGTATTATTTTTCTCTGTGATGATTGCCGTCTGTTTATGCAGTATAGGGTGAGGTTCGTGTCATGTGACTTTAACAGCAGGCCCATTTACACATAACCTGGTGCTTAGCCACTCTCTCAGAGAGCTTTCTCTATCCAGCAGTTCCCACTTTCAGACTGGTGACAGAACAGAACACAAATGACATAGTAACAAAGTATTAAATTGATCAGGCAATGAATACCTTTGAAGCTCTTTTTCATAAAAAAAAAAAAAAGAACACCAGCTCAATGTTCAGGTTGGTTGAATTATGGCTTCATGTTCACTAATGATTTACCGAACTCACCGGGCTCACCCTGTTGACTAAAAGAAAAAATGGAAAATACGAGTCTTAACCTTTCTGTAGAGGTCACTTCACTAGCGCAGGAGCAAAGTTAAACTTTGAATAGCACAAATGAGCCACACGTCTTATTGTGAGTTTAAAAGATGACGGATATGACAGGACAGATTACAGAGAGAGAACTAGAGTAGGGTGGGATGGGGTGGGGGAGTGAGAGTGTGAGTACACAAAGAAAAGGGGAAAGAGAGACGTGTGTATTATCACTCATTTAGTGTTTAGTAAAGATCTCAGCATTACTTTGCATGACTAGATAGGGAAAATGACTTGGATTTCCAAGATCAAATATCTCTTATAATTTGGAAACCGACAGTATTCTAAAAAACACGAAACACTGAATGCAAGACAGTTCTTATTATAATCAGTTGAATTCTTCACATTGCAATGTGCACATTTTTTAATATGCACACCTGCAGAAAAACATTCAGTTATCATCATATCTGTTTTGCACTATAATGTAACATATGTTGTTCTATTTTCTGATTTATAAAAAGTACATAACATTTTGTTAGATATTAGGACCTGTTATTTGTTATTGTGTTGAGTGGGATTGTTCACATACTGTGTTTCTGTAGGTTTGGGAGTGTTCTGCTATCTCATGCTCGGTCATGTTTGTGTGAGAGCTTCTTTACCTCAGAGATCAGATAGATTAAACTCGTCATTGCCGCAGGCTGAAGTCTTCTGGCTTGACATTCACTCTCATAAAATTTGAAAAGAGATTCTGGCATTAAATGTGCCTCTTGGACACATCAATTAACTCACATTAGTGAGGATTATGTCAGTTTGTATAATCTAGAATGTGAAATACTGTTTCAGTATATGTTAACTTCTGATTAATGATGATGATGCCTAAAATATTTTGTATCTTTTGTCCCCCCCAGAAAGCCTTGTTACATGTGGTTACAATTTGAGACTATTTGAACAATGTTATGCTATTTGTTTTTTTTCATAAATTCCCATTTTAGTTTGATTTTAATTAGGAATGATGCAATACTATACCTTTCAGCTTGGTAGAGTATTTATTTCAATTCCTTAAAGGAATATTTCACCCAAAAATCAAAATTCTGTCATCATTTACTCATCCTCATGTTGTTCAAAAACCTCTTTGACTTTCTTTCTTCTGTGGATGTTTTAAAACGTGTTTGTCCATGCAATGAAATTAATTTGAAAGTCACACTGACTTTCACTGTATGGACAAAAGAAAAAAGAAAAACAGTTCTTCAAAATATCTCCTTTTGTGTTCCACAGACGAAAGAAGGTGACACAGGTTTTTGATCAACATTTCATAAATGATGACAGATTTTATATTGTGGGTGAACAGTCCCTTTAATTTTTCTGGGTCAAAAAGTTTATATACATTTATTACGTTGTAGAAGTTCTTAAACAATCAAGCCTCAATAATTAAACAGGCCTGTCTGAGTTACCTGTGTGCACTGATGTAATTATTTCAGTATAAGCTAAATAGTTCACAAGCTAACCTTACCTATCAGGGATGTTAATTATTGAAGTCTGTCTGTGTATATATGTGTGTGTGTGTGAGACCTTACCAATCAATATGGGTCTTTATGTGTATGACCCGACTTATCAAAGTGTGTGTGTGCTCTCGACTTATCAAAATGCCCTCTGTCTGCCAAATAGTATCTAATCTGCGTGTTAAGAGCAGGTCTTATCTTACTCAGCTCTACCTTTGCACCTAGTGTCACTGCGTCCTGTTTGCTGAAGCCCATATCTGCCTTCACAGTCATCTCTCTCTCTCTCTCTCTCTCTCTCTCCACACACAAACACACTCACTATCTCTCTCTGTCTGTCTGGATTCTGGATTGAAGTGATACTGACTGCTTGCTATTGATTAGGAGCTTGTTTTTAAATTGACTATATACTGAGAATTGGTCACTGCACATGGAAGTAAAAAAAACAAACAAAAAAAAAACCTTGAGACTGACGTGTTTATATTTTTACGTAATTTGTAAAGGATCACAGATGTATGAATAGCCACCTTGTTACATTGTTTACTGCTTACTACTGTGAATTTATCCAGCGTCATTATTAATTCACATCAAACTCTTTAACAGTGCAGACTTTAAATAAGCCATTGAGGTGTGCCAGCATTGTGCTTTAGGGGGAGCAAAAGGTCCAAAGTGTGGATGACCGGAACACAGCGCTTTCTTTCTAAAAAAGTGTTTCCCGAGTTTCCGTTGCTGTTTGTTGTTAGTATGGGCATGACATAAACACACTGCTGGGAACTAAAAAGTATTTATGAAAAAGTAGCTTAAAAAATTATGGTAGAGAGAATAAAGCTGAGATCAAGGGCCTCAGGAAAAAAAAAAGTTTGATTTACTTTTGAATGAGAGACTTTTATATAATGCATGAGCTACTTTTTTTATTCAAAATCACTTAATTAAACAACAAATTAGCTGATATTTTAATTAATACTATATGGCTGGATCACATCTGTTCAAAATGAACATTTATGTGTTCATGCTTTGTAAATATGCTCTATGTCAGTCCAAGGCGGTGGGCTTTTCCAGCAGTCTCGGTTCCTCTAACAGTTCTTCCTTATCTACTTAAACGTCTTCAAGTTTTTCCTCGCTACAGTCACATGGAAGAAAAATGGGGTTGTAAAGCTCTTCTTGTAAAGCTCTCTTGAACCAATATGAATTGAAAAGTGCTACATAAAATACAATTGATTTGGAATTTGCTTGGGACTGGACAGTCCAGACTGTTTAAATATGACTCATATTCCATTCATTTAAAATAATATCAAAGTTCTAAACAAGATATTGCACAAATCTGTTTACATTATACATACATGGTAATATTTTGTGTTTAGAAATAGGGTCATTATGGATTTGATACAAATGCTATGTATTGCTCTTTTTTCATTACAAAAGACAGAGAGATGTTCAGTACACAGCATCCTGCCAACACTAATATTTAATCTCTCTCCCCTGACTTTACCTGTCAGCACAGATCTTTCAGATCTACCTTTAATTTTACACACACACTGTATTCTTCTATCAGTTAAATGTCTCATTGACGTGTAGTATAGCCAGCTGAGCCAACAACCTTGTCCAGGTTTTATTCTGTTTCCCCCTGTGGAGACATGCTCAGAATTTAGGACTAGATATTTTTATCATTGGGCTGTAGCACAGAATGTACTGTTTGATTTTAGTCATTGTATGATTTGGCAGAAGTTGACTACAAATATTGAAATATTGGACGAATAAGCATGACACCTTAAAATGGTAGTTTTATCGTTGTGAAAAAAAGAATAGGCCTATACATAAAATACCATCAATAGTTTAAGAAGGGTACTTTAATTCAGCAAGGATACATTAAATTAATCAAAAG
>NW_015627583.1:19973-45658 GCF_001515625.1 Sinocyclocheilus rhinocerous
TCTCTCTCTCTCTCTCTCTCTCTCTCCACACACAAACACACTCACTATCTCTCTCTGTCTGTCTGGATTCTGGATTGAAGTGATACTGACTGCTTGCTATTGATTAGGAGCTTGTTTTTAAATTGACTATATACTGAGAATTGGTCACTGCACATGGAAGTAAAAAAAACAAACAAAAAAAAAACCTTGAGACTGACGTGTTTATATTTTTACGTAATTTGTAAAGGATCACAGATGTATGAATAGCCACCTTGTTACATTGTTTACTGCTTACTACTGTGAATTTATCCAGCGTCATTATTAATTCACATCAAACTCTTTAACAGTGCAGACTTTAAATAAGCCATTGAGGTGTGCCAGCATTGTGCTTTAGGGGGAGCAAAAGGTCCAAAGTGTGGATGACCGGAACACAGCGCTTTCTTTCTAAAAAAGTGTTTCCCGAGTTTCCGTTGCTGTTTGTTGTTAGTATGGGCATGACATAAACACACTGCTGGGAACTAAAAAGTATTTATGAAAAAGTAGCTTAAAAAATTATGGTAGAGAGAATAAAGCTGAGATCAAGGGCCTCAGGAAAAAAAAAAGTTTGATTTACTTTTGAATGAGAGACTTTTATATAATGCATGAGCTACTTTTTTTATTCAAAATCACTTAATTAAACAACAAATTAGCTGATATTTTAATTAATACTATATGGCTGGATCACATCTGTTCAAAATGAACATTTATGTGTTCATGCTTTGTAAATATGCTCTATGTCAGTCCAAGGCGGTGGGCTTTTCCAGCAGTCTCGGTTCCTCTAACAGTTCTTCCTTATCTACTTAAACGTCTTCAAGTTTTTCCTCGCTACAG
Source organism: Sinocyclocheilus rhinocerous (assembly GCF_001515625.1). Lineage (NCBI taxonomy): Eukaryota > Metazoa > Chordata > Actinopteri > Cypriniformes > Cyprinidae > Sinocyclocheilus > Sinocyclocheilus rhinocerous. The sequence continues at coordinate 20,823 of NW_015627583.1, forward strand.
TCACATGGAAGAAAAATGGGGTTGTAAAGCTCTTCTTGTAAAGCTCTCTTGAACCAATATGAATTGAAAAGTGCTACATAAAATACAATTGATTTGGAATTTGCTTGGGACTGGACAGTCCAGACTGTTTAAATATGACTCATATTCCATTCATTTAAAATAATATCAAAGTTCTAAACAAGATATTGCACAAATCTGTTTACATTATACATACATGGTAATATTTTGTGTTTAGAAATAGGGTCATTATGGATTTGATACAAATGCTATGTATTGCTCTTTTTTCATTACAAAAGACAGAGAGATGTTCAGTACACAGCATCCTGCCAACACTAATATTTAATCTCTCTCCCCTGACTTTACCTGTCAGCACAGATCTTTCAGATCTACCTTTAATTTTACACACACACTGTATTCTTCTATCAGTTAAATGTCTCATTGACGTGTAGTATAGCCAGCTGAGCCAACAACCTTGTCCAGGTTTTATTCTGTTTCCCCCTGTGGAGACATGCTCAGAATTTAGGACTAGATATTTTTATCATTGGGCTGTAGCACAGAATGTACTGTTTGATTTTAGTCATTGTATGATTTGGCAGAAGTTGACTACAAATATTGAAATATTGGACGAATAAGCATGACACCTTAAAATGGTAGTTTTATCGTTGTGAAAAAAAGAATAGGCCTATACATAACATACCATGAATAGTTTAAGAGGGGAGTAGATATTTTTTGAAAGAAATAAAACTTAGAAATAAAACTAACTCAGCAAGGATACATTAAATTCAAAAATGGCAGTAAAGACATTTTTAATGTTACAAAAGATTTATATATTTCAAATAAATTCTGTTCTTTTGAACATTCTATTAATCCAAAGGGAAAAAAAAAACGGTTTCCACAAAAATAACAAGCCTTGATGATAATAAGAAATGTTTCTTAAGCACCAAATCAGCATATTAGAATGATTTCTGAAGGATCATGTGACTCTGAAGACTGGAGTAATGATGCTGAAAATTCAGTTTTGCCATCACAGGAAAAATTCACATTTTAATATATTTAAATAGAAAACAGTTATTTTATAATAATATTATTATATTATATTATATTTTATAATAATATTTCACAATATTACAGTTTTTACTGCATTTTTGATCAAATAAATGTAGCGTTGGTGAGCATAAGAGATTAAAAATCTTACCGACCCCAAACTTTTGAATGGTAGTGTATGTGTGAACATAGATTTTATGTATACATATGTATTTAGGTGGTTTTGGTCCAGGAACAGTCATAGCAAAAATAGTTTTTTTAAAAGCACTTCCCCCTTTTTATTCTTGTGGTAAAGGAGTGCAACAGCGATTCCAAGATAAATGTTCCTTGAAGAACTTAATGGATAATATTACACAAGCTGCAAAACTTTTTTTAACATTGTATAAAAAATACTATTATTGAGTATTTGTAATTTTTTAGAAGGATTTATAGAATTTGATTAGTAAACTGAACGAAATGTAGAACAGCACAGTCAGATGATGGATTGAAGTCTGTGATCAGTGATGTAAACTGGCGTGGATGAGTGTGTGGTCTCGTCTGGGAAATGTTTATCAACTGTGAGTAGAGAGGGTTCAGTGGAACGCTAAACCATAGTGCATGTACTAGAGAGGCTAGTGATGTAACAGCACAAACAAGTCAGAGCAGAGTAAGAGAGAAACGTTTTTGTTTTTTTTAAGCCAGAATGATGAAATAAGAGCCGTTATTCTCCACACCGAAGTAATGACATGAAAACAGAACACCTTCATACACCCCAAACATCTGCCAACCTCCTTCATCAATTCATGCTCTTTCCTTTCTTAACCAGTCTAACAGGTCTAAGTTAAAATGAACTCTTGCAGAAAGACAGACAGATCCTCCTTCCACCACACAAGCACTATATTAATCAAAAAATTGATCACATCTAAGGATCAAAGACATCTTTGTATCATCTTTATACTAAAGTACAGTTACATGCATAAACCTGATTGAATATTTTCAATTCAATTCAGTTCTTTCTTTTTTTCACTGCTTTTCACTATAAATGTTTTAAAGTAGTTGTACGGAATGTCTATGTATGTATGTATGTATGTATGTATTGATTTATTATGGCAGTGGATGATGGGTTTAATACATTAACATAGCTCTACTCTATATCTGAAACTGAAAGGGCAAACTTAACTGTATGAGCAGGAGTTTCTAGAAGCCAGTAGCACATGTGGCAGTGACCCTTTAGTCTACTTAGCATTTGTTAGCACAGATTACAACTCAAATGTGCAAACCTTAAAGGTACAGAAGCAAAAAAGCAGTGTGTTTAATTCTAATGGTGTGAAAGTTATTTTTTAAAAAAACTAATGACTAATGAAAAAATAAAATTAGAGGAGCTCAGGGGAAAATAATAATAATAATAATAAACCTATTTTCCTCAAGGGGAACTGTGCTTTAGTCTCTATGACTGCAAGCTCAGACCTTTTAACATTTAATCCTATACTTATTCCAGCCTACACCTTATCCATAACTGTAGCTTATTCACTTTGTCTCACTTTGTCCAAATGTGCACCTCAGTTTTGATGAAACATGCCTGTTTTTCATATAATATAGTATTTAGTATGCAGTATTCTACATATAGTGGAGATTTCACAAATATTTGTTTTTAAAGCCCTAAATAAATATGCACAGTCACTTATGAAAACTAAACGTATGCGTGCGCACGCACACACACACACACACACATAAATGAGTCCAATGTTACACTGAACTCACTCAATAACTCTTCTGAAAGAGTCCAGAGAGAAAAGAATGAACTTTTTGCACTATACGTCATTGACAGCTGTGAAATCTCTTAATGGATTTCACTAATTTGATTGCTACCAGTGCATTCCCCAAAGATGCAAGGGGAACAGGATAGTCCCTGAATGATTTGTTGCTTTTCTGCATTCTGGAGCTCAGATAATAATTCTGTCCAAAAAACATAACTCAAACTATAAGTGGGGTGGGGGCAGAAAGAGGTAAAGAGAAAGAGGGAGAAAAAGACAGAAATTGAGTGAAAAAATATGTACTTAGAAAGAAAAGGAAGTGGGGATGTGGAGGCGTGGGGTGGGGGCAGAAAGAGGTAAAGAGAAAGAGGGAGAAAAAGACAGAAATTGAGTGACAAAAATATGTACTTAGAAAGAAAAGGAAGTGGGGATGTGGAGGAGTATGTTAGCCAAAGGGAGTTTTCTTTCAACGCTGTTTCTTAATGTTGAGTTTTGAACCTTGAGAGAATCAACAATGAACCTCTTCCAGCCCCCCAGCACTTCCCTACCAGCACCTTTTTCTTTCTTTTTTATTTGTTTATTTATTTATTTTGCACTGTCTTCTAGAAAGCAATAAAAGTGAATTAATCATAATTAGGAAGAAGGTAAAGTTCATAAATGTTTATAGTTTAGAATCATGAGCACTTCGTACATGAAAAATTACGGTGGCCGAGAGAGCTCAACGCGCTGTAAAATGAAAAAAAAACAACAAAAAGAAATAGATAAAATAGAAAAAACACCAGCAAAAAATGTCTTCATCAGTTTGACAACGCGCTGCAAATACTCACAACACAACCAAATACAGAAACATGCTGCAAATACAGAAACGCACTGCAAAGACTCACAACACAACCAATTACAGAAACGCGCTGCAAATACAGAAACGCACTGCAAAGACTCACAACACAAACAAATATATAAACGTGCTGCAAATACTCACTTCGGGACTAAAAAATGAGTTGAAAGAGTACCAAGCCGTGGAAGAGACACTGTTTCTCAAGCGTTTTCCATGAGCGCGATTCGAGACGGAGTGAAACACGGACAAATGCGTTTCATTCATTCGTTCATAACCACTCATACCCCGCTCCACCGACACAGTTTTGCGTATGGCCCCCAGAAGTCTAGGATCGGCACTGCACAACACAACCAAATACAGAAACACACTGCAAAGACTCCCAACACAACCAAATACAGAAACTTGCTGCAAATACAGAAACGCGCTGCAAAGACTCACAACACAACCAAATAGTGCGATTTTTGTTTAACATCCGGATCATATGATTCCTTAGCTTTTTTTTTTAATATATATTATTAGCCTAAATAAGCTGACAAAATACACAATTACTGTAACTGTGAAACATTATGTAAACTGGCTAACTTACTTTTGCAACTTCCCTTACGAAAATTAACCATGGTTTTACTATAAAAAAATAAAAAATGGTTACTATAGTTAAACCATGGTAATCGCAAATTACACTAACCATAGTTTAACCATGGTATTTGTGTAGTTACACAAATGTTAATCACAAAAAAAAAAGGTAATGGTAAAATGGTAAACGCCAAAAACATCATTACTACAATTTTACTATAATAAAAACATGGTTAATTTTCGTAAGGGTTGTTGGGGTCCCCTTGAAATATTTCCGTTGTGGTCTGTGCTACATGCAACGTTTTTCTGTATTTGGTCATGTTGTGAGTCTTTGCAGCGCGCTTCTGAATTTGCAGAGCGTTTCAGTATTTGGTTGTGTTGTGCGTATTTGCAGCGCGTTTCAGTATTTGGTCGCATTGTGAGTATTTGCAGCACGTGTGTTTTTAAACTGATGAAGATGTTTCCTTAATTTGCTGGTGCTTTTTCTATTTGCATGTGTTTTCTTAAGTTGCAGCACGTTGGGCTCTCTCAGCCACCGTAAAAAAAAAATGTTTGAATTAGCAAGGCAGATACTGCAACCAGACATGATCAATGTCACAAAGACAGACATCAATCCAACGTTTTAACAATGTTAACTCGTACACAAATTACATTCTATTAAACTGATTCACTTTTTTACCTCAGAGAGTTTTAAATGTGTATGGCTTGTGTAAAATGGTTATATAATTATTTGGTTATAGCCACTTTGTCATGTTGATTTGCCATGTTGTCGTTTTGGTTGTCATGTAGTGTGAACAGTATTTTAATCAGCTTTAATGCAGAATTAATGGAGAACTTGATGAAATGGAATGGAAGTGTTCATTGCAGTTTCACAATCTTCAATGTTTATGCTATCATGAAGGGATTTCGATCAGAATTGATTATTTGTGCTTGCAATTTTTATTGCAACAGCAGATTTTACAGTGCTTCTTCTTTATGCACTTCAGTCTGTCAATAGCAGCACCTGTCAATTGGCATTCTGGAATCATGGCTATGACAGCAGTTTCAGCATATTGCTCCATGAATAATTACGCTTTTGAAATGGCAACATAATTCAAGCATCTAAGCGATTCAGTATGGCACAAAGTTAGTACATTTGACTTGGGGTGTTCAGTTTTCATCCGGTGTACCAATATGTTTATTTGAATAGGCTAAACTGTTTTTGTTTGCACTGAAACAAAGAGTTTCATGAAGCTGTACTTGCAACACAATTTTTGTTGCATTGAGAAACATGGGGTTTGGCACCTGCGAATCCCATGGTTTTTAGGCACTGAATTGCCAAACTTAGTTTAAAGATTTATAGATCTGATCATCTATCAGACCTGTGTCTAAATTTCATTGTATGATGGTCTCTCAAAAGGAGAACTTTAACAATACAATATATGTCATGCTGCAGAACAGTATGATTCAAAGGGATACTCTTAAAAGGGTAATATCACACTTTTTATTTACTTGTTTTTCTCTCAGGATTCAGTCATAATGTCAGCAAAATAATTACAATTAAAGTAATGATTTTGGCGTCATAACATTTGCCACATGACCTCATCATATTGCATGTTTAATTCAATTAACATTTTATAATTACTATCATAGTGTTCTATTCATAGCCCGTATCTTCAGATGAAAAAGAAAATTTTTCTGTTTAGTAGAGAAATTATCTGTATTATCTCATTTTTAAACATTCGTTGTATTGGGAATTTAAAGGTAGTTTTGAGAATTTGTATGTGTCATTCGTACTTTCTCTGAAAGTAATGGGAAATAATTTCCTGTTCTGCAGAAATACATCTGTTCTGATCATTAAGTTACACTATGTTACAACTAATATGGGGTAAACTAAGTCATTTTTTGATCTATTAAGTATTAATTCCTCTATTAAAGTATTTATTCATTTGTATATTGAAACTTGAGCAGGCTGTAGCACATTATCCGAGCAAGAAGTAGTGCTCATCATTTAAAGTTTTATAATAGTTACACTGTACTGACATCATTGCTTTTAGAGCCGTAACAGTGCATCATAGAGTGACATGTCCAGCTTTTTTATTATGTGTAATTTAATTTTATAAACATATTGTCTCATAATCAGGGCAGTGTGTGGGGGTGTATGAGAGTAAGCAGTGTGTTCTGTTCTATGTTTGAGACATGACTCTCTGTGTGTTCTGATGCCTGGTGTGAGCATGCATAGGCTTTATGTGTTGGGAAATGTTTGTATATTTGATGCCGAAAGCTAGGAGTGTTTGTAGATTTGCAGGGAAAGATAAAGTGCTGTAATCATTGGCGGACATTACAGGATGTCAGTGAAATGCTGTGAGTGAGGTTGGCATTGAGTATAAAAGCTGTCCAATGTGGTTGTGCATTTGTGTTGCATGTGACAGATGATGCTGTTAATTTGTCCAAGACTAGTACCTTTTCTTTATACTATTGTTCACACACACACACACACACACACACACGTTTACTTACACTCTTAAAAATAAAGGTGCTTCAAAAGGTTCTTCAAGCGATGCCATAGAAGAACCATTTTTGGTTCCACAAAGAGCCATTCAGTCAAAGGTTCTTTAAAGAACCATCTCTTTCTTACCTTTTTATAATCTGAAGAACCTTCTTTCGCCACAAAGAACCCTTTGTGAAACAGAAAGGTTCTTCAGATGTTAAAGGTTCTTTATGGAACCCTTTAGACAAAAAGGTTCTTCTATGGCATCGTGAAGCACCTTTATTTTTAAGAGTGTAGCTATCTAAATGGGGGCATTCCATAGGCGTAATGGTTTTTATACTGTACAAACTGTATATTCTATCGCCCTACACCAACCCTACGGACGTCCCAAAAGGGAGGTTTTTGGAGATTTTGTCAGGTATAGCTCACTTTTGGGTACAATCTTGTCCCCAAAATATGGTTAAGTAGGTAAACACACACACACAACACACACATAAATAGTCAAAAAGAACCAACACTAACACTACTTGACTTTAATCACACCAGCTGCAACTGGTCAGGGCCATTTTCTCTGAGGAGAAGAAGGAAAAATTGGATGGAAAAATTATCTACAGTACAAAATACTGCAAAACAAATATTCAGAAATATGAGATTCTATGCAAACCACTCAAAAGAGAAGAAGGGAAATAGGTGGATTAGTTTGATAAACCAAGGGTGTTCCTTTAAATTTGGCCAATTATGTCCTGAGGTTGATGTAGATTTTAATTGTTAATTATTCAGTTAGTTATTAGCTTTTTTATTATTGAAAGAGAGAGAAAGAACCACAGAAATGTATTATTATTATTTATACTTTTACCATGCCTTCATCTTTTAGTTTTCAAAACTATGATTATCTAAACAAAGTTCAAAATAAACAAAACCCACTTTGTGATTATTATTATTATTATTATTATTATTATTATATTACTTAGTTTTGACCTCATTTCCACCACACTAAAAATGTGGACTTAGTAATGAGATGTGTGATGTGTAAAGAAATTAAAAAATCAATTAAGACAAATATTACTAGTGAACAGAACATTTTCTGTTTACAGTGTCATGTTGAATCAATCTCAAATTATGTGAAAATATTATTTAATTGTGTGTATGTAGGATACATAAAATGCTAGCTATGCATATTTACCCAAAAATGGAACATGTCATTTCTCATTAGAATGCTATTAAACACAATACATACTGAAATTTGTCAGTGATGGGTGCATATACACAGTTGGACACTGTTCATGGAGAACCAGTGAAAGTGTGAAAAGTGCAACTTTCTAAGTGTTTACAGGGCCAAAAGTGCCTGTAATTGAAGAAAGATCCATTACTGAATTGAGAGATTTTGTCTTCAGCTTGTTTCTGTATATTTGAAAGGTTCATAATGAAATCATACCAATGCTGTAAAATCCCAGATCCCAAATCCCAGAGCTGTCAATCTTTAAGAATCTACATATTTACCCTGATATCTCCGACAAACTGTAAAGAAGAGTGGGTGTGATGACCACATGAGCATCTGTGTCAGAGGATATTTTGGTATCAGATGACTTCATATCACCCATATGGTGTTTGGTCATACCCACACGCCGTGAAGCCTGAGTTTGTTTGTTTCCATTGTGACACAGCATGTTCTCACTCGAGTATCAGACTCACTCAGGACTCCAGACTGGAAGCTCCTGTTTTCTACAACATGACTGCACTTGATGAGCTGTGATTGGACTGTAAATGGTCTCCATAAGATGTTGGGGCAGTTGTTCTTCAGTCCTTTGGTTTACAACATGCAGATGAAACAGGGGTGTGTAAGTGGCCTTCTGAAATGAGGAAGCTAAGTGTGCTCTCTGTTTTTTTTTTGTTTGTTTTTTTTAGGCTAGTGTAAAATTCCTGCTGTATTTGATGTTTACACAGTTCCTGGGTTAAAGGACCCACTTAAACTAACAACAAGAATAGTTTTGAGTTGGTGAGTTTTAACTCTGTTATTCATTTCCACAGCATCATCTGTAAAGTGCTAGGGAAAAGGCATCATCTGTAAAGTGCTAGGTTGACTTTTCCCTTAAATTTTCTCCACAATTTAGGAGCTCAGTGAAAAAAATAATGAGCTTGTATACAAGGGAAAAACATAGACACTGTGTTCTTCTGAACCTCTATCCACAGCTGGACAATGTTTATTCAGAAAAATTCAAGATTCAAGATTTTTATTTGTCACATACATGGTTATATAGAGAATATATGACCAGCAGTGAAATGTAAGTACCAAATTGGTGTTACATACAGTACGTGTACGTGTTAAGGCTTCAAGTAAGTGTTTTATTTATTTTTTGAATTCTTGTAGCCTGAAGATTAGGTTCAGCATTGGATCAGCTCATAACAGATATGATGCCCCCACAGTATAATACAGTATCATAGATATTGAGCTTCAGTATATAAACAGTAGACCTTTGGCAGGGGGTGACCTGCTGATGTCATCAGGACGGAATGTGTCATGGTCATGAGGCTGTCATCAACAGCAGAGTATGTTTCATAGCAGCTTGACTGTTGCTTGTTTTACAAAATAACTGTATCTCTTCTTTAATCACTTAATCACATTCAGAGTGAACAAATCTAATCCCCATCCTTCTGTTTCCTAACTTATACATCTTATCTTTTTGTTTCTCTCTGATGAATGTTGCTGGTTAAGATATAGATATCTATAAACTCCTCCCTTATGGTTCTGGACTTCATCTTCCATGAAAACATAGCTATGAAAAGAGAGATATTTACAATTACTATTAGATAAGGTAGAGAGAAATGATGAAACATGTTTGCAAACACAAAACCATATAGGCATAGAATTACTTGGCAGGAACAGGAGGTCATCGACGGTCATAGTTGTGTTGACCTGTGAGACACCTAAAAGGAAATCTCTGAGTGAGATCTACAGTCTTGCACTGCTCACACTGAATCAGAAACACACGCAGGAGCATAGACGCCTCTGGCCTACACACACAAACAGAGAACAGGCAGAAACAAAGGGTGAACAGATTTCAGCGGTAACACTTTACAAATTAGGTTAAATTCATTTAAATTAGTTAATGCATTAAGTATCATAATCTAACAATGAGCAACAGTATTCATTTTACAGCATTTATGAATTTAGATTAATGTTAATTTATAAACACACAGTGCTAAAATATCTACTTTTGTGTTCCACATAAAAAAGAATCACCTGTAAGCCTTTTTTATTTTATTTTATTTTATTTGTAATATTTTTGTGTGAACTATCTCTTTAAGGCATGTGTACTTGTTTATTGACCCCTCTGGGATCTGCACAAAGAAGTATGCACTTGGTTTTGGTGTGTCAGCATTTCTGATGCACTGCTCTATAATCAAGAACTTGTCTGCACAGATGCCGCTGCTTTCTAATAACGAAAAAGTCAGAGCTGAATTGTTTCCTCTGGATATTCTGGTTTAATACATTTTTTGTGCTCATTATATTTGATTCATGTTTCTTGAATTGAAGAGTTAATCAAAGTTAGGCAAAGGTATGTTAACAATCTGCCTTAATCACTTCTGCATTACTATACACACACACACACATACACACACACACGCACTAGTGGATATATGACTACTATAAAATTAATGACAGCCTTCGCTGCCAAGTTTACCATTGTATCAGTCTGTCAGAACGCATTCTCTTTTTCTCATGTCATTTGTCCTCAAGGAAAGCTTGTGTACTTCATTCCATGACAGTGGCTTTTTACCACTGCAAACAATCAGATTTTTCCATTGGTTGGCAAGAAGGGGAGGGGAAGGGCAAAATTCTTTCTTCGATTGCGCCTCGACCCGCTTACAGTATGTGCTGACCCGATCTGGTTCTGGGCATTCCTGTGGCTGCACATGGCACAAAGTAGGTGTTGTACAGTGGGTACGCACAGATGCTACAAGTCTTACGGACTTGGTGATACTTTGATGAAGATTTGAAGGGCATCTCGGTGCACTACAACACAGTGACATAACAAGCCCTAGTTTACTGGATTGTCTAATAGACCACAATTTCCCATTTGTTCAGGGTTTGAAGTGTGCTGGTGTTAGCAGAGACTTTCTTTGAGATATCTTTTTAAACAATTTCAACATGGAAAAAAGGCAGGTGCTGAAATAAAATAAACTCTATCTGAAATATATTAAAATACAAGGCAACATATCTTATTTTCATTTAGTTTAACTTGATGTACTAAAATAACTAACTGAAATCAGAATTAATTTAAAAAACAATATATTCCCATATTTTAAAAACTAACAAAAATGACAAAAATACAACAAAATTGCTAAAACTTTAAAATTAAAATGAAAACATAAATATTCAAAATATTGATAAAACCTACAGTATCTTAATGATACTATATAAACGCTGGTTCCTGTTGATGTCTGTTTATGATTTCTGTAAATTATAAGTGCCCTAACATCAAGTATTGATAATTCAATGACAGTTTCTACACTTTCAAAATCACCTTACACAGGCTGAGTGACAACATGCCAATGTTTCAAAACCCAAGTCAGTTGTATATGTTGCTGGACTGAATGTTGCAAGGCATTATTGCTTAGGTTTGGCAGTTAACCAAGACAATCACTTACATATATTACATACATGTATCACTTTAGAAGTGATCACATTTTAAATGAATGAAAGAGTGAATTAAAATATAACATAAGGCCAAAAAAAAAAGTTTAGGAAAACATTGGAATGCAGTTACAAATAAAGGAAGATTTCTATAATGTTACCATGTGGTATCAAAACAATCCACTATCAATCACTTTTAATTGGAAAGCATGTTATGTGCCTGTGTTTTGTTCATTTGACTGTCGGACCTGTTCAAAAAACCCATGCATATGACAACATGCCTAGTGACGCCACAGTTTCTGTAAGCAGGGTTTGCGTTCGTGTAAATGGTGCATAAACTTTGATACCTCAGTTTGAGTGCTCAGACCAAGCTTTTAATTAATATAGCAAAGCATCACCCATTAACTGCCATTCATCTTTATGTCTTGACAGCATAATAAGAGACATGGCCTTTGTGTCTAACATCAGTGTGCTTCTGGTTTCTTTATAAGTATGGTGGAACATACACTATGCTCTGTTTTTATTGATTATGTCACTCCAAAAGAGATTAAACATTTTGATTTGAGCACTGAGGCGTACTCTGGGGTTATTTGTTTTCAAACAGACTCAAATAGATAATTATGGTTCAACCAAAGTATTTTTGTTATGCACATCACGTAAACCAAGAGATTATTACAAACCAAACCACAGATCTGTAATGTGATGTGATGGTTTATCCACTGCAACATGTAGCAGTACGAAAACACGTTTGTTATGATGTGTGAAAAAGAGACGGCGGATGAACATTAGAATTAGTGACAGCCTTCAAAACAAAACCTTTAACAGATTTGGGTGGCTGTAATTGTTGTCAAAGAGTTGCAGCAACAGCTCTGGACACATGCATATGCTTCAGGTTGTGAGCGCTTTGGGGATTTTACTGTATTTCATGTCAGTCTCATAGCAGGAATGAAGTGAAGTACAACTCTGGACTTCATCCGTGCCAAGTTGGTGAAATGGTTCTATCAGCTTTTAAACTCATGAGAATGCACACAAACACACTGCCATCCATTAAACTTCTTATCAGAGGTTGAAAACCAGAGGCTAGTTGTCATGGCTTACACTATAAGATTTCACACATGGTTCTGCAGTGTTGTAAATACCGTCTTTAGCTCTTTTATACCTTGTTGAAAAGTAACACAATAATTAGTTTGTAGTTTTAGATGTATAAACAAAACACTAGAAGCATGAGCTGTACTGTGTCAAATTGAGTAATTTCCACAGTTAGCATCGCCAAACAAGTTTTCAAACAAGTTTCCAGAAGATTCTCTCTGTCTGCCATTGGTTAGCAAAATTGTTAGTCCCGCCCCCAAAACTCAAATCTATGGTTGAGCCAATGTTGCTCTGTCTGGATAATTGGGATGTTCAGTAAAATAAATTACTTTCCTGTTTTCAGAAGTAAAACAAGCACGTGAAGTATGTCTGGAAATAGAACTCAGCATCCATTTACTGTTGGCGACATCTGCCTCTTGACTTAAAGTCGGCATAAAATAAAAATTCACCCTACCTATTTTCTAAAAGCATGTTGTAGGTTTTATTATGAACATTAATAAACCCGGCCCCTGCAAGCACGCGTTCATCTGCCTCCACTTTTGAGTGCAATGCTCACATTTCAACATCCAATCAACAACCGATGCATAGAACCAAGTCCCTGCCCTACATTTTATTCATTTTTTAATAATCTGGATATAGTTTGAATATATAGATATATACATAAATATTTATTTATTTATTTGTTTTCTGCAAAACTATAGTGATAACTGTCCAGTCAAATTAAATAAACATTATCATTCAGAGAAGACAATTATACTACATTAGGGCCTTTCGCACCGCGGGAACCTTTTCATAGTACCAGAACTAATTGTGGAACTACCCACTTTTTGGCGTTTTGGCACCGCCGGAACTGGGTGCGATTTTAGTACCGGACTGCCTTTTTCTAGAACCAAATTAGCTCCTACTCTGGAGCAGGGTCTAACCAGCACAACTGGTACTAATCGCGACGCAAGTAGACATTGATTGGCCAAACGCGTACGAAAACGCCCTCAACCGCCATGATTTAAAACGCTGTGTAAACATACTGTAAACATTGTGTCAACTTATTTGCAAGTATAGAACAGCGATAGATGGACGGACGCTGAAGTGCAGGCACTTGTAGCAAATGTAGCACTGCCAGCTGTCGTTGGAGATTCTTAGTCCTCCTTTCCGTCCTTTCAATCGCTTTACGTATACGTCAACTTTCCATGTCCATTATTGTGAAACCCGCGAGACACAAAAACACAGCTCCGATCACAGCGTCCTCCATCCTCCTGTAGTTAATGTTGTTCTTTGTTTCTGTTGTTGAACGCCGCGCACAAATGACGACGCTGTCGACCGGCTTACGTCACTTCTTAGTACACACTGTCGGTGCGAATGCAACCCTTTAAATGGTACTGGGAAATAGTTTGCGCAAAATCGTCCCAGTACATTAGTACTGTACATTTAGTTCTGGAACTAAAGTGGTGCGAAAGGCCCTATTGTATTTGATGGGAGCGGTACAGGACCTGGATAATGAATAGAGGGGTGCTGCCCAAAAATGTTGGGAACCACTGTTGTTCACTAACATTTATGTTCACAGAAAATGCTTTCTGTTTTTTTATTTGAATAATTTGGATGTGTCGTCACAGTTTGTGGATGGAAAATTTTTGGTTGCTTAGTGGACTCGTGAATCAGCACAACCCTGCATGCTACACTGGGAAGTGGTCTGCACTTCCTCTTTCAGTCAGAGAAAGACAGGAGAGAAAGAGAGAGACAGACAGCATGGCTAGTCTCATGATTTGGGGGTGGAGGTGTTGTTTGTAGGGGGACTGTCTCCATTATTGTACAGACACATACAAACACAAGACTTATTCCGCACACTGCTGGACATTATGTGCTTGTGTTTATTTGTCTCTACAGGAAGTAGATCCTCTTCCGGAGCATGTGCTCCTGCATCATCACATCGTTGTGTGCACCATTTGATGCTGATCTTATTACAGTCACAGTTATATAAACCCTCAGAGAACAGCTCCATATAATCACTTCTTCAATCTCAGTGTTGCATTTCTGCTGATTCTCTCTGCTGTGCATAGGGCAGCTGCTCATCAGGGTGAAAGGTGACATGAGAAACATTAAGAATGCTGTGCAAAGGTTAGCTTACTCGTGTTTATTTTATTTATTTTTGTATTTATTTAGTCATTTAGCAGACGCTTTTATCCAAAGCGACTTACAAATGAGGACAACAGAAGCAATCAATTGTAGTATTAAAACAACTAAAAACAGATCCAAAACTAAAAGCTAAAACTTTATAAATAATACTTATACACATTTCAATATATATATATTATTTCATTTCCATTTAGTTTGTTGAAGTATTAAAATAACTCAAATTAAATAAAACTAAAACTTAATAAAAGACCTATACAGATATAATAAATTCAGACATTATTTAACTAAAATTAAAATACATTTTAATTAAAAAAATTAAAAGTTTATCAGTAATCCTAAAAAATAACACTGCCAAACACACATGCTAAAAAACAACAACTTTCTTACACATAGTAAGAAATGGTTATAAAAACTGAAACAGAAGTGAAACAAGTAGTAGGAAAGAGGAGAAATAAAAAGCGATACTTATTTATGTATACCAATTTATGACTGTAGACTTGATTCAAAACCGCTTTGAATGGCTTTCAGTTCTCTGAGAGAAAGTAATCCTTACTGCATTTTACAGCGGGTACAAGATGATTAAAACACTTTACAGTCAATGCATGGAAGTGTTCAAATATGCAAAGGATATTTTCATAAGCCTGTTTCCATTAAGATATATTTGATATTAATTTTACATTAAAAATTCTCAATGGAAACACCAATGTGCAAATCAAATTTCCAAAATGCACATATAACAAAACCTGTCCTGTCCTGTCTTCACTTTACTATCTGGAAAAATAAGGGGGGAAATATAACTTATTTTAATTATTTGATTATATAAACTTAAATTAATGTAAATGTAAACTAAATGTAATTACATAAATTATACACAATTTAAAAATATATATAATAATTACTAATATAAAATTGTATTAAAATGTATTACAATTAATTGTTTAATATATAAATATGTTCATATAAATTAAAACTTTAATTACAAATTCATCCCATTCCTCAACATGCAGTTGTAACCGCTGTTACTACAGCAATGAAGGGAGGATACCGTATCCCTAACCCCCCTTCCCGTCCTACATCAGAGAAGTGATAAGATCCATTAGGGACTTATGATAGGATCCTCCTACAACAGCAAGCTCTGTGTGGGACGTGCAGAATGGCCTTATGAACCAGAGCATGTGAGAACCAGGCTCTGCTTTTGGCAGGGGACGTTAACACAGAACACTGATTCAACAAACATGCCATACACTCAAGCTCATTACATATAGCTGCACTCATTCATTGATAATAAGTACATTCTGGACTGGATCTTTACTGATCTATAGGAAGTTCTGTTCTACTTGATTTACAGTAATTGAGTGTTTAATGGTCAGCTCTGTGAACTACAGTTAGAAAAAAAACCTAAACTGTGAAATTTTTTGGATTTGTGACATTCAAGATGTTCTGTACTTTTTTATGATTTAAACTTTGGAATGACGATGGAATTGGCTTGTTTCCCCTCAGAATACCAAAAGCAGAGCCTGGACTGATTTGTATCTGTTCAGTGTTTTTTGTCAATAAAAAAAGAGGAGAAAATTATTATTGAGGAAAGTACTTCAAAAGTCTCTGATCATGATGTTGGTTTTATCTCCACAATACATATCCAAAATAGCCATCAGGGCCAGTACGGGTCATCTGGCTTTGTTTGCTCATGTCAATATTTATCCTTTGAAGTTAAATGAAGGATCAGTCCAGAGAACATTAGTAATTATTGAGATGAATTCCCCACATCTTTAAAGAACAAAAAGACAAATGGAAACAATCTGTATTCGATACCGAAAAATGAATTGTAACCATTTTCGACTTCATTCTTCAAAATAATAATTAATGACAAATTAATGTTCGATAACAATGTGTTCACACAAGACTTTTCCATTAAATGTTAGCGCTAATGCCAGTCACCTGATTTTGCCCTTTAGAAGATGTGAAGATTTTTGCTTTAATTCAGCGAGGTCAATGAACTCTCATGTTTCTTTGCTGCAGTAAGAGAAAATAAGTCAGTGTCATCTGCAGAGTGATTTTGGAAAGCTAGAGTTTGGAATATTCCTCTAACAACCCAAACTAGCTCTCAGAAAACAAAGGGGCCTGTAAAAATGTCTCCCTCTGAATTATTGCATGTTTTAGTTGTTCTAGAGAATAATGCATTGAGGGTTTAGGAACCATAATAAAAATCATTGAGACCATAATGCGTATAAATGCAGACTTTTATAAGTGATAATATTTAGAATAATGCTTTGAATACTGCCAATAGCTTAAGCTGTAAGAAACTGGACCGGGTCAGAGAGAGCTTTAATGAATATATCTGGCTCAGATAACAGCTCAGATACATATGGTCCAAAGTACTGTACTGTGGAGGCACAACTGAGGAAAAATGTGCTTCATGTGGTAACATTTAAATTAATTGATTTTATTCTAATCCAAAATATTGTATTAGCATCACTGAATCAACCTGAATACATTGTTCCCAAACAAAAGTAAATTTAAAGTTTACATCAGGTAGAAATATTTACAGTGTTGCCATTTACAGTGTGCCATTTACAGTACATGTATTCATATCCAACCAAAGATTTACATTAAAGGGACAAATAGCTATAACATTGTGCTCAGGTCTAAAGAAGTCTTGTGCACCAACTCTGAGTGTTCAAAGTCCAGCTGAGCTTCTGCCAGAGAATGTCGAGCCCACGCCCTCCAGGCCAAACACTGGATAACCGCCCGGAGAGCTCACATGATAGGCTCGCTGACTGTGGCCCTTTCAGACAATTATTACGCTTGTAAAGCTGACACCCCACCCTCTCTTAACCCCCAACTCACTGGGCACCTGGGAAGAGATCAGGAGGTCTCTGGGTTGCAGGTTCTAACATAGTCTTTTGCTGTGGCATTGACGCTCACTCTGACACATCATTTACACCCCTACGCATGGTTCTGCATCAGAAAAAGCGATTAATATAGTAAGTAAGTCAAAGATCCATCATTTGAGTGTTAAATATTAAAACGACACTTTTCGCCCAGGTGAGATTTGTCCATCATATTACAGCCTTTCACCCAATCAGTTTCAACTTATGCTCTCTATGAACTTAAATGGGTGTGACATCTGAGTCCAATCAGTGAAATGTCTGAGTAGTATGCATTAATATAGGCCTACTCCTAAACCCAAAAAGTACAGACCAAAATGCAGTTTTTCACATACTTGTGCAAATGCAGTATCTTGGATGTGACATCAAAGGCACAGGTGTGGGTGACTTATGGTGTATGAATATTCGCCACAGGGTACCATTGTCTGAAATTCGATACATTGATTTGATCCAGTTATTCATGTTTCAGCCATGTGACTTTTCCGCTCATCCTTTATATTTATGACCATCATCAGGGCAAAGTAATGGTGGTGAATACAAAAACACATCATTCTTAAGCAACATGCCGATTTCCATGTGAAGTGATTGGAGGGGGAGCAGTTGTTGTCATAGTTCAAGCTACCAGAACCCAAGAACAATGCGAACAAGACAATGCATGAAATTCTCAGGTGTAGGTTCAACAGGTTCATCACGTGGTACAAGAACAAATAGTTTTTTTTGTGCCTTTTTTTCTTTTCATACATATGCAATACGTATAACTGAATTGCATATTGTTATGTGGTAGTGCTTGATATAATATTAAGCATAAGCAATGAAAAGCCCAGCAGCACAATTGTCACTATAGAGGTATTAGCACTTCCTAGTGATTATTCCACTGACTGATCCCAGGATATGGTACAAAGCCAACATTATGTGTCTGTCATCACACAGTGTTACTGTTGGAAGAGTATGCAAGTGTTTCATATCTCATGCTCACTGAAGCATCATACTCTCAGACAGTGACTCATGACACCTCTAACTGCAAGTTATATTAAAGATTTTTTTTTGTTTCTAAAGCTGCAAGTTTGCAAATACATTTTAGATGCTGTCAAGTCCATATTGTAAGTTTCAGCTTCCAATATTCCTAGAAAACATATATATTTGGATACATAATGAGATGTGTTTTTATTCTGTTACAGTGCTTGTGTGGGCACAATGGTGAAGATGTTGTTCAGAACAGAAAGCAGTTCAAAGTTTTGGATGTTCAGGTATAGAGAAATACGGTTGCATAAAATCAGTTGAACTAGTTTTAGCCGGCTGAAATGTGTAAACTGGACTCAGACCACAGAAAAGACGTCAGGATTAGCTAACCAGGGGTGCGTTTCCCATACAACTACGTAACTCGCTGATTAACCACCATAGTACGATGCATCGTTGTGGAAACGAACTAGCTAGTCACGACTGTTTCCCGAAACCATGGTACCTGTGTCGCAGATCCATCGTTTAAACCACGTTGGTTTGAGCTGTCGTTATGACGTTGTTGTTGTTCTTCTTCTTCTTCTTCTTCAATCTAATAGCCGACTGGTGCCATGAGCACATACTGCCACCAACAGTAATTTGGTTTTATTTTCTATTTTCTTCAACTCGAATTACGCTTTTGAAATGACGTTACGTAGGAGTGGAGTAATAACGCAACATTCATTTGTTCCGCAATAAATTATATACATATAATTATATACACACACGGAGTTAAAAATGTGCTCTTTTCTGATCTCAATGTCTATAATTTCACAATTTCATATAAATAGGCAGAAATCACTCAAAAAATAAATGCTGCTGGCTATGGGTACGAACAAAGCCCAGAAGAAGTCAGGAATAAGTGGAGGAGACTTTGCAAGTGTGACAAAACGGAGGGCTGCGGCATGTAAGAGGGAAGCAAACAAGACTGGTGGGGGTATCAATTCAGTTCCTCCTCTCACTACAGAGGAAGAGAAAGTTTTGGCCATCCTGGGGCCTGAAGCATTGGAAGGGATCCTTGGAGGTATAGATGCATGTGCATCAACCAGGCCTTTGCCTTCAAAGTTCAGGCCTCCAACATCAGGCCTTCTCCAGTCTGGCCCTTCAACATCAGGCCTTCAAAACACCGAATCGTTGAACTATGTTGGTAACGACGGAACTTGCGACCATAGTTGGCTAACGATGCTTTTGGGAAACGCACCCCAGAATGGGAGTTCCATGTTCACTTGATTCAATGACTTACAACTTTCTCAAGCTTTTCATTGGCACATACGTATAATTACTACAGTCACCAAACTTCTTTTTCTCAGACACACACTGCATTGCATGTTCTTGTATATCTTTGTAAACTATTGTTTATTCACCCTCTAAATGACTTCTGAGTGTGGGTCAAAAATGTAACAGATTTCAAAAGTTTAAGGCATACTACACATACAAATACAAATTCACTGTGAATTTGCATAATGCCATTCTTTGGGGGCTTATCATGCTCTCCACATGCTAATGCTAACACCTTCGGCACATTTAAGACTTTTTTTTTTTATCGCCTTACAATGAAAAACACAGCTAATGCTAATCTGGTTGAAGGTGTTGCTATCATGTGACCAGAGTCAGAAATCCCCTCAATCGTGCACTGAAGGCTTCACTACTGTCTTCTGACAGAGACTCAGAGAGACAATGCCATCCCTAACAACAAAGTTTTTTGGTGGTACCACAGTAATGCTACCATGGTATTTTCATAAATGATGGTATTTACTTAGTGCTACAAGGTACTTAAAATTGACATCATCAGCACTTTTTACTCATAAAAGTGAAATTTAGAAATGTTCTTTAAATGTAATGGTCATGTTGAGGGTCATGGTGCAGCATTAAGCCTCTAATCTGCAAGCACAGACACTTCTTAAGGATCCTTTTCACCCATGTTTAGATAAGTCACACAGCTGTAGGTGTTTCGCTGATAGCTGGAGTCTAGTTGTATAACAATGCATTTACCCTCAAGCACTTAATTTGTGTGATTAACTGAGAACTGAGTGTCTATGTCAAAGCAAAGTACCTTACAATTGAGAAATGTTGTTATTAGACTATCAAGGAAATATTGTTTCCTTCTAGTAATACTCTATTCTACAATTAACTGATTCATTATTCTCATGTAGAGATTTTATTGGCTCCTTTTAGGCATTGTTTTTCTCTGGAAAGCCACTCTTATGAATCAAGGCAGTTATTTTCTGTAAACCACGAGTTAACCTGTCTGATCAGGTTGTACTTGCATGAGTGATCCACATTTTTAGCATGACATCACAGTTCCCTCCTACACTGAGGTCCATGATCAGGCCTGATTCAGAGAGAAGAGAGGTGAAGAAAAGTATTTGGACCCACTCACTCTGTCCAGATTTGTGCTGTAGTTATTCTTCCCTCATTGTTTCTGCAGCTGTAGTGTGTGTTTTTTGCTTTGCTCAAGAGGTCAGATTGAAGCCTGCAGGGCAACAGCTGATGGATAAAGATCACATGAAGAATTATAACAATTATACCTCATCTGCTCATTTGGCGCTCTTTCTCCCTCTCTTTATTACATGGAAAAATAAATACAGTGATCCTCTTTTATATTTTTAATTTGTCTGTAGTAATAAAATGGTCATTGTTCCTGTTGTTCCTCAGTCTCACCCAGTGGAGGAGGGCTGGGGGGGCAAATTATGTCTGTATACTGTAGTTACATTTCATGATGTGGTTTTCCTGAAATCAGGGACAAACATCACTCACTTATTTTGACCTAAAGAGCTGCCTTTCCCCATTTTTCATAACACCGGTCAGTTTATTCATCCCTCTGCCTTTCTCATTCTCTATCTTGGATGGAAATGCTCTATTGTAGCATTTTACGGCAGCATGGGACTAACTCTGTGTTCTGACTCTGTTATAGTGCTTATGTGGGTGAAGATGTGGCTTTAGTATAATAGGTTACTGTCTCGTAAGGCAGTGAACTGATGAGCTTGTCATGAGGTATAAACACACAGCCATGTCCTCTATAAGAATTCACGGCAATTTTTCTCTCAATTCAAAACTCAGAACAGAGGCATTGAGGATAGATAGATATTTTAATGAAACATGAATAAATGATAATAACAAGCGAAACCTGGGCATAAAATATGTTGTTGTTGTTTTGGTTTAGATGCTCTTGTATACAGAAAAGAATGATTTTATATTGAACTGAACTACTATATACTGAATTGAACATTTGAACATTTAGTACTGAAATCAGTTGAAATGGACTCCTTGAGCAGACTGGTAAACAAGAAATCACATGAAGTCAAGAGTTTTTGTAGGGTTCCTCTCTTCATTTTGCTCTGAGAGATTGTGAACATCCGTTAGAAAAAGCAGAAATAATCTTCTGCTGTCTTGTGCTTACTGTTCTCACATGGTGAGGATTTGTAGATACCTTCTAATACACAACAAACAAATCTCTGCAAGAGATTAAAATGTCGTCTGGAATTTATATTCTAAAATTTAAATAAATGTAAAAAGTCCAAGAATCTTCTGCAACATGTAAATCTACATTAACTTTGTGTTGAAATGGCTTGTGTTTTAAGGCTGGGTGAACAATGGTAAGCCATACAACTAAGTGTGCTTGCTGGAGGAATGTGTGTTCTTTTAGTTTTCCTCTAAAGAAAAACTGTGCACATAGATCATTCACTTCAAAATGGCCAATGCCTATCTGACAGAACAGCCTCTCACTTTGGCTCAGGCGCTGATGGATATTTCACCCAGCAGATGTGTTTCGTCATTATGCTGCACTGTTTATCCACACAAACTTGATCTGAAAAAAAGTGTGAAATTGCTGTGGAGAGATTTGGGACTAGGCTGTTGTAGAAACATAGAACAACACTTCCATCTAGTGATGAGATGGAGGAGTTTGCATTCATCTTTATGTTCTTTGAGGGGATCTCAAGGTTCTTCAGCCCCCACAGTGTGTGTATGTATGGTGTTTGCGTAATCTTTGACTTGGTTGAATAAAAAAAATAAATTTTAGAACATATAAACTTTAGGACAGGGGTGTCACACTCAGTTCCTGGAGGGTCGGAGCCCTGCAGAGTTTTGTTCCAACCCTGCTCCAACACACATACCATGTAGTTTTCAAATAAGCCTGAAGGACTTGATTAGTTGGATCAGGTGTGTTTAATTAGGGTTGAAACCAAACCCTGCAGGGCTCCGGCCCTCCAGGAATTGAGTTTGACACCCCTGCTTTAGGATGTGTATGTATGTTAGATAAAGAGTTTATGAGTTTATGGGTTCCTCAGTCCTTTGTAGATAGGGAGCCATTATCAGTGAAATAATGGAAGGACAGCAGACGCTGTGCTAGAGGAAACCTGTTGGAACAGGAATTAACTTTTACACACTCGATTTATTCAGTTTATTCGATGTATTGTAGACAGAAAGATAGAGAGAAATGTGTGTGGACTTTTTTTTTTTTTTACACAAATTGTTTCAGACCCATAATGTTGAAATCCTCTCTGATCTGCTGGCTGTATGTGATTTTGAAACATGCTGAATTGGGAATAATTATGGGTCCTCTCAGGACATTTGTTGGGGAGGGTTGCCACGCGCTGACTTGCAGTAGGGGGTTTGGAAAGGAAGACCCAGGGTAGCTCTCATTCAACTCACTGCACAGGGTTAGGACAGGTCAAACAAGCTCTACAGCCAAAACTTACTCTATTGAGAAAGAAAGAAGGAAAGAAAGAAAGGAAGAAAGTGAAATTAAAATAAAATTGTTAAAACTGAGAACTTCTAAAGGCTTTTAAAATGTCTGTGGTAGATTCAGTTGCTATTTTTTTTAATCTAAGCTAAACTACTTGATTGCTTACACTACCGTTAAAAAGTCTTGGGTCATTAGATTTTTTTTTTCTAAGGAAATTAATACTTTCATTTAGCAGGGATGCATTAAAGACAGTACAGAGATTTCAAATAAATGCCGTTCTTTTGAACATTCTATTCATCAAAGAATCCTGAGAAAGTATCATGATTTCCATTAAAATAATATCAGCACAACTAATAGTACGAAATGTTTCTTTCTTAATTCTGGATGTCCTGTACAGAGCACATTCAGGGCTTTTTAGAGATATCAAATGTTTGGAAGTTTGATCATAAACACTCCCTCTCCTTGGTCTTTAAATATGACTGATATTGACAGA
Organism: Sinocyclocheilus rhinocerous; assembly: GCF_001515625.1. NCBI lineage: Eukaryota > Metazoa > Chordata > Actinopteri > Cypriniformes > Cyprinidae > Sinocyclocheilus > Sinocyclocheilus rhinocerous. The sequence goes on from NW_015627583.1 coordinate 44,397, forward strand.
ATGATAAAATTTTGGCCCTCTTAGGGAAATGTGATAATGTTTTGTAATTATCATTTAAATCTGGCAAATTTTCAAATTGTCGTAAATAAACATCTCAGAAAAATGTTATGGGGTTTCAAATCGGAATATGAGTTTTTGTTACAAAACAGGGCATAATTTTCATACGTCTTCTGTAGAGGACACAAGGACAAACATCATGTTAATCAGGCATTTTGGGGAGACACAAGATGTCAATAGGGAAAGAAATTATAGATCAATATTCCTATGAAATATTAAATATTCTTATCAAAATATTGCCAAGTTATTACTCCCATTCAGTGTTGGGCAAGTTACTCTGAAAATGTAATAAAATTACTGATTACTCCTTTTAAAAGTAATCATGTTACTGTTCTGATTACTTTATTTCAAAAGTAATTAGTAATTAGTTACGCTACTTTTTTCTCCATGAAATTTATGAAATCGTTACGTAATCAGATTACTTTTTTCAAGTAACTAGTAAAGTAATGCATTACTTTTTAATTTACAAGAGAATATCTGAGTTACTTTTTCAAATAAGTAACGCAAGTTACTTTTTTTCCCAATTTATTGATTGACAGCTCTTCTATCCCCGTGATGAGAGAAATCAGAAGATGTTATTGTAGTTCTAAAACAAATATGAATATGCATTAATTCATCTCACCCACAAAAAAAAAAAGATTCAGTATGTGACGAGTGGGGGCGGGGCCGAGAGCCGTGGGAACGGAGCGAGGCCAGTGGAGTAAATTATAACACGTTAAATTAGGCTACTCCGTTACTAAAAAAGTAATCAAATTACAGTAACGCGTTACTAAGTAATGCATTACTGCCCAACACTGCTCCCATTATTACACTTCTTTTTACATTATGGTTTGCCCCAAGAACACATTATTATGCAAATTAGATGCAATGCATAGATACATTGTATAGAATGGGAACACCAATTTATGGACATTTTATGCACATATTCCATAAAGTACAGTAGTATATCAAATCATTCTGTATTTTGTAAATCAAATCATTGTATTCTGTATATTTTTCTTAACATTTAAAGCTAAAAATTGCCTGAAACCTAAAAACTGATTATGGAAAATAAAACATTGTATATGCCTATACATGCCTTTTGCATGTCTATTTATTTATTTATTGAATAACTTAGTGCAGGGGTTTTCAACCTTTTAGGACATGCGCCCCCCCAAGTTTGTCTAATTTCACTCACGCCCCCTCACCACCCATTACTGTATTCA
>NW_015627583.1:46243-46380 GCF_001515625.1 Sinocyclocheilus rhinocerous
ACATAAATATATAACCAGCCAGTTTACCTCAATGTGATGGCTGAGCCTGTTTCTGAGGTAATAACATGCCAATCCGTGGTTGGATTTCTGACACGGCTGTAGGATTCCGGTCTTCAAGATAGTGAAACCCCTGAATC
>NW_015627584.1:0-478 GCF_001515625.1 Sinocyclocheilus rhinocerous
GAAGTCCTGTGTGTGTGGGGCTGAGAATTGATTACTGATTGTTCTAGTTTTGTCTGCGAAGAATGTGGCGAAATCATCAGCTGTTATAGAAGTGGTGGGAGGTGGTAGAGGGGGACAGACGAGAGAATTTAATGTTTTGAAGAGATTATGTGTGTCTGGAGCGCTGTTGATCTTATTGTGGATGTAGGAAGATTTGGCATTATGGACTTCAGCAGAGAAAGATGAAAGCAAAAACTCATACATACTCAGGTCTGCGAAGAATGTGGCGAAATCAATAGCTGTTATAGAAGTGGTGGGAGGTGGTAGAGGGGGACAGAGGAGAGAATTTAATGTTTTGAAGAGATTACGTGTGTCTGGAGCGGTGTTGATCTTAATGTGGAAGTAGGAAGATTTGACATTATGGACTTCAGCAGAGAAAGATGAAAGCAAAAACTGATTTGCGCCATTTTCTCTCTGCTGCCCTGAGTTTGGTCCGATG
>NW_015627585.1:0-1401 GCF_001515625.1 Sinocyclocheilus rhinocerous
GTGGGGCCCACATATACATGTTGGCTGGGCTGTAAAGGACAGAATCACCCATGAGATCACCCTGCCTTAATAGTCCTCACACACATTTCTTTATGTTGCCAAATTTGCTAGAGTCATGAAATCTGGGGGAGGGAATTCATTGTCTAACTTAAACTGTCCTCTTATGAGAATGGTATTTTCATCTTTCTGCTTGTGGTCTCATGGTGACATTGACCACACATTTTGTCTTTAAATAAATGCACATTGCATCAGTTTTTACAAAAAACAAAACTATATTATATCAAGTCATAGTTTTATTGTATATCTTTTTTGTAAGATTGTTAATTAATCTGTTTTGAAAACAGTGTTTATTTTTACTTGCATTAGGGTGAACTAAAATACATATATAAAATGATAGAGACATTCTGTATATTTGTAATATATGTTAAATGTTATTGCATTTATTTGCTTCCTTATTTAACTTGGCCTACATTTATTCCGCTATGGCAGTATCAAACATTTTTGCACAGTTACTTCCCATCTCCCATTTCAGTTTCGTTTTCCCACTGGGTGTGCCTGTAAATTTCAATCATGGCGGAGGAGAGAACCAGTGACGGTGAAGTTTCATTAATTTTACCCATCTCATCTACAATGCTTCTCTTGCCTTTACGGTCATGTATATTTACGTATATGAATAACCATTTGATGCTTATTGTATGTATATTACACCGTGAAAATAGCATTTATTTGACCGAAATTCCAGAATCGTCAGCAAGCTATGGCTTAAGCCAAGGACACACTACAGGACTGTCAGGCCGATTATGAATGTAATTTGGTCTTGAGGACGGATCGCGCCCAGTCCGACCGGGTCTGTTCCAGTTGGGCTCAGTCGCTGTTTGCAGTCGTCAAAAAAAATTGCATAGTGTGTGGTGTTTAAAGATTATAATCTTAGAATTCAAGAACCAGTCGTTGCCAGTCGTTTTCACAAAGATTTTTTAAAACATGTTTAATATTTGCGACTGAGGCGGCGGCCGATGGCGTCACTGTTACCCTGGAGACGGTATACTGACACAAGGAGATAATGGCGACAAAAAAAGTTTGCGGTGTAAAAGTACATTGGACAACTCACATGGAAGAAAAAATGATTGAACTTTGGCAAAAACATGAATGTCTTTACAATGTATCAGCAAAGACATACCACAATCGAAGTGACAAAGAAAAGAGCTGGGCGTCAATTGCTGAAGAACTGGAGAATTGTCTGATTTAAAATGGTACGTTCTTGTTGTGTTAAAGTCTGCAATAGTGAATTACATGATAGACATGATAGAAAACTCACCACGAAGAAAGATATTTTAGGTCTCACACTTGAAAAAAAGACTAAACAACAAGAGGCGTCGCCGCGTCAGATGGCCTGGGTTGCAG
>NW_015627585.1:8808-26209 GCF_001515625.1 Sinocyclocheilus rhinocerous
AGGATAAAAACGCATGAATATGAATTTGAAGTTGAAACGTGGCTCTGTTTTAACAATGAGCTATCTCACAAAACATATTTAAATAAATAATCGAGGTCCTTATAGCTACACCAAAGGCTTCTGCCACTAAATAAATACAGCTCATTTACTCTAGAGTGGAAGTTCTTTAAAAATAAAACTGACACCAGCATTATGCAGTTACATAATAGTCTTGTACAAAATATCTTGTTCAAAGCTATAAAGCTTTTCATGTGACTGTCCAAAACCACTTGCAAATTTATCCAACTATTTTAGCTTATAATCTATTTGTATTGCTTTACACAGACCCACAACACACAGTTCGACTCACATGAGGCTGAAGTGAGATGTCGTTCAATGCTGCAGTTTTCCTCCATTGAAATGTGAACTGTTGAACAAACTTTAGAGCTTTCTCCTCAAACCCCCCTGGAGCTTTACCTTATTAAAAATCATTAATCTGATCATGTGTGTGTGTGTGTGTGTGTGTGTGTTTGCAGTTAATCTGTCCACTTCGCACATACCAGAGACCTCCAACCCCTTTCTAACTTCATGGTCATGGTAACCACTAACCAGGTCAGGAATAATATTTAAGCAAATAATACTAAATGTAAGACAATGATGTAGACATTATTGCCTGTAATTTCAGAACACTTTGGATCATCTGGATGGTTTTAAAGGGGTCCTATTATGCTCTTTTTCAAAGTCTTGATTTTGTTTTGGGGGTGTACTAGAACAGGCTCTCATACTAGGTTGTTTTTACACATTTTACACATCATACACATTATTTTTCACATATTTTACTTTATTACAACACCTCTCTCCCCAGTCTGGCATGAACGGCTCGAATAGTTCCTGTATCAAATGAAGGCCCGCCTTCTGAAATACGAAATGTGTTGTGATTGGTTAGCTGGGCCAGTGTGTGTTGTGATTGGCAGCACTCGGTGCCTGGTCGGGAAATGTCATGCCCCTTACCATAGCCGCCTGCGAGCTTCAGTGTAAATATTGCGTCAAAATCAAATCAATTTGAGCGCGATTTAAACCCGGATGATTGTAACCACTCTAAGTTCGTCTGCCTTGGGAAAGCTAGCGTGTCTCCGACATAGTGATAACACTCGTTGCCTTCTCTAGTGCAGCTCAACCAGGTCTCGTCCCATTCGTCGGTATTTGTGATATCACAAATCCCGGAAAATGTGCGTTGTAGTCCAAACGAGTCGTTCGTTGTAGTTTTTGAAAAGTGATTTCTGTTCAATAAAATATCTCCTTTTGAAGTGGACTTTGAGCTTTGTAACTTTGCAGACCTTTTTTATACTCAAACAGCAACATTACAGACTAACTAAAGTTGAAAAAGTGAAAAAGCATAATAGGACCCCTTTAATAGGGTCACATATATCTGCTTAATTACACAGTACACCTACATCCCAGGGTCGGACGGTACGAGATGGAAAAACCAATGAGCCCCAAAAATGGGGCCGACTGTGCATGGAAAATACATTTCTCCACCTTGATAAAAAGCCCATTCTCAAGCAGCCTCAGGAGCACCCGCCTGACGTGCTGAACATGTTCCTGGAGAGAAGAGGAAAATATCAATATGTCATCCAGGTAGACATAAATGAACTGATCAACCATATCTCTCAGCATGTCATTAACGAGTGCTTGGAAAACCGCAGGTGAGTTGGACAGGCCAAAAAGCAAAACCTGATATTCAAAGTGCCCTCTGGGGGTGTTAAAAGCAGTTTTCCACTCATCCCCCTCACTTATGTGGACTAAATGACAAGCGTTGTGCAGGTCCAATTTTGTGAAAAAAGATGCCCCCTGCAGCCATTCGAAGGCTGAAGACAGCAAAGGATACGTATTCTTTACCATGATGTTGTTCAACTCTCGATAGTCAATGCACGGCCGCAGAGAACCATCCTTCATTTCCACAAAAAGGAAACCAGTATCCGTCGGAGAAGAGGAAGGACGGATGAACCGGCTGCCAGAGAATCAGAAATATTATTCTCAATGGCCTCCCTTTCAGGAGCAGAAAGCGAGAATAACTTGCCCTTATTCAGAGACGTAGCTGGCAATAAATCTATAGCACAGTCATAAGAACGATGTGGAGGAAGAGAAGCAGCCCGGGACTTACTGAACACTTCCTTCAGGTCAAGGTACTCCTCAGATCCACCGGCTCACTCTGCAACACAGAACAAGACACAGACGAATCAGCAGACACAAGACAGGAAGCATGACAACGTTCACTCCAAGAGGAGACAATACTATGAAGCCAGTCTATACGGGGGTTATGAAGGACAAGCCAAGGGTGTCCTAGAACAACTAGAGCAAGAGGGGAGCCCGTGAGCAGGAACCGTATTTCCTCTGTGTGATTACCCGAAGTGATGAGGATCAGTGGACAGGTGGTGTGAGTGATAGCAGGAAGCGTTTGTCCATTAAGAGCACTGACAGAGATAGACCGTTTGAGAGGAAACACGGGAAGCTGGAGATGTTGGGCTAAGCTAACATCCATGAAATTACCTTCCGCTCCAGAGTCCACCAGGGCTTGAGAGGTGTGATGGTTGGACACCCATTGCAGTCTAACCGGGAGGAGAGTAGCAGACGAGGATTTACCAACAGTCAACCCACCCGACAGTAACCTCGACTCTACTGCCGGGTTTGGACTTTTACTGGACAACTTTCAGCAATATGACCAGGAGCACCACAATACAGACTTAAGCCCTATTCGGACGGTAATTGTTTCTCAGGGGGACGTAAGTGATTTTCACCATTTACAGGGGGTAGCTGGTGATTTTAATGCCGTCCGAATCCAGGATGTCGGTGTTTTTCTCTCACCACCCCCATAAAAATCCCTGGCCGAATTACCTACTGTTTTTTACGGAGCCCCTAAAGGGACATGGTGGTGGAAAAAAATCAGACTGAGTGAAAAAATTTGGGGTGGGAGGAAAAAATATTTGTCAGATTTTTTGCGTTCTCTCGCAAAACTTTTGCGTTCCCTCTCGAAACTTTGCGTTCCCTCGCAAAACTTTTGCGTTCTCTCGCAATGGTGTAATTTGCATACATATTTATTTCTGAAATCCTGTAAAGTATTTAAAAGAACAATACTTCATAACTGCTCCACCATAGCGACTGGGAGCAGAAAGAGAAGAAAAGCACGTAAACATTCGAAATAAATCTTTATTATGGCAGCAGCAGGTATGCAATACAATTTTAAAATGTGTTTTATAAACAGATATATATCATGTTTAATTATATACAACTATAGCGTGTCTATTTTCCTATTTTTAAACAGGAGATTTAAATAATCAAATAATAAATAGGATTATATATTATAAAAATATATGCTTGGAATAATAAGAATAAATTTTCCATAATAATAAGTATTTTTGAATACATTTTACACAATAATAAGAATACATTTGTAAATAAAATTCATTTTATTTACAGCAGACAATCATGTGACTGGCCACGTGAGCAGCGCGTTCCCGGGTTCGTAGGATCACAGAACTCGCTCCTCCACTGTGAATAAATCGCCAACCGAATCCATGAGTTTTATCACTGAGGTGATATGTAAATTTATTTTTACAGACGTCCATATGAGAAACAATTACCGTCCGAATCGGGCTATAGTCCTCATGCTCTATGGCGGTCCTTCTCCTCCCGGGAAAGCAGAGCTCTAACGTTACCCACCTGCATGGGTTCCGGATCGACTGTGGCTGACTGTATCGCTGGAACTCGCAGTCAAAAAAATCTGCTGGCACCGGGACATAACTCTGTGTGACTCGTTGATCACGTTGTTGACGACGGGCGTCCACACAAATCGCTAATTCACTCAATCCGTCAAGATCGGCGCAAAAATTTCCTTCGCAATACGATCAGGCAGCCCATGCAGGAACATGTCCCACTGCGCCGCCTCGTTCCACTTGCACTCAGCTGCCAGCGTGCGAAATTCGATGGAGCAATCAGAGATGGATCGATTCCCCTGGCGCAGGAGCGGATTGGCCATCTGGCAATTCTGGCAAATGCCAGAGGGGCCGGACCATTTTGTTTAATGTGGGCCGGTCAGATTTTTTCTAAATATATATAAATAAATAAAAAGTTTTTTGTTTTGTTTTGTTTTTATCGCTTGCACGATTTCTCTATGGTTATAATAATAATAAAAAAAAAGTTAAGCATTTGGCCCAGTCGGCAACGGCCGGCCGCCTGGTCCCGAGATGGGCCGACCGAACCGTTCAGTCAAAATCAAGCACGACATCAGAGAGATTGCAACACGAACTAATTTTCAGTAAAAGCTAGCTAGTGGACCGTAAAAAAGGAAAGGCGGTGCAGAAAACTTTGAGAAAGGAAAAAAAAGGGCTCAAAAGGAAAAAAAAGGGCTCAAGTCCGACGCTGCTAAATGCGTAAAATTAACCAAACTCTTTTCAAAAGGTTTAAATTCGGCTGCTGCAGCGGAGGACAGTTAGTGCCGCAGAGGTAAGAAGAAAACAGAAAATACAGCTAGCACATGTCATTTTCACACTACTTCTGGCAGTTAGCTCATGTTTTTTTTTTTTTACAGTAGCCTACATTGTATTAAACAGTTGTAAGCTTAGCGTAGAACCCCAGTATATTTTAAAATGTCATTGCTTCGTGATAATTGGTTAACTTAAGTGTTAACGAGCCTGTTACTGAATTGAATGACTGAAATATCAGCAGATAAAGTGGGATTTAGGGTAAAAACTGATGTAGGCTACTTGCAATATAGTCTAACACATCAGAAACCTATAGCAATAGCCATAGTACTATAGACATTTGTAGTGAACTTTTCTTTGAATATGTAGATAGTCATATATTGAAATAAAACATTGAGCACTCATACAGTACATAAGTCTACAGTATGCAATTAATCCTTAGGTAGGGTGGACTGCAGAGTCAAGTGTCATGGAGGTAGGAAGACACAATGAGAGAGACACACCCTGATACAGATGCTGCCAGTTTCTTAATGTGGCTCTAATTAACTATTAATTAACTCTTAGGATAGCAGGAACCTGTGCCTGTGACACACACACACAGAGAGAGAGAGAGAGAGAGAGAGAGAGATCACACTCACACACACACTTTACATCACACAAATGCACATGCAGCACATACTAGCAACACTTCATACTTGCATACTTTAATTCACAAATAATTGTATATCAAAAAGGATTTACTGCTGCTACTATTTATAGTTTTTGCTATATATTCTATTCCCTTTTTTGCTATTATTACTTGTTTGTATTCATGTGTATTCCAATGTTGAGAGCAGTCAGTGAGAAAATATTTTGCTGTAATGTTTAAGTCCTATACTGTGTTCATTAACTAGGATGTTGCTGGAATCAGTACAGCCAGAGACCCCTGGTCTTTCAACACCAGTGCTGTGAGGAAGGATGCTACGGTAGGCCTAGCAGAGACTGGGAGGAGTGTGGTAGAGGTAGGAAAGACCCAACAGACAGACAGTGACAACAAAGAACAACATACTGTAGAGAATGACAGTAACAGCAGACAAATGGCATAAACAGCACACAGACTCTACAACATCCTCAGATTATTTTTATTTTGTTTTTACTGTATGTGTAAATTTGCTATAAACGTGTGCTCTTTAAAAAGTAGTAAGCATTGTTTGCCAGACACATACATTAAATGTTTAAATATCTGTTACATATATGGTACTGCTTAGATTATTTCACCATCTGCACACAAATGTAAGTAGTGAATGTGTGTGTCCGTGGGTGGGGCTGTGTCATTGTGGTAATGTGGGCTGGTGTGGCTACAGTGCCAGGGCTGAATTTTTGTCCCAGTCAATCACAGACACCTGCGTTACCAAGGCTTGCACCGCACGACCTGTAGCCAACATCTGTTCCTCTTGACGATCCATATGAGCATTGTTGGACAGAAACTCCCCTATATCCGATGAATTCGCTGAATCCATAATGGTCAGATTGTTATGTCACGGGGAAATAACGAGAGATTCAGTTGCGAATGCAGTTAACAATTTATTAGGGAAATAGTAGAGGTAAACACAGCAAGAAGTCAAATGTCGAGGGTGCAAAGAGTTAGTCTATGCCAACAAGCAGTGTGTCAAAAATCATTATTTTGTTTTGTATTAAGAAAGTTAAAAAAAATAAAAAATGCTGAGAGCTGACTCATATCGTTCCCTTAAATGAGCCGGCTCATAGAGAACAACACATCACTATAGTCTACTGCCACATAAACATGGCACAACTAGTCCATTTGAGATCTGGATTCTTGATCTATCTGTATAACTTTGAAGAATATAATTCTATTTAGTATTTATATAGCCTATTCATCAGCTATTTCTTAAGGAAATAGCTTAATGTTATCACTGTAAATCAGTGCTCAACATGTTGAATTTCAGCCCATTGTAAACAAGTGCCTTACATAACGTACAAACTGTCTCTTTGTACCTACAAACTCAAATACAACACTCTACTAGCTGGCCAGCCCTCAATTTGTTCTCTGAGATATTTTGGTAGTTTAGTTAATTTAATTCTTATAAGTTCTAATGGCTTTTGCATATTTCAACCAATAATGCAAGCATTGCAGTACTTTTAAAAGCATGGATACATATTAGCAGTGCGTTTGCTCAGGGGTGTCGCAAGCAGGGGGAATGTTGGACTGATTACAGGGGTCCCACTATGATTACCCCTGCAATCTACCGAGTGTAATCAAACATAGACCTTGTCCTGGTTCAATAAATATTTGTCCACCACCCGATGGACCCTCATTCCATATGACGTTAATTCAGTCCCTCCTTTGTGTGTTATATTGGGAACTTCTGTTATCCACGTTTGGTCGCTGGTGCAAACACTATTGTTAGACCTCTTCTTAATTTTCTTGATTTGTTTTGGGACTTTTTTCCAGACAGACGAGAGCTTATTAACATCTCCAGTGGATGTCTGACTGGTTTCTTTAGTTACACTATGTGGCTTCTTCTAGCTGGGATCGTGCTGCTGGTGTGTGCTGCAGGTAAAGTGCTGTCTATGTAAAAGAGAAAACAGCACACAACAAGAAGAAAACGCAGAAGTATATTTGGCTGTGTTTTTAGTTAGAAAGAAGTTTATTAAATTAATTGTGTGATTTCTCTTTATTTTCTTCCTAAGATTCCACACCAATTGGCGGCAGAACAGTTCCCAATTTTGGAAAAATGTATCATGTCAAAGGTAAATTGTGGTCTAAATTACACACAGTACATCTCAGTACAGGACAGTTAATTTTACAGTTGCATATCCCTTTTATGTAGGTGAGCTCTCTCTGCCACATTCTGAGATAAAAGAACCGTTTGAAGCTTGGCACGATCTTGAGGGGAACAGAAGTCGAATCGACTATCGTAATGGTCAGTGATCTTCTCAAGATAAAGTCACACAGTATTGAAATCAAAATAGATTTTGTATGTAGTTTCTCATCATTTATGCTGTCTATACAGGCAAAGTGCATACCTATCTGATTGGAAATGACTTGGACTATGGTGCCATTTACACGATCACACCAGTCACCACTGCAACAGAAATCCAAGCTATTAAGTGTTTCCAGCTTAACGGTACCAAGGAGGGTCCAATACGTCCACAGGCAGCACTGCCTGATCTGCAGGGCTTTGAAGTATATGTACTACTTAATGGCCCAGTTCACATAAAAATGAAAATGTCATGAAATCATTTTGTTCAAACCTAAATGACTTTCTTCTTTTACAGTTTGAGAAGATGGAAAATTATGAAGGTGTTCTGTGTGAGGTCTGGAAAAACGTCACACAGGTTGGCCATAAGAAGAACACGTATCTTCTGTGGGTCACACGTCCAGAGGGAAATGATTCCCCAGCCACCCCACACCGCTTTGAGATGGTGGGCTTCAACACTCTTTTGGAGTCCCACAATGACAAATACACTATTGACTACAGTGACTTCAGCCCACAAACTGAGTCTGACATTTTCATACCATCTGGAGGTAACTGGAAAACAAACATTCAGTGAAATGCTTTTGGCTGATCACACACACTTCAAGATTTTAAGGCAGATTTTAAGCTGATTTGAACCCCCGAACTAGTGGGGAGGCGTGGCCTGATTTGAGGCTTGTCACAAACTATTTTTTTTTCCCAAAAATCCTCTGTTGCGTGGTGTCATTACATTTATTTAACTGCTCCCGATCGAGACGGAGCATACTCAAACTCAAATCGTAAATATTAAACATGTTTGATATTTATAACTCTTGATCGCGCTGCCTCTGACATGATACATAATAACCAATGAGAGTGAGCAAGCCTCACCTACCAGATGTTGTGTGCTTCTATAGCTAAAACTTGGCAGCCACAAACATGCCACGAAAGTAGAGTACTGAGAAAGAACATCACCCATATTCTTTTTTTTTTTTCTATTTTGTTTTTTGCTGTACAACAGAACACGCGCCAGGAGAGCCAGCTGACAGCATCGATTGTCCTACATGTGTCTTTCTTCTCTAGTCATGTTTGATCTCACAAGTCTCTGTGAGATTTTGTATCACTGTGAAATCGTTCCTACAATCAACAAGTGTGTGGTGTCGCGGTCTGGTCGAATCATCTAGTGTGCACGTTCAGAAAATTATAAGACTAAAAATCAGTTGAAACTGTCTTCATTTCTGTGGTCTCCCATGGGTTTTAAAATCGGTTAGGATTTGAAAATCGTCTAGTGTGTCCCAAGCCTTTGTCTGCTTCTTTTACACTTACAGATCACCAGAGATTCACTGAGGTATTATGTGTTTAGGAATGACCTGTGGAGAGTTTCCTGATCCTGTTGAGGAGCATCAAATATTGGCCAACCCCATTCAAGACTATGTCAACACCTCCCCTGTTAGCCACGCCCACCGTCTGTTTGGCCCCTTTAAGGAGAAGTTTAATCATCAGTATGAAAGTGAGAAGGAGCATGAGGAGCGTGAGAACTACTTTATACATACTCTTCGGTGAGGAAAAACAACAAATATTGCAATGTGGAAGTATAGTAAACAATATGTGAGTTTGTCTAATTTAAGATATGCATGCTTTCTTTTTTACATCCTCTTCCTCCTCAGGCGTGTGCACTCTACGAACAGAGCTGGTCTTACATACAGTCTCGGTATCAATGACTTCTCTGATTGGTCAAAAGCAGAGAGGGCCAGGTTGACAGGAGGTTTACTGATTCCAGTTCAGGAAAAGGATGTTACAAAATAGGAGTTTTTCATGCAAATGTAACGGGGAAAAAAAGAAGAAATTTTCTTAAAAAGGGGTCATATGATGCTGCTAAAAAGAACATTATTTGGTGTATTTGGTGTAATGAAATGTGTTTATGCGGTTTAAAGTAAAAAAAACACATTATTTTCCACATACTGTACATTATTGTTTCTCCTCTATGCCCCGCCTTTCTGAAACGCGTCGATTTTTACAAAGCTCATCAGTCTGAAAAAGCGAGGTGTGCTCTGATTGGCCAGCTATCCAATGCGTTGTGATTGGCCGAATACCTCAAGAAAAATGGTATATAGTGGAAAAACAAAATTTATTTCATTTTTGCAATAGCTTCCATGTATGTTATTTGCAATATGTTTAACAATATATGCAATTTTACATTTGCATGGTGTATATTTGGCCATAGGTGTGTGTGTGTGTATGTGTGTGTGTGTGGGTCAGGCTGCTCTCTTGCAGCTGTGTTGAGGGTCCATTCTGAGCTGTGGTTTCCTCTCCAGCACAATGGAGGCTCTATGAGTGTGTGTTGTTTTAGAGCGAGGGCCTCTCCCCCCTGAGCCCTTTGTGCTCGTTTCTTTTACTATAGAGCATGCAGGAACTGCTGTAAGAGTTCTTACTTGCAGATAAATGCCATTTCAGCACACGTCTGAAAATAAATGTTGTTTCATCTTCATCAATATCACGCCACTTGTGATAATGAAACGTATGTAAACCAGAGCATCATCTTTCTGGGCTCCTTTTCTTAGGCTCACATTAAGAGAAAGGAAAAAATGAAATCGCATCATATGACCCCTTTAAAGTCTGCATAAAACAGAAGTTGAAATAATCTTTTCTTCCCTATTCCCAACTATTTTGGTTGGGACTTGATTTTGTCCATCGGAAATTGATTGGATCATTGGATTGTTGTTATTTGCTAGTGCTATGATCTCATGTTACTGGTTTCAGTAGACAAAAACTCAACTCGAGTTGTGAAAATTGATGTGATTTAGAACAGTAAAATTGGACATTCATTATTACAACATGTCACACATTTAAGCTGGAAAAAACAGATGTAGCCTAATCAAAGCAAAATAATTATATTGTGAATAATAAACCCAAATCTGAATAAAAAATGGTCAGTGATTAATTTCTATCATTTCTATTTTTCAACTTGGCAACTTGTGTATTATCCTGCAATCAGAGTTTCCCACTTGTAAATAAAACTTCACTTTGACATTCATATGCTCAGAACTCATAATAACGATATTTCCAACTCCAGTTACATAACTGTACAGTATAGCCTGTTGCTCTGTGTGTTTCTGAGTGAAGCTGCTTATTTTTGTCAGCTTATTTTTGATTCTGTTTTCAGCCAATCAGAGCTGCACTGTTCACAATGCTGCCAACTCCATGTCTATATTTGCTGTGAGTTTAACATGCATTTAGGAATGCAATGTGGACTGGCCTCACTGTTACACATTTGAATAATTATTTTACAACATTTTCGTGGACAGAAGTTTACAGCATTTCACCAATATAATGGCAAAATAAAATCTTGAGGATTTTATTCTTGAGGATTCAACACACTTGCCTGAGTGAGTCTGAAGACCTTGGCTGCGTCCAAAAGCTTAGGCAGCTGACTTGCCCCGCTGCCCTATCAGGCAATGACTTTGCAGGCAGCCTTTGTGCATGAAGTTTAATGATTTACAACAAAATAGAGCAAGTGAGTGAATATTTAATTACTACTAATTTCTTGCTAGAAATGACATCAAAAGTGAAAAAAGACATACATTTATCAAAAACAGACATTTACACACAAACTGACCATCAACCTCAACTTTTAGATGCCATCTTTATTTTTTAGCTCAGCTGTCACGAATGGAACACATCTGCTCCTGCTTCAGCAGCACCACACGCATGCGTCGTGGTACTCTTGTGAAAGCACGGCAGAGACTGACACGGAAGAGAAGAAATTGTTGAATGAAGTCGTTATTTTTGTTTTCTTTGTGCACAAAAAAGTATTCTCGTAGCTTTATAGCATTACGGTTGAACCACTGATTTCACATGGGCTATTTTAATGATGTCCTTACTACCTTTCTGGGCCTTGAACGTGTCAGTTGCGTTGCTGTCTATGCAGGTCAGAAAGCTCTCGGATTTCATCAAAAATATCTTAATTTGTGTTCTGAAGATGAATGAAGATCTTACGGGTTTGGAACAATCCACTGAATGCTGGTTAATAGTCATTGACCGCTGCAGAACTCTTGTCAGGGAGTTGGAGTCATCATATTGAGTTTGACCGTTTATTGCACAAGATTTGACCATATACACGTTAGTGTATTTGAGGTAGTTTCTGAAATAAAGAAAACAACAGATATAAATATTCATTGTTCAGATATAACCAATGACTCAACATATCACAAACTCTATAATAAACAACTTTGTAAAGTGCACTGATATATAGAATATAAACTGAGAAATATATCGGCAATATCTCTGTGAGAATAACAATCTGCATAGTAAGATTACAAACAATGAAATATAAGTTATATATAGAAATTAGACCTTATCATTAATACAGATGTTAGTAATAATGGTCGTTGAAAGGTATTATCACCATGAAAATGTTAACCTTAAATGTAATACAGTTGTAAACATGAACAATGCACACTGCGATGCTAGCGGGGCTAAGCCGCTCGTTAAACAGGATCAAATTACACTCAGAAAGATCGCTAAACTTCAATTACATCATAAACACTGTCGAAGTTAACACAATTGTGGTACACTGTAATAATCTAGGTAATTAACAATATACATCGAAGTAACTCACTTTGTCACGTACTTTCTCTTGCACATAAACGCTGCACCTGTGTAAGAGCACGCAGTATGACTGCCGTGCTGAAGTAACTTAGTGAATAGGCAGTTACACTAAGACCGTACATGCTGTGAACCCTGCACTACGTTATTTACGTAAGTCATTACTGAAACATCACGCAGATCGCAAGTCTTAAACTTAAAGGGAAGAATTCACAACAATGAGGGTGAGTAATTAATGACAGAATTTTCATTTTTGGGTGAACTATCCCTTTAATTAGACTGAATAATGTGCTCAAGTTAGTAGGCTACAAGTTGCAACAGTTGAGTGCATGAAGTGTCCAACATTCCACACATTTTAAATGCACTTTTTCTTTTTGTTATTTTCAGTGTGAACGCACTATTTTACACTATACTACAAAACGGCATAGAATAGTGCATAAATATGCAAACTAGTATGCACTTTTAAACTGTTGCCTTATGAGAACAGTGGCAATTTCCTAATTTCTAAATCATCATTTGAATCATTACATTTGGTTAAATTATTTTGGCAAAATATATAATTTTTAATGTATAGCTTTTAGTCTGTTTGTAAAGGGCCCATGGTGACTTTGCTGGTCAGACTTCAAATGAAATTAAACAATAACTACTGATTAAAACCACACTTTTTGCTTTAATGTACATCGTATCAGTGTACAAAAATCAGAGGCGGGACAAAGTACACAACTCCATTACTTGAGTGAAAGTACAGATACTGCTGGTAAATGAATGAATAAGTTCTGATATTTTATAATCTTTTGTGTGAGACTAGTTTGCTTTAAAGTTTACTTTCATTTGTATTATCTATGAATAGATTAAAAAAGTCAAATAAAAAATGAGACTTTGTGTAGGCCTATAAATAAAATTACAGACATTGTGCATAATTGTAATATAATAGTAATATGATTTCACATTTATATATTTAACTTTTGTGAGGCATGTCTTCAACCTAATTTTGTAACTTGTTTGTAGGCCTACCAGTGATAATTTAATCACGAAGCCTAAACCTCTTATGTCTTGTTTTTGGTCGACATTTTTTTCACGCTCAGTAGCTCATCTAATGTTTCAAGCATTTCTGCAATGTTACTTCCCATCTCTCATGTCACTACATTTCACTAGTAGCCTAAGAGATTGTTTTTCTCGTTTTGGCGCTTAATTCTGATTTAAAGTGATTCGTATAGTCAGAAACGTGTAATATATGTGAACTTCTAGTTAGAAATGAATTTAGCAACTTTAACCTTTATAAAGGAAAACACCTGACTACAGTCATGTGACAGCAATAGACACACTTGTCATATGACTTTAAATTCAGTCCCTCCTTCCCGTGTTTTTATTGGACCCTTCTTCTGTCGTGCGTCGTCATTGGCGTAAACATTATCGTTAGACCTCTTCTTAATCTTCTTGATTTGTTTCGGGATTTTTTTCCAGACAGACGAGAGCTTATTAACATCTCCAGTGGATGTCTGACTGGTTTCTTTAGTTACACTATGTGGCTTCTTCTAGCTGGGATCGTGCTGCTGGTGTGTGCTGCAGGTAAAGTGTTGTCTATGTAAAAGAGAAAACAGGAAGAAAACACAAAAGCGTGTGATAGTTGATGTCTTGATTAAACGGCTGAAACACATTTCCTGTGGTGTTTTAACATTAAACGTGTTGATGATGAATGCGATAGTATTTTTAGGCTCAGTATGTTAAGTTTTGCATTCGTAGTATATTTATTATGTTAATGTATTAATTAGAAAAAAATATTTAGATATCGGTTTTCTTCCCCAGATGCCACACCATTTGGTGGCAGAACAGTTCCTGATTTTGGAAAGATGTATCATGTTAAAGGTACATTTTTATCTACGTACACTGTACGTCTCAGTACAGTACACTTCTTTTTAAAGTTACATATCCCTCTTTAATGTAGGTTTGCTTTCTTTGCCTTATGCTGAGATAAAGGAGCCATTTGAAGCTTGGTACGACCTCAAGGGGAACAGAAGTCGAATCGACTATTATCATGGTCCGTGATCATCAAATAATAAAAAGACAGTATTTTTAGTAAGCTGTATGTAGTTTATGTATGCTGTTTTCCTAATTGCTGCTGTCTATAGGTACAGTGTGCACTTTTTTTTATTGGAAATGACTTGGATTATGGTGCCATTTACAAGATCACACCAGTCACCACTGAGACTGAATTCAATACTTTGAAGTGTTTCCAGCTTAATGGTACCAAGGAGGGTCCAATACTTCCACAGACAGCACTGCCTGAGCTTCAGGGCTTTGAAGTATGTACTACCTGTATGACTTACTATCTTCTGTGGAGCAAACCAAAGCAACTAAGATGTTTATGAAGTTGTTTGTTTTGCAGTTTGAAAAGATGGAGTATTACGCAGGCAATCTGTGTGAGGTCTGGAAAAACGTCACACAGGTTGGCCATAAGAAGAACACGTATCGTCTGTGGGTCACACGTCCAGAGGGAAATGATTCCCCAGCCACCCCACAGCACTATGAGATGGTGGGCTTCAACACTCTTTTGGGGTCCCACTACGATAAATACCTTATCGACTACAGTGACTTAAGCCCTCGAATTGATTCAGACATTTTCAAACTACCTGGAGGTAAATACAATAAATGCATAACATTTTACATTTTTCTGCCACTTACAAACCATCTTATAAAATGCTTAATTTTGTGTTCAGGAATGACCTGTGGTGACTTTCCTGGCCCTGGACTGGAGCATAATTTATTGGCCAACCCCATCCAAGACCTTGTCCACACCTCCCCAGTTGGTCAAGCCCACCGTATGTTTGGCCACTTTAAGGAGAAATATGAGCATCAATATGAAAATGAAAAGGAGCATGAGGAGCGTGAGCACAACTTTGTACATAATATTCGGTGAGGAAAAACTAGAAACATTACTAGAGATTTGGTGATATGTATTAAAATGGAAAAAAAGACCCTAATTGCAAAAATATTTTTTTATTAAATATTACAGTTTGAGGGACTGTGTGTTTATGACAATATTATTGTGACTGACATTTTTGAAAAGGCTAGTTTTTAAGTTTTCAAATGGTATCTTATGTGTATACATAGTAACTAGCCACATGTCGAACATAAAGTATTTTTTTCAACAGCAAATTTGTTTGATTTGAAAGAAAAACCACTTATAATTCGGAAGAAATATAGAAAAATAAATTACGTTTTTTTTACATTACATAGTCATGTCAACTACCTAGAAATAAATGAGAATATGGAGCCATAATAAACTATACAAAATCATATAATGAGAAGCAGAAAGCAGTCTGTGAACTTGTCTGAAGTCATTCTTTTCACATACATTCTTCCTCAGGTATGTGCACTCTATGAATAGAGCTGGTCTTTCATTCTCCCTCTCTGTCAATCACCTGGCTGATCGGTCACAAGAAGAGCTGACCATGATGAGAGGATGTAAAAGGACTCATGTTCACAGAAACGCTCAGCCTTTTCCCTCTGAAATCCGCTCTATAGCCGCCCCTGATTCAATAGACTGGAGGCTGTATGGTCTGTATATCTTCGAATTTGTTGGGTTGCATGTGAAGTCAAAATCGTTCCATGCATGTTTAGCGATTCAGATGATATTGTAACGTATTTTCAGGTGCTGTGACACCAGTGAAAGACCAGGCTGTGTGTGGATCCTGCTGGAGCTTTGCCACCACTGGAACACTAGAGGGAGCACTTTTCCTGAAGGTAAATCTACACACTGATACAGATTTGAACTAGTTACTTCACTGACATAGATTTGAACTGGCCCTTGTCTTTCTCTCTCTTTTAGACGGGACAGCTGACGTCATTGTCCCAGCAGATGCTGGTAGACTGCACATGGGGATTTGGGAACAATGGTTGTGATGGAGGAGAGGAATGGAGAGCTTTTGAGTGGATCATGAAACATGGTGGCATTTCTACCACCGAGAGCTATGGAGGATATATGGGCATGGTGTGTGTACATACACCACACATTTCCAGCTAACCCAAATGTTTATGATTGATTTAAATAGTTGTTTAGGTCCCAGCTTGGAAAACTGTTCTGGAATTGACATCTATAATCAGAAAAAATATTTTCTGATTGCATGAAAAGGTCCACCTATTATAATTTTCTTTCTAGAAAGTAGAAATTAAGTTTTTGATCCATCAGATACTGGTGGTTAAAAAAGGGATCACTAATCCAATCACTGTGTGTGTTTCAGAATGGTTTGTGTCATTACAATAAGTCCTCAATGGTGGCAAAATTGAGCGGTTACACTAATGTGACCAGTGGTGATATTGTGGCACTGAAGGCTGCTATCTTTAAATTCGGCCCTGTAGCAGTCAGCATTGACGCTGCTCATCGTTCCTTCGCCTTCTACAGCAATGGAGTCTACTACGAACCAGCATGCAGTGAGTCTTCACACATTCATACTGTCTCACTAACTTAAATCCTAATATGTCGCACTTATTATTAACTGTACTTTTCTCATCATTATGCCACATACTACATGCTAAGATTTAATGTACAATATTATATATTATTTGCTTTGCATAATTTGCCTCATCATTAAATATATCTTACAAATAAAACAAAAGTAATATTATTAATATACATAGTATTTCATCCAAAAAGAAGGTTTCCATTTGCAAAACTTTAACATTTTTCATATGGAAACATTTTGGAAAATAATGTTTAACTATAACTATACATATTTATATACACCGGTCAGGCATAACATTATGACCGCCGACAGGTGAAGTGAATAACACTGATTATCTTTTCATCACGGCACCTGTTAGTGGGTGGGATATATTAGGCAACAAGTGAACATGTTGTCCTCAAAGTTGATGTGTTAGAAGCAGGAAAAAGGGGTAAGTGGAAGGATTTGAGCGAGTTTGACAAGGGCCAAATTGTGATGGCTAGAAGACTGGGTCAGAGCATCACCAAAACTGCAGCTCTTGTGGGGTGTTCCCGGTCTGCAGTGGTCAGTATCTATCAAAAGTGGTCCAAGGAATGAACAGTGTTGAACCAGCGACAGGGTCATGGGCGGTCAAGGCTCATTGATGCACGTGGGGAGCGAAGGCTGGCTGTGTGGTCCGATCCAACAGACGAGCTATTGTAGCTCAGATAGCTCAAGAAGTTAATGCTCGTTCTGATGGAAAGGTGTCAGAATCATAGACTGTGGTCAGAATATACAGTGCATCTGAGTTTGTTGCGTATGGGGCTGCATAGCTGCAGACCAGTCAGGGTGCCCATGCTGACCCCTGTTCACCACCGAAAGCGCCAACAGTGGGCACGTGAGCATCAGAACTGGACCACGGAGCAATGGAAGAAGGTGGCCTGGTCTGATGAATCAC
>NW_015627585.1:31745-48276 GCF_001515625.1 Sinocyclocheilus rhinocerous
GCAATGGGCCTGGTCTGATGAATCACGTTTTCTTTTACATCACGTGGATGGCTGGGTGCGTGTGCGTCACTTACCTGGGGAACACATGATGCCAGGATGCACTATGGGAAGAAGGCAAGCCAGGGGAGGCAGTGTGATGCTTTGGGCAGTGTTCTGCTGGGAAACCTTGGGTCCTGCCATCCATGTGGATGTTACTTTGACACGTACCACCTACCTAAGCTTTGTTGCAGACCATGTACAATGGAAACGGTATTCCCTGGTGGCTGTGGCCTCTTTCAAAGGGATCATACATCCTGCGACAAAGCAAAAATGGTTCAGGAATGGTTTGAGGAGCACAACAACGAGTTTGAGGTGTTGACTTGGCCTCCAAATTCCCCAGATCTCAATCCAATTGAGCGTCTGTGGGATGTTCTGAACA
This sequence comes from Sinocyclocheilus rhinocerous, assembly GCF_001515625.1. NCBI lineage: Eukaryota > Metazoa > Chordata > Actinopteri > Cypriniformes > Cyprinidae > Sinocyclocheilus > Sinocyclocheilus rhinocerous. The sequence goes on from NW_015627585.1 coordinate 32,164, forward strand.
AATAAGTCCGATCCATGGAGGCCCCACCTCGCAACTTTCAGGACTTAAAGGATCTGCTGCTAACATATTGGTGCCAGATACCACAGCACACCTTCAGGGGTCTAGTGGAGTCCATGCCTCGACGGGTCAGGTCTGTTTTGGCAGCAAAAGGGGGACCAACACATTATTAGGAAGGTGGTCATAATGTTATGCCTGATCGGTGTGCATATTAAACATATAACAGCAATAAATAGGTATACGTTTTCATCTATAAAGTAATTTTATATATTATTTTTTATATTAATTTATTATATAAAAATCTGAAATAACATTTTGCTGAATGTTTTTATATGCAAAACATTTTGGCAAATTATATTTATATAGTGGATTCATATATTGTTTAGTTTATTATTATTTTATTATAACATTTTGAAAATTTGATGCACATTGTTTATATTTCATATTTCAAGTACATTCTCATGCATTTTATTTTGAGTACAGCAATGTCTTAAAGATTGCTTAATATAAAGCATGCAGTACTCTTTTTCTATCGAAACCAGAAAGTCATGTTTTACGTTTCTACTTCCACAGAAAACGGTACTGATGACTTGGATCATGCTGTGCTAGCAGTTGGTTATGGGATAATGGATAATGAGCCCTATTGGCTAGTGAAGAACTCCTGGTCCACTTACTGGGGCAATGATGGTTATATTCTGATGTCCATGAAAGACAACAACTGTGGTGTGACCACTGATGCTACTTACGTGACATTAGCCTAATATACTTACATTCTTCAAAAAAATCACACAAGGCAATAGAGGAATTGTTTTCAAAATTTTATTGCAGATGCTGGACAACTGATCACAGTTTTATTGTGCATCAGTTGGAATGTCAATAAATGGAAAGTCTTAATAACAAAATGCTTGTTCATTGTAAAATCACGTCAAGACTTTCATTCCATCATGCAGCAAAAGTAACACACACACTCATACTTGTTCACAGGCAATGGTCAGTAACTAGCAAACCTATATAACCGTTTCATTGGACTCCAATTGATTCATTCTCATGTCGTCATCATTTAAAGTCTGAGGACTTGTGATATCCATCCAGCTTTCTTAATGGTGGTTCCACTGATGGTTCCCTCTTCTGGGAAAAAATGTCTTTATATTTCATCAGGTTAAAAGACATCAGTCACAGGTGTACCGGACAGTTACACCAGTCATGACGGAGTAAAAGCATTTAGATCCTAATAATCATGCAGTAATATAAGAAAAATGTTTTGGTTAAAAGTATAGCTCATCCAAAAATGAAAATTCTGTCGTTATTTACACACCCTCTTGTTGTTGCAAACACATTTGACTCAGATATTTTAAAGAATTTTGGTCAGTGAGTCAAACTTGGATTCAGGAATTAATCATTCAGCACGACCACCTAATAAGAGCAAATTGTTCAGTGATCTAGATCTGTGCGAGATACTGACTCTGTGACCTGGCCACAGCAGTTTACAGGCTTTTCTGTGAATAACAACTTGACATTTTAGTATGTTCTTCATTTGAATCTTTTCACATGGATTCAGAAACCTTAGAAATAAAGTACAGTGTTTTTATGGTGTTCTAGCAGTTTCCCAACCGGGGAGCCGTGTAAAAATAATTTAAGATTTTTAAATTGCTAAAATGGTTTAAAAAAATTTAAAAAAAAAAAAAGCAAATATTTATATAATATCTATTTCTGATGTCGCCAATAATTAGAGATGCACCGAAATTCCAGCTGCCGAAGATTAGTTCACCGCTCAGGTTTCAATTTCACGTGGTGTGTCGCTCTGCGTATTATCCCGCTCTACAGCAAAGTCCACTCAAAAATCGAGCCGACAGGAAACATCTATGTAGTACAGTATTGTTTCTGTTTGCAATAGCCCTACATTGATCTGCTAACCGCTATATAGCCTATGCTCACGTGTTCTGATAATAATAGCTTTCTAGGACTAAACATTATTTGGATAATTGGTAAAAAAAAAAAAATTGTTAAATATCTTAACCCTACTGTTAGACCTACCTGAAAAACTAAAAAGCAATTTATTATTTCTGATGTCGCCAATAATTAGAGATGCACCGAAATTCCAGCTGCCGAAGATTAGTTCACCGCTCAGGTTTCAATTTCACGTGGTGTGTCGCTCTGCGTATTATCCCGCTCTACAGCAAAGTCCACTCAAAAATCGAGCCGACAGGAAACATCTATGTAGTACAGTATTGTTTCTGTTTGCAACAGCCCTACATTGATCTGCTAACCGCTATATAGCCTATGCTCACGTGTTCTGATAATAATAGCTTTCTAGGACTAAACATTATTTGGATATAATTGTTAAAACATAAAACAACGAAATATCTTAATAGCCCTACTGTTAGACCTACCTGAAAAACAAAAAAGCAATTTATCGTTATTATTTTTGTGATATCATTAGTAATTTGTTTATTTGTTCTTATTTTATTACTGACTGCTTACTTGTCATTTTTTATTCAATACAAAGTTTGAAATCAAGCTATCTTGTGCTACTGCAACAAAATTACCCCACTGTAAAATCAAAAATACATTGAGTGAGCAAACATTTGTGAGATAGCTAGTTATAATGGTAATTAAACAATGTTTACATATAAATAAAAGCCTACATGAAAATCTGTCATAAATTGGTCTCTTCATTAGAAATTAGCCTACTGATTGCCACCACTGAAGGACAAAAAATTTAATAATATTAAAAATATCTTTATTACAGTATAGGCCTATTCTGCAGTTCTTCCCTGTTCTACTGAATATCTATACTTTTCAAGGTATCATATCGAAGTTAGAATTTTTTAAGTATTGTGACAAAATTAATTTTGAAGTGTGCCACAAATTTGTTAAAATTTCCAAAGGGTGCCTTGACTAAAAAAAGGTTGGGAAACACTGAGAGCATCATCACCTCAGGTTACCCTTTACCTAATCATTTGTAACCTGCCATTTAGCTTGTCAAGCAAGTAAAAAAGTAAATGTCAAAATATACCATAATGTTAACCAAGGATTTTACTATACTCAATAAATAAATAAATACATACACAAATAGTCAGTTTTCAATTCCACAGTGACCCCATCAGTTGAAAATGCTCTTCCAGGTTTTAGGTTAACAAATAGTTCTACTTCTATTTTGAACTAATTTTTAATACTTTGGTTATTTTTGCTCAGGTAAGTAATAGGTGAAATATTAATTTGATCATTTTATTTATTGATTTAATATTTATTATTAATTTTAGCTTTACATTATGAACTACAAACATATCACTTTTGGTAAGGGGCATCTGATTTCTCAACACAACTCATTCTAAACCTAAAGAAATTACTAGAAATAAACACAACCCAATATCCCATAATGCCTAGCGCATATTACATGGAGAGCATAGTGGTAGCGTCATTTCCGTTAGTTTTGAAAATGGAGGCGAATGGACTGAAGCTGAATTTCTGGGAGAACGGACCGAAACCCGGTCAGTTTTATTCATTCCCGGGTAACAGCAGCAGTAGTGCGGCTCCAGGATGTGGACCCATCAAGCACACACTGTAAGTTCATCACGAATTGTCAGTTTTGTGCTTAGCAGTCATTAAGTTTGTAGTTTCGATTTGCCTTTCTCTGCTGCATCATCATGGAGGAAAGTTGCTGTTTAAAGTTACCCAGGAAAATTGTCTCAGATATATATATTTTAAAATATCTTCGGTTAGTTTTAATATACTCTGAATATAATTGATCTCTTTCTTTTTCCATTCTGTTACTAGTGAAAAAGTAAGAGTTGAACGGTCCAGTGATAAGTTAGCTTGCTAGCAATAATGCTAATGAATAGGCAAATATCAAAACCAGTGCGTTTTAATAGACTTATGTACAATATATATGAGGAAGTATATACGAAGTACAATATATATGTTTTGACATAATTGTGGACATAAATGAGACTAATAAAGACAATCATTAAAATACACAATTTAAAAATCTTACGGTCGATTAATAAATAGAAATGCGCGATATGCAAGAACACATCAGATATTACGATATTCAAATGTGAACTTGTATTGCTTTCAGTTTCAAGCACTAATATGAAGGTACATTTTGTTAAAAATATTGATGGTGATGTCCATACGTGTACTATGCCGTTTAAAACGTTGGGGTCAATAATATACATGTTATTATTATTTTTATATATATTTACTGGAGAAATGGTTGCGTAAATATTTCACAATATTACCATTTTGATTAAATAAATGCAGCCTTGGTGAGCACTTCTTTCTAAAACACTGAAAAATCTTACAGACCCCAAACTTTTGAATGGTAGTGTATGCATATTTACATTACATTTGTCTTTTTTTAACATATAATGTTTAATGTTTCTCAGCAACCCCATGGTAACGGGCACATCAGTGCTGGGTCTGAAGTTTACTGGTGGTGTGATCATTGCTGCTGACATGCTCGGCTCTTATGGCTCTCTGGCACGCTTCCGCAACATCTCCCGACTCATGAAGGTCAACAACAGCACCATCCTGGGAGCCTCAGGAGACTATGCTGACTACCAGTACCTTAAACAGATCATTGAGCAGATGGTGTAAGTACACACACATTTGTTTATGATATGGTTGAAGACTTTCTTTGTCAGCTTTGAGACCCTCAAATCAGTATATGCTAATAGGTAGAACTTGATCTGTGTTTGTTTAGGATTGATGAAGAGCTACTTGGAGATGGACACAGCTACACCCCCAAAGCCATCCACTCCTGGCTCACGCGGGTCATGTACAACCGCCGCAGCAAGATGAACCCCTTGTGGAACACAGTGGTCATTGGTGGATTTTACAATGGAGAGAGGTGGGACAGTATCCAGACAAGTACTTTTGAGCGTACAAAGTAGTTTATTTGTGTTAGAATGAAAGTCAGCATTAAACAAAATTCACAATCCAATTTTTTCTGGAATCAGATTTATTTAGGAGTGAAACATAGATAGGGAGAGAGGGACTTGATTTTATCTTTTGGGTATCACTCTCAAATAACAGGTTGAAAAATTAAGAGAGATTGGTGACTGAAGAGGTGAATTTACGATACACAAATATAAAGAGAAAAAATAAAGAGCATTATTTTTCTTTGCAGTTTCAGTTTCAAAGCAGCTTTATAGCAAATCATGATGTTAATGTTTATACTATCCTAATATCGTCATGCCTTATAGTCACATTTAGCAGATTAGAGCTGAGCAATAATATAGTTTACACTTTTGCAACAATCAAGCAGTTGAGATATACTATCTAGTATTTATACATCGAACTTTATATAAAGAGCTGTGTGATAATACAGTTGTATTTTGTGACAAAAAATCAGGCAGTTGATATTTGCTATATAGTATATATAGTGTGAGTGTGTTGAATATATATATATATATAGAGAGAGAGGGAGCTGTGTGATACTACGGTTTAAATTGAGACAATATAAATATTTATGTGACATATATTATATGTATGCAGGTAAAGTAGGATGTACTATATATACAAATTATAATATATTGTTGGCCTATAATATAGTTTATATTTTCAATAATATAACAATCAAGCAGTTGAGATTTTCTATATTGTACATAGCATTTACCATTAGTGCACTGTATGTTTCTGGGTAATATACTACTTAAAGTAGTTGTATAATTCATTACTAATTATTTATTTGTTGATTAATTTGATTTATACATTTGCTATCTAGTTATAATGAGAATAATAAAACATGCAAAAACCTGTTTTGTTCAGTTTACAATAATTACCATTCGGTGATGTATATCACCGACACCGTTGTATAGTAAATATGTCAATTTTGTGACCTAATTAGGACTTTTGAGTTGTCTGCTGTTATTTAACATTCATTGAACAGTTTTTTTGTCGCTTTCTTAAGCTTTCTTGGTTATGTGGACAAGTTAGGAGTTGCATATGAAGCCCCAACAGTAGCAACAGGATTTGGTGCTTATTTGGCTCAGGTAAGGTTTTCTTTTTTGTTCATCAGATTATCTTGATTTTTAAAAACCTTATCATATAAAGTTAAAAACCTTATCATATGAACTTTTGCAGCCCTTGATGAGGGAGGTGATGGAGAACAAGGTAGAAATCACAAAGGATGAGGCACGAGCGCTGATAGAGCGATGCCTGAAAGTTCTGTACTACCGTGATGCCCGCTCCTACAACAGGGTAAGACATGATCTTTCTTCTCTTTGTCCTTCAGATCCTTATCTTGGGTGCAACATTTAATTGTATATGTGTTTAAAAAAACATAAAATAATAGATTTTCTTGGGGCTTTCTGTAGCATGAAATTGCCATTGTAACAGCTGAAGGCGTTGAGATTTTAGGACCACTGTCATCGGAAACAAACTGGGACATTGCCCATCTGGTCAGGTAGGCTGAAATTCATGATTCATCTAAATATTTCCTCACCATTTATGGTTTAATAGACATTTTATGAGATTAGTATAATATACGCTTCTGTTCAGAAACATGGGGTTGGTAAGATTTTTTTAAATTTTATTGAAAGAATTCTCTCACCAAAGCTGCATTTTATTTGATTAAAAATACAGTAATATAATATTATAATATTATAAAACAGTAATATTGTGAAACATTATTACAGTGTAAAATAAATGCTTTCTATTTTTCATATAATTACAAATGTAATCTATTCCTGTGATGGCAAAGCTGAATTTTCAGCATCATTACTCCAGTCTTCAGTGACACATGATTCTTCAGAAATCATTCAAATATCCTGATTTGGTGCTCAAGAAACATTTCTTATTATGATCAATGTTGAAAACATTTATGCTGATTATACATATTTTTCAGGATTCCTTAATGAATATAGTTCAAAAGAACATCATCTAAAATGCCTTTACTGTCACTTTTGATCAATTAAAAGTCCCCTCACTGAATAGAAGTAATAATTGCTTTACATTTTTTTTACAGACCTTAAACCTTTGAATTGTAATGCATTTAGTGCAAGGTTGTTGGGTATACATATCAATGCAGTGCATATTTAAATTCAGTTAAATCATGATTGCTGATTCATTGTATTGACCTAGTAACTGCCGTTTGTTTTTATTGCAGTGGTTTTGAATGAGTCCTGTTCTGCTGCCCCTGTTTTGCCACATCATCTTTGGACACGCTCTTAGCACCACCAGATCACTATTGTATTGTCAAGACTACAGTTAGAATTGTTTCTTGCTCTTTTGTTAATACATAAATAACCTTCAAAAAATTGTTTGCCATGTGCTCATTATTGTTCTTCTATAATTGGTCAGTCAATTGCATAATGATCTTCTGTGATATATTCTGCATTGTTTCTAAATTCTTTCACCAATATTAGGGTATATGCAGGATTTAAGACTTTAAGACCTGCACAAATAAAATATCATATGAAAGGGGTAGTAGGGCAACAACTGTAAGTCGCTTTGAAAAATAGTGTCTGCTAAATGACTAAATGTAAATTGACTGTAAAAAGCATGATTTACAGTTCAGATACAGGTTTTCACACACACACACAAAAACATATATATATAATGATGAATTTCACATTTCAGCCTTAAAACCGTTTTTTAAGAAAATGGATGAGTCAAAATTTCAATTATATTAATTTAAACAATTATTTCATTAATAACAAATATATATTACTCTTAATTGCTTAGATTTTTATAACGCATTATTTTCTTGTCAATCCACCAGTTAACATTTACAAATCTGCGTGTTTGCTGCGTAAAAACGTGGGTTTATTTTCACATTGGTCTGAACAGTCTCCTCAAAAACACAAGAAGGGCTTTTTGAAAGTGCAAAATTCAAATTCCCCGGTAACAGCTGTAAACAAAGCAGCACGGCACCCAACCTGACTTTGAAACGTGCCGCGCTCATGTTTATTCAATGATATCATAGCCTTTTAAAGTTTCATCGTCGTGTTAAGCCATATCGCAGTTCTTGTCCACCTGAAATCATAATTAAGACTTTCTTGTACCATTTAACTTTTTATGGCCTTAAACTTGATACAACTAAATTTAAGACTTTTAAAAGACCCGTCACATTTTACCACATAAAAAGACAACATACAGTATAATGGTTTCTAAAGGGAAAAAAAACACTACTTAAATGACATACCTAAAAGTGTTTATTCATTAACATGTAATCAAGTATGTTACAGTATAACCCTAAATACAGTAGGTAATGATTTCAAATAATTTCTATTTACATTTATGCACATTATGATAATAGAGATCAAACCTGATGAAAAGGCAAACAATGATAAACTAAACCACAAAGTGTAACACGTTGCACATTTGTAGTTCAATGAACAATAGAAGCCATGACTATAGAGGACTTCACACTTAGGCTGATGATACACGAGGCGACTTTTTGAGCAATTTTGCCGGGCAACTTTTTTTGAGCAATGTTGCTTGGGCACTTTCACATTGAGAATGGATAACAATGTGTTCATATATCTATATAGATACGACTGGGGAAGTCGTGGCCTAATGGTTAGAGAGTTGGACTCCTAACCCAAAGGTTGCTGGTTCGAGTCTCATACCGGCAGGGATTGTAGGTGGGGGGAGTGAATGTACAGTGCTTTCTCCCACCTTCAATACCACGACTGAGGTGCCCTTGAGCAAGGCACCGAACCCCCAACTGCTCTCCAGGCGCCGCAGCAAAAGTGACTGCTGTGTGTGTGCACTTTGGATGGGTTAAATGCAGAGCAATAATTCCGAGTATGGGTCACCATACTTGGCCACATGTCACATCACTTTCACTTTACTTTAGATCGGTCGTGTGCCCTGTCTCTCATCTGGTTGCCCGTTGGCAGCAACATTGCCCAAAAAGTTGCCCCGTGTATCATCAGCCTAAGGATCTTTAGCACCTATTATTGCAACAAATATTTACATGACTCATTTTCATAGACACTTAAGTTGAGCAGTTCCATTTTATTCTCAAAATATGAAATCTTGGTGGAAGAAGGCACACAAATCACCTGCAGATTTCTAAAATGTTCTTGACCTGCAGAGCCGACAATGCTATTCCATTTCAGAGACTAAATGATCTATAATTTCTGAATCCTCAAAACCATGGAAAGACTCCACATCGCTGTCATTCTCAAAGATCTTTCTTAAAGCGAGCATTCCAGATTGCGGAGAGGACCAAGATTCTGCAGAAACAACACTGGAAGTCTCAGCTTTCTGCTCCTCAACTTTGTCTCCTTTCAATTTACTGACAAGGAGAGCTTCAGTAAGACTTCGCACCAGCTCAGAAGGTTCCTCAGACATCGCCTCCGGGTTTGTGCTCAAAACCCGATCAAAAGAGCGAAAAAGTACTTTGGGCTCTGCTTTAAGGACATCCAGTACCTCAATAAGCCAGTGAGACAGCAGAAGGGCAAGGTCAGCTGGTTTGGCTCCAACCAGTTCTTGTGGTGCTTTTGTCACATGCTCGCTCCAGCGAGCCTGCAGAAACTCACGTAACACCGGCCCCATACAGGCTTCAAGGGGCTGTAAACGGCGAGAGCAACTGCGAGGGATTAGGCCTGGAAGAGTGTTAGCACTGTTGAGCGTCGCCAAGAATTCATTGGACATGTGGCCTTTGAACGTGTCCATTATCAGCAATCCTTTGCCTCCAGAACTAGGGTTGACGTGCTGACACCACACCTTGTCCAACCAAAGCTGAAGTCTTTCTTCATCTGTGAACCCTTCTGGTCTAGCCTCCAGGATGAAGAAGTCTGGCAACGAACTTGCATCCTTCTCAAGAGGTTCGCCTCTGAGGAAAACCATGGCGGATAATGTGGTCCCATCAGCCAGGGCTGTGAACACAACATCTATGAGTGGATCTGTGGTGCTCATCAACTTAAAAGCTGACAACATGGATGACGAATCCGCAGAGGATTCATCCAGCTGCTCCATATCTACAAAGATGGAAAACTCATCCATGGCTCCAATGGAAGACAACCTAAAGGTTTGTGAGGTGACTTGCTTTTTCAGAAGGCTGCTGAAGGAGCGCTCAAGCTCCTGGGACTTAATCGGTAGCAACTTGCTGGATGTGGCAAACGCCTGCAAGCCCAGATCGTGGCGTAGCAAGAAATCAACCACCGAGTTGTAAGAGATATCTTGCGCACCATGACTGCTCATGAACCCGAACAGTTTAGCTTCATCGATAGGCAGTTGTTGCTCACGTTGGCATAGCACCCATTCGACTAAGCTATCAGCCACCTGTGATGTCAAGCCTTCTCGGCTTCTCGAGGGATCAAGCTGAAGCTGCCGTTTCATAAGCAACGACTGGACTTCTTCCGGTGGAGTGTCGAAGTGATTGGCGGCCTGGGGGACCCCACAGCAGAGAGCATACAGTACAACTTTCAGCTGTGCCACGGTAAATGAGTTTTCCACTGTATGTTCTGTATCAACTTCTGAAAACCCTCCATTTAAAGTTGGCTTTGAAGCATCTGGCTTGGCCCCACATTTTTTGTATGGAACGGCACTTCGTTCAATAGCCTGAACCTGAATGGGAAGTGACAGTGTGCAAGCAGGGCTAGCAGGGAGCGTTATTGTGTAGCTGGGTCGAGGAAGGGGTTTAGAGGAGAGAGGAAATGAACTCCCGTCCACTTGCTTCACTTGCAAAGGCAAAAAGACCCCCTTGTTGAATCTTTGACCTCCTCGGAGTAGGTCCGTTGGGATGAAGACGAATCTACAAATGACAGTAATTCATAAGTTACCTCTTCTGCTAAACTGAAAGTTAAATGTCTAGCAACTTCAATTATGGGGTCCAAAACAACACTGGATCCCCATTGACTTTCATTATATGGGCAAAAACCTGAGACATATTTCAGAATATCTTCTGAAAAAAAAAAAAAAAAGAAAGTCATACAGGCTTGGAACAAGATGAGGGTGGGTAAATGATGACAAATAATCATTTTTATGTGAACTATCCTTTTAAAACAAATTGAATCAACGTACCTTTTATAGCCACGTGAAAATCCTTCTGAAACATAAGGAATATTATTAATAATGTGATTGTAATGGGATCATTATAAAAAGCTTGAATTTTCATTGTAAACATTTTTTTTTGACAGAAATAAACAACTTACCCCGTATGGTGCACCGGCTTGCTTGATGTTTAGGATAATCAGCAAGATGTTTGGCCATCAAATCTCCAACCTGAGTTTTGTATCTACATGTGGTACAGCTTAACCGCCCCTTCCTGCAAACATTATAATTATCATTATTAACGATAAAAGTAACATTACAAGCATACCAAAAGGAGAGAAAAAAAAATCATGTCTTACTTTGGGCAGGGTTTGTACAGGGTAATATATTTTTTGGTGCTTTTGCGAGGAACGTGTACACTGATCATGTGATTGGCATATGCTCTGGAACAGCAGGTGTTGTATCGGCAGAGGGAACAGCTCACATAGGTGGGGAAATGGTTGGAAAAATACGGAATTTCATAGTTGCATTCCATGCAGAAGAGTTTTTTTGCTGGCTTGCTGCAAGAACAAGATGATGGCCACTTGTCAGAAGATTATTATCTAAAAATATCTTTATAAAGTCTGATCTGCATTTTGTTTTCAAAAAAATTTAAATTATAAGCAATTTAATAGATATATGGAGATATAGATGTACTATATATATAGCAAACACTTACCACTGACTCTGAAACTTGACCATTAGCTCCACCATGTTTTCCATTGGCTTTTTCTTCATGAGAATGACTTTATTGGCGGGGACATTTTGAGATGCTATAGTTGCTGATGTGGTGTTTGAGGGAGTCTTCAGTGGAGGTGCTACTAAATGACCTCTGTTGTCAGTACTGGCAGCATAAGCTCGGATGGTTACCTGAAACAGACAGGGAAAATGGAATGGCTATCAAACAAGCAATAAAAAAGCAATAAATATGACTGGGAGTTAAAAATGTATAAACAGTCTCTAACCCTAGTGCCGGGCACAAGGCCCACCAACTGCTTGGGCTTGACAAACGTCCTGTGAAACTTTTGTCTGTGTTGCCACTCGTCCTTCTCATGGATGAAGTGAAGTCTGCATCTGTCACAATGCTGGGCTGTTTTTTTCTGGATGCACAAACACATACATTAACAGGACTGATACAGGAGTTTTCTGACACGTCAGCCAATATTAAAATTTCTAAGAAAAATAAACTCTTTTATAAATAATCAATCAGCAGACAATCAATATATGATATATGAAGTCAAATCATAGTAAAGCATTCGTTTAGGAGCTGAAAATGTAAAAAGTGTTTCCATATTAATAATTATTTAATATCTCGACACTTGTTATCTATGATAAAAGCTTGTTGTAGTGCTAGCTAAGCTCTTTCTTTACCTGATGTCTAGTGAAGTGCATTTGGAAGCCGCCGCAAGACCTAAATACTTTTAAGCAATAGGAACACAATAAGATGCAGGTGTTCTTGTGCTGCTCTGTGAAGTGGCTTACAACATCTTCGTAGAAAGAGGAGCGGAACTCGCACACCTGAGGTACACAAGAGTAACTGATTTACATAAACGTTTTCGAGACAAAACAGTTGCTGCTGAAAGGAATGACATTGAGCCTGGATACACAAACTCAGTCACCTGACACATGTAGGGCATCTCGCCAGGCTTGTGTGCATGTTTCATGTGGTTCAGAAAGAGAGGTTCATTCTCAAAGGACCACTCACAGATCTTGCACACTTCTGTATAACAGAATGAAATATTTTAAGTTGACACTAAAATACCTGCAGTCAAAAAATGAAATGCATCAACAATGGTTCAAAAGCTAATTCTCAACAAACAAGAAAATATTTTGAGGATATATCAATCTAGGAGTATAGACTCACTTGAGGACTCTGCTTTGTTATGGACCGTCTCAACGTGGCACTGCAGACGAAAAGGTGTTGAGAAGTTTCTGTAGCAATGCTGACACATGGTATGATAGTCTACTTCCCCGGTTTGGCGCTCCAACTCCATGTGGTGTTTCATGTGTTTCATCAGCCTTAAAAAAATGAGGGTTGAATGATGAAAAATCTATCGATACCAACAACTCCCCTCAAAAAACTCCCCACCTAAAAACCAACTCACTTGATGTTGCCCTTCACCTTCTTGTCACAGAGTTGACATTTCATTATAACAGGCTCTGCATTGGGTCTTACTGGTGCACGCTGGCCAGGGTGCTTCCCATAGAAGAAGTCTTCAACTAACATGATCATTCTGCCCTGGTCATCAAAATCCCCAGAGCGAGGACTAGGCACTCCCTCAGGTATCTCAGAAGTGGTGACGTGTTTGAGAGATGTTTCTGAGGATGTGGAGAAGGAAACTGGAGTCTCAGATGTGGAGGGGTTTGAGGGGGTTTTGTCACTCGTACGTTTGATCCTTTTTCTAGCATAGCCTGTTAGGTCCCGGACGCTCTTGACAAGTTCTTGATTGCATTGCTGGAAAATGGGGAACAAGATAAATGAACAGGTGTAAAGACCTCGGCAAAAGGTTTAAATGACAAACACAGCAAAACCCCTGCTTTAAAGCATTGTTCATAGGGATTTCATCTCAAAAGGGTATGAATAAAAACTTACACAGTAGTATCCACGGAGTGACTGACTCATTTGATAAAAGGCTTTACAGCGAACACAGAATTTTGATGAATTGGAACCTCTCTTCAATGCTGTAAAACAAAGATACTCCTCTCAATCCCTTCTCAAAAACCTCTTCATAGGATAGTTCGTACAAAAATACAAATTCTGTCATCACTGTCAATTGATGACAATTTTCATTTTTGGGTGAGCTATCCATTTAAACAAATAAATAATGTCAATCAGTGATGTTTAATCAATAGACTGTTGTCTATGTTGTTAAAATAACTACAACACTCAATACTGCAATTAAAAATTAGAATTTAAAAATCTGTATTTCATCAGAAAAAAGGTCCTGACCGTTAGTTGCTGTGGCAGGAAGAGGAACAAGGTTTTGCACTTGAGGTTTCGTGACCTGAAAAAGCCCACCAGACAGGAGCGGGGCTGGCGATCTGTTTGTTATATTGTTTTGGATGGTGACGGCTTTGGTGGGCTGCACTAATGAACTCACTACTTGACCAGCTGTTGCAGGTGCTCCAGTAAACTTTGTAAACTTTATTACTTTTATTGTTGCTCCTAACAAAATAAAGAAAACAAAAATACAACAGAGAGATAAATAATCTAAAATGTTTAAATTGTAAAATTGTAAGTATAGACTGCATAATTTTTCACCTGGATTTGTGGCTGGTAGGACATTGGAGGGTGTCACATTAAGAGTCGTCACTCCAGGGGCTGCTGAGGTGATGCTTTGTAAGTTTGAGGGGTTGCTGATGGTCAAGGTGACTGGGATCTGCAATGTAGAGATTTTTCCAGGGGTTGTTTGTTGTACTGAACTCGCTGGGGTAACCATCCGAGGAGTAATTAACTGGGATGTCTGAGCTGAAGAGGTCAGATAAAAGTATTTCAGCAAAATAAGTACTGTTTTTGAGCAGCAGAGAATTTTAAAAAAAAAAGAATACTAAATGCATGGCAACAGATTTCTGGAATTTTGTAGACTCTTGAACACATTACACATTTATTTATTTTAGATGTCTATTGATGCATGAACATTGATCATTTCTATGTGCATATAAATGTTAAAATCGCAATAAAATGAAAGTGCTGGCAGATCTCTCTTTTTTGTATTGTATTGGGACACATTCAAGACAAGTGTAACAGACTATCGAAACAGATAAAAATGTAAGGCAGGGCTTGTTGATAATTGGTTGTTGAATGTTGATTGGATGTTGAAATGAGCAGCCAATGTAAGAAAGGAGTGTGGTTTAAGCATCAAAATTATTAAAGAAGTCAGGCATACGTCACCAGAGAGAAGACATTTTCACCAGAAGACTGAACTTTTTATTTATTTAACATTTTGAGGTAAAAAAAATTAAACATATGCATGGATGAATTGTTCACCATATGATATATAGCATTTAAAAAAATCGCTAGGGTGAATTTTCGTTTAATGCCGTCTTTAAAGACAGCAATGCATCCCGCAAAATGTGTCTGAGTGTAACTGTGAAATAAAATAACTGTTTTGAGTTATGACTTACCAGAGGTCAGAAAACGAATAGGCTGTCCATTCAAAAGGTAACCAAGTGATGTTCCCAAACTCACTGAGCCTGCCAGAGGCTGACCTGGATTAGGCTAAAACAGATGATCATCACTTAAATACAACAATACAACATGTCTAGTTTCTAAATGTAAACAGAAGGTTAAATGCCTCAATGATAGTAAAAGATAATGTAAAACCTGTGTACTGATGAAGATAGTTTGGCCGCCTGCACCTCCAGCTGGTTGGGCAGCATTAGGCAGTAATGTAACAGCAGGCACTAGAGGTAAAAACAAAACACTTGTTTCTTTCCACACTGAAGTCCCACAGCTATTCTTTTTACAGTGCTTTTACAGTGTAGCTGCAGCATGATTATGATCACTAATGACCACTAGGTGTCAGTACATGGAAAGGAAGTTGTAAGCCTCTAATTGGAAAGTCAATTCTACAGGGCACTGGAATATTGTTTAGAATCTAAGATGCATGCTTGTTTTCTTCTTACCAGAAGCCAAAGGCACAGCTTGATTTGCGAGGTCAGTAGTAGCTGATGTTGGTTCAGAGGTCCCATCAGACTGTATTGGTATCGGTGCATTATTGCCACTTGGGACTACAGTAACTAAGTAAATTAATATATAAACAAAAGGCATTACACTTTATTTGTATTTACACTAATTTTCTGAATATATGACTAAATGCTATTCATAAAACACTTCAAATCCTTCTAGACCAAATACATTTGAACAAAACATAAAAAAGAGTGGTTTTACTTATAGTAAAACAAACTTAAAGAGGTCATATGATGTTGCTAAAAAGAACATTATTTTGTGTATTTGGTGTAATGAAATGGGTTTATGCGGTTTATAAAACCATGTCTTCATTTGTGATCGGAGAAATGCCTAGAGTGAGCAGAGGCCGGGGGCTAGAGTGAGCAGAGGCGGCGGGCTTGAGAACGGCGCGGCCGGCGGATTCGACGAAGGAGGCTCCGGAGGGCTTGCAGCAACCA
>NW_015627585.1:48293-94608 GCF_001515625.1 Sinocyclocheilus rhinocerous
CTTAACTTTTATAAAGAATATCTCTTTGGATTTGAGACTTTAGTCTTTGCAACTTTACAGATCTTCTTTATGCACCAAGAGCTTGTAACACTCCAAAGAGAAAAGAAAAATTGAAATCGCATCATATGACCCCTTTAAAAAAAACGTAATTACCTTTGTTATATATCTGGTCCCTGTTTTCTGTAAAACTCTGGCATGGCTCTAGATCATCTTCATCGCATTGCATGTAAAGGTCTGATTCTGCCATGTTTCTGTAAAGAAAGATTGATGCTTATACAGTGGCATCACTCCTGTCAACAATACTAGTAATGTTTGTGGCTGAACATACAGTATAATAACAATCTATTTGACAGCTATAAAGTGACAATAATAATAATTATCATTATTATTACTAATATTATTATTTAATAAAAAAGCTAGTATGACAATTAATCATTTTGTACAGCTTCTAAATCAACAATAACAAAGCTTGAACAGATATAGGCCTATATTTAAATTTATCATATAAAGTCTGGACGGTGTTACCAGATGTACTATTTTTTGCCAAAATCTGATTTCTTCTGTTTTTCTTATATATCTATCTATCTATATACGATTATAAGTTATTACTACAAAACAGCAAGTGTACTAATGTTGTAGCGAAAAGCAGTGGAAATGTGCCTGTAAATATGAATGATTTTAGTTGTCAGTGCTTATTTTATGGCTTCTCTTCTCAAAGTTAAAAAATAATTTAAATATTTGTTTACTTTCTGTCATACTTTGGCAGAAAGTGTCATGGATCAGCCTCTAAACCGATTTCTTGACTCAGTATCTACATCCTGTCATAATAAACATGAGTCGCTTTAACGCCAAAACAGACGCACGCTCGCGATCCTCCCGTAGAGCTAATGTTAGCCCACCCTGCTAACAGAACTCATGCATGCCCGGCCAATGCGCGTCTTGCGCGACCCCGGCCCGTGCAGCTGTGTACGCATTTACCTGATTGAACAACTGTTAACAACTTCTTTACAAACACCGGCGTGTTGCTTCCAGATATAAGAAGGGAGACTCTTACCTTGTGCACAGTTTTGCATATGTACAAGATAGGATACAAATTTACAGTGCGTTATTTCCTTTAATTCTTCGCGGGCTTTGCCATGATGGAAAAACAATGATCCCTGTTCTGCAGAGGTTTTCCCCTCTATGCTCGCGGTAGGCGAAACATTTAAAAACGTCACTTCCACGAGTGTTTCCCTGCACACTGATTGGCTGCGATATTTGTGAGAAAGGCGGGTTGATCGTGATTATTCATCATTTAATAATAATAATAAAAAAGCAAATACAATAGTTAACGTAAATGCAAGCGAAAAGTCAATGTTACATTACACGCATATGGTGATATGAAAATGTACCTGGGATATCACTTCCTATAATAAACAATGTCGTTTTACAGAAGCTAATTACCATTTACAGTAAATATTATCACTATGCATTATGTTTTAACATTTTGAGACATTTATCGTGCCATCTGCTGCACTGATTTTCTTGTTTTAAAACGGCAATGTTTATCTAAAGTTGCTTTGCAACGATTTGTATCGTGAAAAGCGCTATACAAATAAACTTGAATTGAATTGATTCTTGAAAATTTGCTGTAAAGTTGCTTTGCAACGATTTGTATCGTGAAAAGCGCTATACAAGTAAACTTGAATTGAATTGATTCTTGAAACTTTGCTGTAAAGTTGCTTTGCAACGATTTGTATCGTGAAAAGCTCTATACAAATAAACTTGAATTGAATTTAATCTGCACTAAACAGTATGCACAGCCACTAGCTTAGCCGGCTAAATAGTGTAGTGATCCAAAACCTCCGCTGCCGAGTTAAGGACACAAACTCATGACTCGAACATCGAAAGGAAAACGTCGGCTTTTTTAGTCAATGTATGCCGGTCTCGCGCCATAACCAATGGTTCCCGCATAATCTTTTTCTTCACTCTGCCTTCACTAATTCTAAGATTGCGCCTGAGGTTTAGAATTCAGGAGTGAATTATTGACACAAGATATTAAATGTTTCTATCCAAATATTCTTTGAACGAAACTGCAAGTCTTTCATATTAAAACGAGCATGTTTCTCCAACAATACCAACACCGTTTTGCGATTTTTATAAAACGAATTGGTGTTTTGTTCAATTATTGTTATAACGTTTATAAGCAGTAAACAAAGCCCCTCATGTTTTATAGAGCTGTTCAGTTTATGTTCTTAGAACAGAATTAGCATTTTAGAGCAATGGTTTCCCCTCGAGATTTTCCTATTTTCTTTCCTAGTTTTTTTTTTTAAAGGATGGCGGTTTAAATAAAAAAAACAAACATCTGTTTTGTTCAATAACATAAATTCACACCATAAAACCTTAGGCATGAAGCTGCAGTTTTTCTGAAATATGTGGCAGTTTGTTAGCACTTTGTTTTACAAAGCAGCTTCAAAATTCACATTTATTTGACTGTATTTTATGTTCACAATGTTCTTTGCAGGTTCAATATGGGTCTATGGTTTCTTTAACATCCATGGAATCTTTCCATTGCACAAAAGGTTCTTTATAATGGAAAATGGTTCTTTAGATTATTAAAATGTTCTTCAAACTAAGAAAAAATGTTTTAGGATCTGATCTCTAAAGGTACTTTGGGGAATCCAAAATGTTTTTGTGGCATCCCTGGAAAAAAAAAACACCTTTTGGAATTTAGGACTAAGTGTAGAACAAAATGTGAAAGTCTCTTCTACTAAATTAAACCACAGACCATATTTTGTTCTTTGACATAATCTGTATTGTATAAAGCGCTATATAAATAAAGGTGACTTGAATAAAGGTGACAAATAAAAAAACACTTAAAAAATTAGGAAGATTCAAAGTGAAGGAATACCCAATTATAGCCTCTTTTGCAATAGTCATTGGATAAACTGCAACCTTTTTTTAGCCTGGGTCTCAACCCAGTTTTTTACAAACTTGTTTACAAACTCATATGGTTGTAACAACAGGTTAAGATGTAACAAGAAAGCACATTTTAAAATATATGCAACACAGTCCCTGACTTATTCTTGGCAGGTAATATAATAAAGTCATCAAAATAGTGGCAAACAAATTAATAAGGCAGGTGGGAGGGCCACATGACCCATATACCCCAAAAAGCTTTTTATAGATTAAAAGATCAGGGGCTGTTTTCAAATACCTCAGACTGCACAAATTAAGTCAATTTTAAATCCAAAACACTTTTTAGCATCTAATGAAAAGCTGTTGTGTTACAGTTTTCTGTTTTAAAAGCAGAAATTGTTTGGATAACTGTTTTTGTTATTCACATTTCCTTCTGACCACAAGCCATGGAATCAAACATGATCTTGACTTAATCTTCTTATAAAACCTTAACCCAGCCTTAAATGCAGGGTGCTTAGATGTGTTAGCTGGCACTGAGCTTGACGGTGGCCATGCAGTTGAAACAACAGCTTTTTTAAGCAAAGAAAAGAGTTACTGTACAACAGAAAATGAAATTATAGTAGAGCTGACAGCACATCACAGCGGATGACATGTATCTCTCTATCCAAGTAACTCAACTGTGGGAGGAACTGAAGTCAAATCATCTCACCAAATACGGCACAGTAACTGCGGTCACAGCTATTAGTAAGTTACATAATGTCATTTCTTCTCATTCTAACTTTTGGTGGGCTAAAATAACATTACAGTCAGTTATGAACTAATGCAGTTTCTTCCATAGGTATTGTAGAATATAATAAACAACACAGAGCTATTGTGCTGAAGGTACAATGGTGTGCTCAAATGGTTTTTAATGTAGTTTAAGGGATTTGGTTATTTTTTTGAGGAATCTAATAGAATTCAGACGCTGTGTGATCATGTTTTTTTTCACTACACAGTAATATCAAATCCATTAATATATATATATATATAATTAAATTTATATTAATACTAATTAAGACTTAATAGAAATACACAAAAAATACAAAAATATACAAATATAATTGTATTATATTTCATTATAAAATGAAAACTGAAAATCTAAAAATAAAAACTAATTTAAAGTATTAATAAATACCATAAATAATACGAAAATAACACTGATGCCAATTCGAAATTGGATTTAGTTAGACATTTGTCTGATTTGCAGAGTGTTTACACAGCGATGGTACATATTTACTGCAATGTTTAAAAATAAATTTTTCCAAAATGGCTCTTTGTATCCTGGACCTCATAGATTTGATAAGGGCAATGAGCCAACTCTCCAAAAGTGCTTCCAAGCCAAATCTAAACTAAAAGCACTTTTTCATATTTTCAATATTTTCAATGTGTCAACCACATTTACAACATGTTGAATTCCCTTGGACTTGAATAAAAGAATGTGGCTTATAATAGATCTTCAAAAACAGGTTTGGTTCTGCTGAGAAGATGGATTGCAGGTGGAGTTTGCTGCTGTCGTGTGCGACTGGATGGGAAGACAGTCATCATTACTGGTGCCAACACTGGCATTGGAAAAGAGACAGCATGTGACTTGGCCATGAGAGGTAAACACACTGTTGAAATGTTTTGTCATTTTATCCTTACAACCACTGAAAGGTCTAGATCAGGGGTCTCTAAACTCGGTCCTAGAGGGCCGGTGTCCTGCAGAGTTTAGCTCCAACTTGCCTCAACACATCTGCCTGGAAGTTTCTAGTATGCCTATAGTAAGACCTTGATTTGCTGGTTCGGGTGTGTTTAATTAGGGTTGGAGCTAAACTCTGCAGGACGCCGGCCCTCTAGGACCGAGTTTGGAGACCCCTGGAGATCTACAGGAAATGGCAACATAGTAGTTCGACACTTAGACCTGGCATCTCTGTTCTCCGTTCGGCAATTTGTGCATGAATACACTGCCACTGAGGATCGACTGGATATACTTAGTTATTAACAATGCTGGTAAGACCTTAGACCTCATTATTAGTTAAGCAACAAATCAAACTGTGCTTTAAGCTGTATTGTTACTTATTGCACATTTTGTGTGAATAAACCCATAATTATACTATTAGGAGTGATGATGTGCCCTAAAAGCCTTACAGAGGATGGCTATGAAACCCAGTTTGCTGTCAATCATTTGGGTCATTTCCTCCTGACTGTTCTGCTCCTGGACATGCTGAAGAAGTCTAGTCCTAGTCGAATTCTTAATGTATCCAGTATTGCTCACAAAGGAGGTAAAACCCACCCATTAACATGATCCCCCAAAAGTCTATCCATAAAACTTTTGTTGTGCATGTGATAAACAAAATATGCAGGAAAATATCCATGTTTAATCCAGTCTATCTCAGAAATGGTATGGGATTTTATAGTTTATTTTTTATTTATTTAGACAAAAATAATACAGGATTTTAATATCAGACATTTATTGGTGATCAGCCATGACATGAAAATAATTATTGGCTTATATCAGTATCGTCAATAATTGTAATAATTTTCAGTCATGTTAAATGCTGAAAAGGGAATTTAGCCATCACAACCACATAATGTACATATGGAAATTCATATTAATTTTGAGATCTGCTAAAAATTACAGTATTATTAAATTATTTTTGTAAAGATGTTTTTGTAAAGCATTAGATAACAGCAAAGGTTGCTCATTTGCCCTTTTTTCACAATCTCAGTCTAACAGTGAATAATAACATGGTTATGATTTATTATGCATCTCTACTCAGTCAAATGTAAACATTTTTTCAGATAAACAAGAGACTGACAATATATTTCAGTTCGATGACCTTTCTTGCAGGTAAGATCCACTTTGATGACCTTAACTTCAACAAAGCACCATATGATTCCTTGGTCAGCTACAGGCAGAGCAAACTTGCCAACCTGCTGTTTACTCGTGAATTAGCACAGAGGATTAAAGGTTTGTGCGCTCATCCCCAATTAATCAGCCACGTTCAGACATATAAAAAAAAGCTTAAAAAACATTTTACAAATGATTATTGCATTAGGCTTGTTTATTCATGCTCTGTTTCAAATCAGGGTCTGGTGTAACAGTGTATTCCCTTCACCCTGGAGTAATCCGCACTGAACTGGGACGTTACGTGCAGACGAGCCACCCTCTGCTCAGCACCCTGTTGTCATTACCTGCTCTCTTATTGATGAAAACCCCCAGTCAAGGCGCTCAGACGTCAATCTACTGTGCAGTTACTGAAGGGCTGGAGTCTCACAGTGGCTGCTATTTCAGGTGAGCTGTTATATTCATAAGCCTTCACCATGAGTGTTATGGGTTTGTATTTTAATTTGTCTGAATATTTACCTTTCCTGATGTGTTTATGCTTGACACCGGATGATAATGAAATCTTTTTACAGTGATTGTAAGCTGAAGGAACCAGCTCCTGAAGGTAAAGATGATCTTGCTGCCCTGCGATTGTGGGAAATAAGTGCAAAACTTGTGGGCTACCATGAAGAGAACTGACAACACTCCACCAAGCTCTATTCATAATACCACATGCCTATAGGAATGCTTTGTATGCAGCTATCAACACTCATGATCATCTTTTCCATCTTTGTTGATTTTTTCTCTAATGGAAATCTTTATTTAATTGATTTTATGATTATTGATGATTAGTGGTTAATGGATCAGTACTGTATTCCCTGTCTTGCCCATGACAGTATGAAAGATAGTTGGTCTAATTTTAAAGCTGTTTTGAAGTATCTCATTTGATGATTAATAAAGGTTTCCTAAATAAAATTCAAATAACAAAAATTAATTTTAAAAAGTGTTGTTGACGCTGGTAAAATACTGTGTGTTAACTGTCTGTGGGAGTGAATCGTTCTTCTGAGTCGAATATTTCAGAAGAATTCGTTCATGAATCCGACTGAACTGGTCCGAGCACTGATTCATTCAATGAACCAGTATTATTTAAATACATTTATTAAAAATGACCAGCATTAAACTGGTAATGAAATTGTTAATAAAAGTCAAGTAACCATGCTATAAAACCACAGACTGTAAAAAAAACACATAAACGAATAAATAAACAATAGATGCTGGAAAAATACGAGTGTTCAGTGATGGTTACGCCTTTCTCGCCCTCACCAATATGGCGTTTTATTTACTCCGTTTTACGTAGCAGCCTTAAATTATGGGATATATTTATGCTCTACGACCTGTTCGCAGATCAGTTGAACTAGTTAATTGAACCTGCAGGACTGGCATACCGACTGAATTACAACTGTTCCCAAATCAGACGCGGACCGAACGCTCGCGTACACCGGAAATAGTTGAAAGCGCAGCCAGAGTTGTCTCGCATTGTCAACAGTATTGTGTATACGGGAGTTTACTGATGAAAAGAGTCCTTTATCGTTCGTTAAACAACTTTGAAACGATCTGATCAATTGACTCATTCTCACTGACAATTGGAACATAAATACGACAAAATGAACGTGACTCTGGCTGTCAAGCAGTACATTTCCAAAATGATAGAGAGCAGCGGACCCGGGATGAAGGTGCTGCTGATGGACAAGGAGACGGTAAGTGAATTCAAATTAGAGGACAGTTATATGCTTTTAAAGGTAAGAAAACGCAGATCAGTTCTTATGCCACTGATAGTCTAGTATTGTGTGCAGTGTATGGATTTTGCTGACCTGGTACATGTTATGTGTCTCTTAACCAAATGCAGCTGAACTGAACTCTTCATTTGTTTTTGAAGTATGGCTGTTTCAAAACATCTAATCAGCAGTCTACCTAGACATGTGTTAACTCTGATCTGCCACCAGTGACAGACAGTGATCAAAACATTACTTTCTTGTTCTCTTTTCCTCTGTTCGTTAATAGACCAGTATCGTAAGTGTGGTCTACACACAGTCTGAGATCCTGCAGAAAGAAGTCTACCTTTTTGAGCGCATTGACTCAAAAAACCGGGACAACATGAAGCACCTTAAGGCAATCTGCTTTCTTCGGCCAACCAAGGTAAGTATACATACAGGTGCATCTCAATAAATTAGAATGTTGTGGAAAAGTTCATTTATTTCAGTAATTCGACTCAAATTGTGAAACTCGTGTATTAAATAAATTCAATGCACACAGACTGGTGTGCATTGAATTTATTTAATACACGAGTTTCACAATTTGAGTTGAATTACTGAAATAAATGAACTTTTCCACGACATTCTAATTTATTGAGATGCACCTGTAGATTTAGACTGAGTATTCAAATTTAAGATGATTGAAATTATTTATTCATACTTGAACGTCTCTGGTTTCAGGAGAATGTAGAGCACCTGATTCAAGAGCTTCGTCGGCCCAAGTATAGTGTTTATTTCATCTGTGAGTGCCAGTAATATATCAGAAGACACACTGCATCAGTTTATCTCTCATTCATATGAGTTTGCATATGTGATAATAATGGTGGTGAGACGATGCACGTTTAACCAACTTTAGGACTAATTAATTATTTTGTGCAGATTTCAGTAACGTGATCAGTAAAAGTGAAATAAAGGCTTTGGCTGAGGCAGATGAACAGGAAGTAGTTGCAGAAGTGCAGGTGGGTGAAGTCTTCTTCATAATTGATATATAAATATATTTGTTCAAAATTATTCATAATTCTTCTTATCTACATCTCTGGTCTGTCTCTCCATCTATCCAATCCATAAAAAAATGAATAAATTAAAATCAGTGTTCATATAATGTATCTATCCAATCCATAAAAAAATGAATAAATTAAAATCAGTGTTCATATAATGTTGTCAAACTTTATAAATCTTGTTTCTCGTCAACCAATTAGATTTTGTGTTATTCTAGGAGTTCTATGGAGATTTCATTGCTGTGAACCCTCATCTCTTCTCCCTCAATCTTCAAGGAGTATCCAGGGTAAGAAAGAAATTAGGCTTTTGTCACATTTGAGCAGCCTTAACTCTTTTTATAGGGAACTTAGTGCTTGCCTTTTGTTGCTTTGTGTGGATTGACCTGCATTTAATTATTCCTGTATGAATCATTAAAGCAACTGCATGTATGTCGCAAAAATACACAAAACTTTACATGGTTGCTTATAAATGTATTTTGTCATTATTTGTTAATGATTAAGGTATGTTACAATACTGAACAGAAAACAGGTGGAGATAATTTACGTTAGATAACAAGATCTTAACTAATAGTGCTGCTTGGAATTATTATTATTTTTCTTCATATCTTTACGGCTATCTGACACAGATTTTTTCTGTTTTAGGCTCACTGTGAATTTTTCTCTGCATGTTTATAGGGTCGCAGTTGGGAGCCCAGTGTACTGCCTCGTGTAACTCAGGGTTTGACATCAGTGTTGCTGGCCCTGAAGAAATGCCCCATGATCCGCTACCAGCTCTCTTCTGACATGTCCAAAAGGCTGGCAGAGAGTGTCAAAGTAAGACTTTACTTCTTAATTATATCATAGATCTGTAATGTGCGTTATTAGTAATTTGATTGAATCTATATGTCATTTTTTGATAAAAATGATAACACAGATACAAATGTATGTGTATATATATATATATATATATATGTATGATCTGTTTGTGTTTTCCACAGCAAATCATTACTAAGGAGTATGAACTGTTTGACTTCAGAAAAACAGAAGTACCTCCTCTTCTCCTGATTTTAGACAGAAGTGATGATGCCATTACTCCCCTTCTCAATCAGGTAAGAAACCTGTCTGCTGTCTCAGTCTAAAAAAGTATCTTAGTAATGTTACTTACATCTTAATCTGGTAAAATCTGCATGCAGAATCCTAGACCTGACCACCAGAGGGAGAGGGATGCCATAGTTTTATTCTGGATTATATTAGAAAACTGCTAAAACAGTATGTTTTAGTGTTAAACATTAGTGTTAGACATTAACAGTATGCTTTTTATTCTTTTTCTATACTGAGAGATTTACAGCAGCCAGTGTGTCCTGCTTGCTTTTGCTGAAAACAGTTGTCATACTGCAGCAAAATAAATGTTACATAATGATTGCTGCAAATTCTACATGTGGATGCGTTTGTTTCCTCTAGTGGACATATCAGGCCATGGTTCATGAGCTACTGGGCCTCAATAACAACCGCATAGACCTGTCAAGAGTTCCTGGAATCAGTAAGGACCTACGGGAGGTGGTCTTGTCGGCAGAAAATGATGAGTTTTATGCAAATGTGAGTAGCTTATCGTTCAAAATATTATTGCTAGGTAGATCACATTAAAGAGTAATACATCTTGAAATTACATACTAATTAGATTTTATTTCCAAATAAATACTCCTATTTAAGTAAATACAAGTTAATAATGTAAAAAAAAAAAATTAAAACAAAGAAACACTGTATGTTGTTTTCTCTTAATAAGAACTTGTACCTGAATTTTGGTGAGATTGGAACAAACATCAAGAACCTAATGGAGGATTTCCAGAAGAAAAAGCCCAAGGACAAACAAAAATTAGAGTCCATAACTGACATGAAGGTGAGTGGACCACTGCTGAAGCCAGTTAATATTGTTATTTGTAGGAGTGATCCAGAACTATTATTATTATATTACGAAGTTCTGTTTTTAATCACCATTTTCTGGCCCTTTTGTAGGCATTTGTGGATAATTACCCACAGTTTAAGAAAATGTCAGGCACGGTCTCAAAACATGTAACTGTGGTTGGGGAGCTGTCTCGCCTGGTCAGTGAAAGACAGCTGATGGAGGTGTCAGAGGTGGAGCAGGAGTTGGCCTGCCAGAATGATCATTCCAGTGCACAACAGGTCAGAGTGCAGACATTGATAATAATATGAAATGTTTCTTGAGCACCAGATCAGCATATTGGAATGATTTTTGAAAGATCATGTGACACTGAAGACTGGAGTTATGACTGCTGAAAATAACTACAATTAATTTAGGATTTAAATTACATTTTGAAATATATTGAAATAGAAAAAAATATTTAAATTGTAATAATATTTCATAATATTACTGTTTTTACTGTATTTAATTGCAGCTTTGGTGAGTATAAGTAAGTTCTTTCGAAAATATATATCTAAAAACTTACCAACCCCAAGCTTTTGAAAGGTAGTGAATGTCCATCCACAAAGTTCCTTGTGATTGCCTACAATATTTTAAGATGAGATCTTGCACTGTTGCAAAAGATTACTCGTTCGTCTTTCTGCAGAACCTGAGGCGACTATTGCAGAACCCTCGGCTTTCTGAAATTGATGCTGTGCGGCTGGTGATGCTGTACGCGCTTCGCTATGAGAAACACAGCAGCGGTATTCTGCCCAGCCTTATGGAGGAGCTCAACCGCAAAGGGGTGTTAGAGAGACACCGCAAGGTGAGAGCCATCAGATCTGTCCTGTAGCACAATGACAGATCCAGATGAATCTGATCAAATCTAGTCATTTTATTACTAAAAAGGAAAGTGAGCTCAACTTTGCCTCCATCTGTGCTGCAGATGATACAAACCGTGGTGGAATATGGTGGCAAACGAATCAGAGGAAGTGAACTCATCGCTCCTACAGATGCTGTGGCCATTACCAAACAGTTTTTCAAAGGACTTAAGGTAGATCTTCTGTTTACCAGTGTGTTTTCTTAACATGTCATATTGCTGTAGTCACAAACTCAGAACTTGTTTATGTATTTGAATAGGGAGTTGAGAATGTGTACACACAGCATCAGCCGCTACTACATGACACGCTGGATCAGCTGATCAAGGGTCGTTTGAAGGACAGCCAGTTCCCCTACCTCGGGCCAAGTTCTCTTAGAGACAGGTGACATGAATACATAAGTAGTCTGGCATGCACACTCATGCATTAATGATATATGGCCACACTTACAGACGTTTAATGTGAGCGTTTTGATTTTGCTTTAAAGGTGAAGTGTATGATTTCTATAATAACGGAATGACTGTTTTCAAACATCCTACCTACCAGTTAAATTAGTTTTAAATAGTGTTTAATGTACAATACAGAAACTTTTTGCTTGGATTGAAAAACATGGACTGCAGCAGTTATATAAATGTACTCCTTCACACTCTGTCTCGACTCTTCAGACCTCAAGACATTATTGTCTTTATAATTGGTGGGGCCACTTATGAAGAGGCATTGACTGTTTATAACCTGAACCGCACAATGCCGGGGGTGCGCATCGTACTCGGGGGCACAATCATTCACAACACTAAAAGGTCAGTGTCTTTAAATGCTCTCAACGTAGTCGTCTCTTTTCACCATCTCACCTCTATCCATTTGCCCGCTGGCACACAAGCCTTTATGCCTTATTCAAGAAGGTTCCCGGTTACAGAGTGACATCAGCCCTAGAATGGCATTATGTAAAGAACATACAATTGTGCTGCTCGTATGACTTAACTGAATCATTCATTCTCATTCTGGAGGTTTCACTGGTAATCTAGAATATATGGGTTCTGGTTTCTTAGCACTCTCGCTTCCATTGATTTTGATTTCACTTGGACATTGGATTACTTATTTAATACATTAATTAAATATTTTATATATACACTACTACTTAGAAGTTTTGGGTCAGCAAGATTTGTGTTGAAAGAAATGAATACTTTTGTTCAGCAAGGATGCAATAAATTGATCAAAAGTGACAGTAAAGACTTTGATAATGTTACAGAAGACTTCAAGTAAATGATTTTGATTCATCGAAAAAAATCTACAAAAATATTAAGCAGCACAACTGTTTTCAACATTGATAATAATAAGAAATGTTTCCTGAACACCAAATCAGAATATTAGAATGATTTCTGAGAGTCATGTGACACTGAACACTGGAGTAATGGCTGCTGAAAATTCAGCTTTGTCATCATTTTAAAATATATTCAAATAGAAAGCAGATATTTTAAATTGTAATAATATTTTACAATATTACTGTTTTTACTGTATTTTTATTAAATAAATGCAGCCTTGGTGAGCTCAAGACTTTTTCAAAAACATAAAAAATATTATCATCCCCAGACTTTTATGAATTAATCTAAATTATTTTGTATATTCACATATGATGATGTGTGAAATAAACCCTGTATGCATCTTAATATTTTCAACCAAATAAATGTAGTTTAAGCTAAATTTATTAATAAAGCTTTAACTTATTTCCATCTAATTTAACTACAGCTGTGGCTATTATATGCTATAGCCATTAGATACTGGTTAACTCACTTGACACTTTATAAACTTCCTGAAGCAAAATATTTATTTTCAATGTATGTGGGTAAGCATTTTGCTTTCTATACCAGGTAATGCATCAGTATTTGTGATGTCAAATTGTTCAATCAAAAGTTCCAAACAAGGCTAGAAAAATCAATAAAATCAGTTTGTTTCAAAACTTAGCAAAATTCTAAAACATTTGGGTTTTAGAAAAAAACGTGGTCCACCATATTCTTTATTATTATTCTGTTACCCACAGTGGGTTGTGTAAACCTGACTCTGTCAAATACAGTGCTGACTGTACTCATGTATTATAAGCCACATATGTTCCCCTGATACAGCTTTCTGGAGGAAGTGAGGCTTTCAGTAGGTTCAGGTGGTGACAGAACACAAGGCGGAGGCCGTCAGCTGAGCCGACGTTGAGCTGTTATCAGCATATTAATGTGTGCTTACACTCCCAGTGCTGTCTGTCCTCTGAACCCTAAACTGAGTAAATTTTTCTTCTTTGTTTCTCACCTGACATTCCTTGAGTTAAGAAAATGGTAACATTGCACGATAAGGTTTAATTCATTAACATTAATGAACAATTAATAACAATTTGAACAGCATTTGTTAATGTTAATTCTAATAATGAATTGTTAAAAATGTATCAATATATGTGGAAATTTGCAAACATATATAGAAAACATTAACCTAGATTAAAAAATATTGTAATATTATTCATCTTTTTTAGTTCACGAGACCTAATGTGTTAACTAATGTAAATGATTTGAAACATATTGTAAAGTGTTATCAAAAAAATATACGTAAGCAGAAGTGTTGATGATGTGTGAAACACTGTAAATGTGCATAACTTTTGTGATCGTATGTAAATAATGTTTCAGATGCCCCAAAAATGTTCACAGTGACAGCATTTTGTATTTATTTGCTTGGTGTTGCTGCATTTGATTGTTTCTGGACAGATGACTACTGTATGTTTCAGTAAAAAAAAAAAGTATATATACATATCTTATGAACAAAAATTTTACAGGCTGTTTTGTCTATATATTTAACTTGAGTTACAATAATGTAAATTGGTTGAATCAAAGGTTCCCAACAAGGCTAGAAAAACCAACTAAATCAGTTTGTTTCAAAACAAAGCAAAATTCTAAAACATTTGTCCACCATATTCTTTGTTATTTGTATTCACATCCCTATCCAGCTAAATTAAAAGACATGCTGCAGATATGCAGACATAGATAAACTGTTGTCTTCTCGTTATTAGCTAGAGCTTAATTCAATCGGTGCACAATAACTGTAATATTAATGTCTATCAAAGTCTTTTAACAACTAATATGGCCTTTAATTTATAATTTTTTATGGCAGTTCTTGGTAGACAAATTTAGACACACCACCTTTGAAGAGTCTAAATCGGCTAACATTAAAGTCTTGTATAAAACACCTTTGTTTTTATATCTTGGTGTGTCTTTTTTTCATATGTCCTACTAATTTTTTAGTAGGACATATGAAAAAATGGACAACGTAGTATGTGACAATATTTTATCATGCTCTTCAATAAATGAAAAGAACAATTAGCATCAACTGATTGTTGGAGTTGTTTATCCAATAACCTCAGACCAACACATTTTCATGGTTTTTGTTATCACCAAAGCCTCAGTTCACAGTCTGTAATGCCTCAGATGATTTACTGATGAAACTGTATCAAGTAGGCTGAGTTTAGCCCATTACTTTAACCTCCAGAGCTTAACCCCCCTAGACACATTCAGGTTGCTCCACTGTAACTCCCCTTCCTCCACTCCTCTTCCTCCCTCCTAAATCACATCCATTAATCCCCACCATCAGCCAGAGTACCATCAGACCTGAACGACTTAATAGCTTTACTGCATCAAGCACACAATTTGCTGTGTATGGATAAAGAAAGAAAAAAAATGTTAAAGGTTGCTTATGATGAGTCAGTAAAGGGTCTGGTAGATTTCCAGAGAGATTATATCACACTTGATGTGTTGTACCGAAATTCACATAAATACAGTGGAACAAAAATCAGGTCCAAGATCCATTTGTTATTACAGATTTGGGTAAAATAAATATCTTAAGCTATCCTAGGCAAATGTAGAATGCTTTGTCAACCCGAGGGAAACATTTCTTGCTCTGTTTTAGAATAATGTGGTCAATTTATGTAGACAAAGAAGCTTAGAGCAGTGTAATTATAGTCATGTAGTTTGTTCTTCTGAATATGTGCTTTTTCAGAGCTTGTAGAAGGGAATATCCTAGGAAATTCCCCTATGTGCTTGAGCTACATAAGTTTATGTATTTTGGAAGTTTTATTGTAATTGTTTTTATTAGTAATATTCAGATCTGTGCTCTCATTTGTTGTCATTTTTAACGTTTGCCACAACTGGCACACATTTCTTTTTAGGTTTACTGAAACAACGCTGCTGCATGAGTGTTTAGTAAAGAACTTGTCACACTTTTATTTCAGTGTATCTCTCTCAAGGTAGGTTTATTTTTGAAAGTTAATTTCTTTATAGATGCTTCGACTACAAAAAGACATCGAACATTTCCTATTACCCAGGGGGAAAAAGGCAGCTTATTTTGTGACAACATGCCCCAATAGTATGTTTTCACACTATATGGGGAAAACTGTCACAATGGAACCTGCATTTATTATGTAGTTTCAGCAGAATCTAAACAGTTAATCGGTTATGTAGAAAAGTGATGCATAAAACATAAAAAATGAAGTAAATGTAATATTTCTAAACTTGCCCTGCCTGCAATTTATGAAAAATATCTTTGCCTCAATATGCCAGTGTTGTTTCATTGTGTTCATCTATTACCTAACAGTTATTACAAAATAATGATTTTGACATTTTAATTAACAAAAATATTCTAACATATGAATAAATCTTAATATCTAAACATGTGGACAACTATGGACAACTTTTGTTTGTGATAGCTATAGTCCCACTTTCCTCCACACTGTTTCTCAATGCAAGTTATTCACTTCTAGCTTTATATCTGCTAGATAGATACCACATTATAAAACATAACGGCCTATATTCTTGAATTCATTAGGTTACACAAATAAACAGTTATATTGGTTGTCACTGAAAATAACTATATCCTTTGCTGTACGCCGATTTGCATTGTGTTTAGGTTGTTGATGATGGGGAATAAAAAGAAAGCCACTGAAGTTCAATATGCAGCGCGACATCACACCGACAACTGTGCTCGTTCAATAGATGGAGCAGTCGAGCTCTATAAACGGGAAAATCCGTTTCGGTGAGAAGCACAGCAACTCGGACTCACCCAAGCCAATGGAGAGCCTGTGCCCGCGGTTTGCAAACCGTCAGTGTAGAGACTGGCAGTCGATCAGCTCTGAGAGCCAGCACCTCGTCCCGTCTATAGCACCGGCACGCGGCAAATTCACAGCTGAAGATAAACAAAAACATCTCCGTTTCTTCTAGAAAGCGGGACAGATCGCGGAATATACTTCGGAAAAGACACATTTTGCGAACAGCATGAAGAAAAGCCATTTGGTCAAAAGGGTGAGAATTGTATACACTGAGTCTATGATGGTGGACATTTTGATTTTGAATGCTCATAATTTAAAAGTTTAATTTGAACAGTGACTGAATGTACAGCGCAAGTATTTGTGTCCTGTTTAGTATTTTGTGCTTCTGTAAATTAATTTAACAATGACTCCTTTGTTATGAAACGCCGAATGTGAGACCGTATATGTCCGTTACACTCCTTCATTATATGCTGTAGTCACTCATTTAATTGACACATATTTTATTCTGTTTAACAGAATATTTAATTAACCACACCCTTAATTGACTAACTGACAGTAAATCATTTTGGGAAATATATATATACCCCCTAAATAATAGACCGCGGTAGAGTGAAAATGTGACTTTTATTAGGGTGCAATAGCCTGTATCAGGCAGTATTAATATTTATTTCTTTAATCGAACTAGTAATAATTTTTTGTTCCCAGTATATTTTTATTAGTAAGTAATCCAATACTACTACCCTGTCTTTTTAAATGTACTTTTTTTGCTTATTCCAGTTGTGAGTCCAAATTAATTAGCCTAGACATTCGGCACTAATAGTCTAATTCTTAGCTACTAGTCACTCAATGGTTACTAGTAGGGTATCTATTCCAGCTTTAGTAGTACTTATTAGATAATATTACTTCATGACACTAATATGTAATCCAGTGTAATATGTATATGACACTAATATGAATTCCAATTGTTGCAAGTAACATTTCTCACTAGTCACAATAGTTTTTTTGCTTGCCATATGACAGCAAATGGTTCAATTAAAAATCTTTTTAGATTAAAAATGTTACTAGTAAAACATTTTATATGCACTAGTACCTAATAAATAGCTACTGACGAAACTGGTTCTAGTTATTAGTAAAAGTGCTAAGTGTTTGAATATGTCACGGGACATACTAGGACTTATTGGTTAAAATACTAGTGAAAAGGAGGCCAGTCACTATTGGAAGACTTACTAATAGTTAAAAAAATAAGTATTAATATAACAGATATGGAATAAATGTTATGATGGCTTAGCACAGTGCAGTGTGACAGAGATCTATTTGAACTCATATACTGTTATGACGGGCGACACATTAACCGGGTCATTGTTGGCACACTCAGGGTCTTCAGGATCTCAACCAGCCATCATCCCAACCAGACAAAGTAGGCTGGATCCGCAGGTTCAGTGGCAAAGGAATATTTAGGGAAATATGGCGAAATCGCTTTGTGATGCTTAAAGGAGATCATCTGTACATCTTTGAAAAGGAGGTGAGTTATTAAGATTTTAGTGTCAAAGAATGCATAATCATAATGATTTCATGCTCAAAATGATCAATCAAAACACTGAAGGACATGTCAGATTTCCAAAAGTATACCATGCCAACTACTATATAGTGAGTATGAATGTTAATAATTAATGTTTGCCAAAACCTCCTGCCCTTGATATAAAAGACATACTTTAGCTAAATCAAAGTAATCCCTTTGACAAGCTATAATTTTCGAAAGGGTATTATATAAACACTGAAAATTGAAACTCAACTGTGGCCTCAAACCACAAGCAGCATGTGAACCTGTGCTTGTGTCATGGATTTTGTGTCAGTGCCTGTACCAAAGATCCCTGAAGGTTCTGGAAGTTACTTACAGATATTCAATTGAATTTAAATTCCGGTTCATTGTAGGAGCAACAAATCTTTACAATTGAATCATTTGCTCACTTGAAGCATGTGTAGAGGGATGGTTGTAATTTTCATGGAAGTGTAGCAGCTTGTTTCTGTCACTGCCTGTAGGCTTTCATCAGTTTCACAGAACCATCACATAACAGCATACCATCATGGAAAACTATACAGCGGTGCCCTGGTTTGTGACATAAGTGATATATGTTGCACATCCCTCATTCGCACAGCTGCTGTCTTTTGGATGACGTTGTTATTTACATTAAAAGATTCAAGACCCAGCTGCTACTCTCTCGCTCACTGGGGATGCTCAGGACTCTAAATCCAGTGTCACACCATCATAAGAAACTGGCCATGTGTTTAGTTCTGTTAGTGGCACAAATAAGAAACATAAGCTTTAAGCAATTTACCATGAACAAGAATATTAATGCAACTCTTGCAACACAATCTTTAGTGTTTATTGTTTTTATACATAGTCTATACATACTATTGGGTGATATTTGGTTAAAGGGGTCATCGGATGCAAAATTCACTTTACAAGTTGTTTGAACATAAATGTGTGTTGGAAGTGTGTGTACCCATCCATCCTATAATGATAAAAATCCACCCACTAGCGTCTTACCTTAGACCCACCCTGAGTGAGCTGTCATCAGTCTGCCATTGTGTGGCTGAAGTTTACAGTCGTCATACAGAGCTCTATACAGAGTTGCTTTTAAAGCAACATGGACTAGAATGGCTTGCTGAAAACAGAGCTGATTTTGACAGGGTAAAAAAGTTTTTTTTTACACTACAATTGAGAAATTTTAACCAAATTATGTTATAGATTTTTCATTAAGACCCTAAAGAATCATATCAACTTGTGGAAAATGGGCATCCGATGACAGCTTTAAGAATCAAATCAAGATCATCACCATTCTTTTTTTTGTTTTGTTGCTAGTCTGTTTTTAGGAATGAACTTGGAAATAATTAATGTAAGAAGAACACATGTAGAGACCAAGTTCACACACAAGATGCAGGTGGTGTTGCAGTGAAGTAGAATGTTTCCTATTTATAGTGGTGCAAGTGATGTAAAGCTAAATTTCTCATATTTTCACAGGATACCCCAGTTATTCAGTGAAATTAAAGTTGTAAAAGGAGACGCAGAACAGATTATTAGCATTCTGTGTACCTACTTCAGCCTTCAGAATTCAGACTTCAGAATTCTTCCTCTGGTCAGGCAAGCAATGTTATTTTTATCAAACCAGAATACAATGGCAGCAGGTTGCATCAGTCTGAGTGCGCTACAGGTCTGTCCTCTGGTGATTGCTGCATGCCTTCAGGCTGTGTGTATTGTGTGACGTGGCTGTCTATAGTACTGATAGCATTATGCACCGCTGCACTTGACTTTCCTTCAGTGCTCAAGGTAGATCTGTGTGAATTCTGATATTTGAACACTCACTCACATCCATTTGGCAGGAAAATGCGTTCAGGTTTACTTATGGTGTTTATTTTAATTAAGTCTATTTTTAGGAAAATTGGTTGACCTCAAAGTCAACCAGATAGAGCACTGAACACGTGATTCTCCAAATCTATTTTCCACCTTTAATTCCAGCTTCATAGTAGTAAACTGGGCAAGTAACTGCAGTATTCACTTCATGTTTACTACACTGTAGACTCTTTACATCCTGAGACAGATTTTACAGTCGTATGGTATGGCTTTATAAATACCAGTTCACAATGCTTTGAAAACCAACTCTATTCTGAATTTCAGGGAAAAAAGCATCAAGATAATGTAATATTCATAGGAGTACTCTTTACGAAGGCTGCATTTTAGTCCTTACATCTTGTTGTGGATGGAGTTACCTTCGTCAGAATGAAGATGGTTGGTTAGTGGGTTATTTTTGGAGGTGGTTAATCCAGAGATCAGGATGGCCCCCTGCCGGGAACGTGCTGTGCCAACAGTGGGGGAGTGAAATATTGATGTGGTGAAGAGAGGCCAGGCTCTTTTCCTCCAGGGGTCTTTTGCCCCATATTAGCATCACTAGTACGCTCTTTCTCAGAGTGTGCGCTCACTCACATTAAAATGTGTGACCCCGGGAGGCCATCTGGAGGCATACGGTTACACAGATTACCTTTGGCCATATGTGTGGCATAGGGAGGATTTTACCTACATTTCACTCTTTATTGTAAAACTGGTTGTTTTATAAATTGCTTTAGTAAACATGACCTAAATATGATATTGTAGAGTCATATAATGAACAGGCTGGTTTGCTTGTGCTTGCTGTTTGGTCTATGATCACGTATCACTTTGATCTTTGTGCTTTAATCTCAAGCTCACTGACATCAGATTCCTTTGTTGCGTATTTCCGTTGCTATGGTGAATGCTTGGTAACCATGCAGGATGAC
Source organism: Sinocyclocheilus rhinocerous (assembly GCF_001515625.1). Lineage (NCBI taxonomy): Eukaryota > Metazoa > Chordata > Actinopteri > Cypriniformes > Cyprinidae > Sinocyclocheilus > Sinocyclocheilus rhinocerous. The sequence continues at coordinate 69,000 of NW_015627585.1, forward strand.
CCAAAATGTCTATGTTTATCTTTTTTGCTCTGTGTGACATAACATAGTGCATGCTAATATCTAGCACTGAGTTTTTGTGTTTGTCTTAGCAAAAACCCTTGTGACCCTCATTGTGGCTCTGTGGGATTTAAAGTCCTACTGTGGGTTTTTTCCCCCCTCAGGTTCAGTGAAATTCACCATTTTTCAACCACAGTCAGCTATAATGAGGACTGACCTGTCTTAAAATGAGGCATATTCACAGATGGGTAACTGGTTTAATAATTAAACATACACATAACACGTGTTTATTATTGTGTTTAACATTATTAATACATACTGATAAAAAATGTATAGCCTGAATGCACTGTAAGTCGCTTTGGATAAAAGCGTCTGCTAAATGCATAAAGTGTGAAAAATATGTACATATTATTATATATCTTCAAATAAGTATGTTTTTGTTCATTTAATAATGTTTCACATTTGTTATACACACACACACACACACACACACATATATATATATATACATTTAATTACATTTTAATTTAATTAGAGGAGGAGCTGAACTAACTGAAAACCGTTTGGAACATCTGTCTTGATTTCTGATGAAAAAGAACACCAGTCACAATTCTTTTCCTTTACTATTTGGCATGAATCAAGAATATATTCTGAGCCTGGCTTGGTTATATACAGTGGGTACGGAAAGTATTCAGACCCCCTTAAATTTTTCACTCTTTGTTACCAAAGTCACATTTTAATGTTAAGCCACAATTAGACATAAAATAATTAGCATAAATTAGCATTTATGAGCAATAAAGTTGTCAATGTGAGGTATAGTTGCAGTTGTTGGAAATAAATGAGCAATAATGAGAAATAAAGTTGCAAGTATATTTTAATTTTTTAGCTTTTGAGTTGAGTTGTTGTCCAGAAACATGACCAATTTAATATACAAAATATATTTAGTCATATAGGCTATGTTCTATGTATTGTTCATATATCCTTAAATAAGGGTACAAATGTTTTGTGATTTGTGATTTAGTGTTCTGTCAGCATAGATGGAGCCCTTAATGATCTCACAGCAGTGTTCTGTTGAAAATGAATTATTGCTGTCCTTGGAGCTGTCCATGATTCACTGTTGTCTGCATAGTTGGCCTGGGAAAGCACTGCTGATCATTTCAATACATTTCTAACTTCAGGCCTGGTGATGGCCTGTGTCTGTGTGCTGATGCTGCTGTTCTTGTGTCCAGATGAAGAATGATGGGAAGACTCATGAAGTGTTTGACCTGGCACAGTATGAGCGCTCGGAGGAACTGCTAAAGGTCAAGAGCCACAGCAAGAAGAATCACAGTAAATTTACCCTGCTCCGGTGCCAACATCCTGGAAGCAAGGTAAGAACAAAACATTGTGACGTTATGGTTTAAAAAACAGGGTACAATTTACTTTGTGCCTCTTTTACTTTTGTGAGATCTGATTTTAACCAGTTCCTTAATTTATTGCAAAGACGAATCTGTGTCAGTCAACATCAAAGTTCTTTTAGATTAAAGTTTTAAAGGGATCATATCCTGCATAACTTCACAAACATGAAGATTTTGCAATAAGCAACTGATTCCTTAATGAAAAGATCAAGAAAATTTATTTTATTTTTTTTTCCCAAAGACCCTTAAAATTCATGTCTGAAAATTCTAAATACCACCATCATTAATTTCAAAATCTTTGATAGTCAATATTTTCATATATTTTTTACTCTATTAGAGCCCCAATCTTGTATTTCTGGCCATCAGTCCAGAGGAGAAGGAATCTTGGATCAATGTTTTAAACACCGCTATTACCAGAGCTAAGAATCGTGTGCTGGATGAGGTGACTACAGACATTTCATATATTCTTTATTTATTCCTTGCTGTTTAATGCTCTTCTTCCCACCTATATTTTAGCTTTCCACTCCTGCAGTCTCTTCCCACATTCTTTCCTCTCATTAGTCAGTCTCTTTCTGTATATATTTCTTTCTCTTTTATATTCTAGTGCTAACCCTCTTTCACTTAACGTTTTGATTTTTCTATTTTCCTGTCATTATTTGGGTTTGGAACTTTTAGAAAACTGGAAATGTCATTATTTCACTAAAGTAATAAATGTAGAAAATTATTATTTTTTACATACCTATGAAAAACATTTCAGCTAAGCACTGTTAAACCAACAATATTATTATACTGTATTATATATTATTATATTATTATTATACACACAACTCTGTGTATATATATTAAGATTGGGGTCAGTAAGATTTTTTTATCTAAGAAATGTATTTTCTCATTAAGAAATTGTAACGAGTCCACTGGAGGCGAGTTGAAGAACCCATATGCAGTTTATTTAGACTTGACTTGAAATAAACATGGACTTGAACAGGAACACAAACTCACCTAGCAGCAGATTACACTGAACAAAGCTAGACAATGGACAATAAAACATGAGGGCTATATATACAAAGAGACTAATGACAAATAAGGAACACCTGGAATAATCAAGACAATAAACCAATAGGTGTGTTCAACTTGAAGCAGCGTTGAGCAGACCGATCGGTTTATGACATCAAATTAGATGTCATACACCGATCGTTTAACGCAGCGCTGCTTCAAGTCGAACACACCTAATAGGTGCGTTCGACTTGAAGCACGGCTACAGACGGCAGTCAACGAGAGCAGCCGCAGAACAGAACAGAGAACCCACATGACTGAATCAACCAATGACAACATAACACATTCACAAGGGGAGCACATGGCAAGATCACATGAGGGAACAAGGGAAACACATGACAGGAACATGAAACATGAATAAATATCAAAATAAATGACATGAAAACAATGAACATGAAACAAAACCCAAAACCAACAATACAGAAATTAAAGGTGCAATAGGTGATTGTCTTCAGAAACATTTTTTGTTATGCTGGTTGAAAGTCTCTTCACATCCCGATAGCAATCATTAAGTTAAGTGGTCTAAATGTATTTATATGACACATGATGTGTTGTAGTAATGTTGTCTCTGGTCGTCTGGTCTGTGCGTTCAGGAGGCGTGGCTTTGGACGGTGATTTGAAGGGAGGGTGGGACGTATGCTTTCAGTGCTATCAGGCTAAAGTTAGCATTTTCCAAGATGTCCTACTGCACCTTTAACATTTTTATTCAGCAAGGATGTATTAAACTGATCAAGGCTTACAGTAAAGATTTTTACATTAAAAAAAAAAACTATTTCAAATAAATGCTATTCTTTTAACCTTTTTCATTTATCAAAGCACAACTGTTTTAAAGATTGATAATAATTAGAAATGTTTCTTGAACACCAAATCAGCATATTAGATGTCTGATGGATCGTTTGACAATGAAGACTGGAGTAATGACTGCTGAAAATTCAGCTTGACAATCAAAAGGAATAAATTACATTTGAAAACATATTAAAATAGATAACTGGTTTTTAAAACTATAATAATATTTCACAATATTACTATTTTTACTGTATATTTTATCAAATGCAGCCTTGAGCATAAGAGACTTCTTTTCAAAGTCTTCTTTATAAACCACAATAATTCAAATGAGCTTCTTGTATCTAATTGAAACTGATAACAACAACTTTCTATGTAGGAAAAGATTTCACAGTCTTGTTTTCACTTGTAAAATCACTGCATTTCATATACCAGAAAGAAACCCACTTGTGTGAATTTACCATCACCTGCATACAGCACATTCTATTTATAAATCTGCAAATTCATTTTCACATCAACAACTGCTGGATTAAACAGAGATGAAAGTGAGACTAATTAACACTAGGTGTCATATAGGCCATTTGTGTTGTGTAAATTAGAATCCAAATAAGGCTGCTGAAAATGATAATGTGTCAAATGTGTTAATGTAGTAAAAATTATCTCAGCTTGTTTCGTTTTCTTCTGCAGGTCACGATTGAGGAGAGTCTTCTGGCTCACCCTACACGCGATAGGGCCAAGATCCCATTTGGGCGCTGTTTGCCCACGCGGGGTCATCTCATGGCTGTGGTGGGTGGCATTTTGTTTTGACTTTGATTCAGATGACTGTTGTTGTTTGTCTGTTTGTACTATTGTGCGCCAGTGGAAATGTACTAACTTCATGGCACTAGGTAGTTGTTTGGTGCAGTATTGATCAGGGGCATACATTTCGTCTAACAGTTGGGGGGATTTTTGAAGGGGACACAAATAATACAGCTAAAATTGTACTTGTAAGGATATGTATACACAGAGGAAAGCTTTACTACTATTAGTGTAGCAGGGAGACTGTGCCAAATTAGACAACTTCAAGCTGTTGTGGTCGCGCCGCGACAGCGCTCGTGTTTGTTAACATTACTATCCGTCACTATCCGTGTTGCCAAGTCTGTGGTTTTTCCGTGGAATTGGGCTACTTTATCACTGTTGCAGCAGGTTTAAGTGACTCCAATAACGTGTATTTTAGCCCCTTGTAAAAACTTGATTTTTACAGGGGGACCCCCTTTGAAACACGGTTAGTTTGGGCTAAATTTGGGTAGCAATTGCGAGGGTTTTGTTGTAAAAAACCTGGCAACCCTTTTCGTCGAGCAGGTAACGTTATTATTGCTTACATAGCGACTTATCGAAATATACATTGGCATCATCTGTATTAAAGAGAAAATAATCACTTCATCCGATGTTTAAGTGAATAAAATAGCCTTGACAGCCTTACTTACTGAGTTCCACAACTATTGGCTTTTTTTATTAGTTGTCTTTATTCTGTAAGAATTCATTAAACTCAAACAAATGCTGCTCTTTTGAACTTTTTATTAATCAAAGAATCTTTTTTAATGTACTCCACCATTCAAAAGTTTGGGGTAAGTAATATGTTTTTAAAGAAATTAATACTTTTATTCAGCAAAGAGCAAAGATGCATTAAACGGATTAAAAGTGCCAATAAAGACTTAAATAATTTTACAAATGATTTCTATAAATAAATTCTGTTCTTCAGATTTTTCTATTCATCAAAGAATCCTGACAAAAATGCACCATGAGTTCCACAAAAATATTAAGCAGCACAACTGTTTTCAACACTGATAATAATATGTGATGATAATAATATTTCTTGAGCAGCAAATCAGCATTTAGAATGATTTCTGAAGGATCATGTGACACTGAAGACTGTAGTAATGATGCTGAAAATTCAGCTTTGTTATCACAGGAATAAATTAAAATTTTAAATGTATTTAAATAGAGAACATTTCTTTTAAATTGTAATAACAATATTGTTTTCATTTACTGTATTTTTGATCAAATAAATGCAGCCTTGCTGAGATACTTAAAAAAACATGTAAAATAAATCTTACTGACCCCAAACCTTTTACATTTACAAAAATGTGGTTTAATATTTTATATTAATAACACCTTTTTTAAATGAATCTGTTATATCGGGCTTATCTGCTAGAAAAGCCTAAATAAAAACTGAGTGAGTGCTTCTTTAACAGAAAAAAAAAGTGTGTTTCATGCTTTCCTGTTTTAGGCCTCTGCCTCCTCTGATGGAGTGCTGACACTGGACTTGGTGAATAAAGAGGATGCTGGTTTGCTTGATGATGATCAGGATGAGTGGTTGAAGGACCATCAGGTCAGCCTGGATAAGCTGGCTCCCGGCCGTCGACGTGCTGGCACTGATGCGTCCAGGCTGTCGTCCTCCATTACAGAAGGCAAGGTGAAAACCAGCAGCTTGCCACGCAGGAGCGAGTTCTCCTGGAGCCGTGAAAACCAGCCTCACACACCTCAAAACAAGAAGAAGTTAGCTCAGGGTCGTAACCGATGTGCTTCCATGGATGACGCTCTGTCCCGAGGAGAGAGAAAACCAAACAAGAAGAATGGGATCCAGGCAACGCTGAGTCCCACGAGCCACCTGCAGGATCTGATTAGCCAGCGGCTGCAGATGACTCAAGAGCTGTTAGCTGAGATTCAGGAACAGGAACCCCATCGGGGCAGGATGGGATCTTACCTCTACTTAAGAGGCATTGACTCCCCTCGTCTCCGCCACCTCAAGGGCTCTGACTCACCACACTCCAAGGGCTCAAGCTCACATAGTTCACCCCACAGCAAAGGCACAGACTCACCCTCAGTAAGGGCAAAAGATTCACCTGGTTCCAAAGGGAAAGAATCGGCACATGTGAAGTCCAAGGACTCGCCCCGTTTTAAGTCATCCAAATCCCCTCATTCCAAGAGCGCACTTCGCTCGAAGAGCATTGATTCACCTGATTCAAAACAATCAAGTTCACCCCATTGGAAATGCATCGATCTGACGGACATTAAAGGTTCAGACTCGCCTCTGTCCACTGGCTCAAACTCGCCCCATATGAAGTCTACAGACCCTGCTTTTTTTCGGATCTCTTACTCGCCCCATTTCAGAAGCATGAAGGGTACTGATTCTCCTCTCAGTGAAGCTTTGGACTGGGACTGCAGGAGGGCAGCAGCTGAGCGGCTCTTACAAGAGGCCATTTCCTCCTGGCGAGAAGCTAGAGAGGTTCTGGCTGAGGTAAAGGAGCTACAAGCCAGACAGCAACGGCAGAGCACAGTAAAACTGGAACCCCCACAACACCCTCACAGAATCGCAAGCAGAAAAGCCCCTGACCGAATCTTCAGTCAGTCATAGTGCTTTCTAAGACTTGTGAGCCTTCACAATGAATGCAAGGAAGGAGAACAATAGGTGGAACTTTCCGTCTTACCCACAGCGCAAACCAGTGTTCTGTTTTATCTCAGTCTATTGTTTATATATTAACTGTTGTTCCTCTAACACCTCAACCCTGTGTCTTTGCACTTTGAACAATTGTATTTTCACTTGTGACTCTTTCAAGGCTGTACTACTTCTATTGGCATTGGTAATGTATAATGTTACTCATGATTAAACTGGTTTATGATTTGCTTTTTGCAAAAACAGCTCAGGTTTTTGGAGAAAAAAAAATGTTTTGAGGAGTGGAATGGTAAGCTTTGTGTGGAAAAAAGTGTTTCAGGTAAAGGTTAGCAGTGGTCTTAAGACACAAATGCATTTTGGAAAGTCTATACTGCTCTTTAATATCAGGTAGATTAATTATCATTTTAATTAGCGTTTCAAAATATTTGTATATTTCCCCCCAGAATTACTAAACACGCACACATTTAAAAAATAAAATGTTTATTTTTTCTTGCTGCCGAGTTTGAGTATCAAACTAGTGCAGACAGTGTTATAACGATACAATTTTCGATTTACAAGCTCTTGATTCCATAAAGTTTTTGATTCGATTTCGATTAATTTGGTCCATTTTGCTTGCATATTCTCATATATACAGGTGCATCTCAATAAATTAGAATGTCGTGGAAAAGTTCATTTCACTGCTCTTACACTTGAATTGCATCATTCTGAGATTCATTTTTCATAAGGCGGGTTGACCCCCTCATTTTAGAGGCCTGGTGTTGTTTTGAATAATTACTGTACTGAATTCCATCAAAGAATAACTATGAATGGGATACATTGTAATTTTTAAGAAGCTACTTATTAACATCTTTTGTCTGTCTGGAGGAATAGTAATTATGAGGTCATCCTGATCATCAATTACTGATATGAGCTCAAATCAGGTGGGTGGGTGAACAACAAATGTCAACAAATGTACTCATGTACTAGTCAGTGCATGGTTTTGTGCCATCTAAAAGAACTTAAAGTCTATTATTGTAACAGAAATTGCTCCATATGATTACATTTTTTATTAGGAAACACAAGTACCCATTAGATTATGACTGTTCTGAAAGCCCAGAGCCCATATTAGATGACAAAATGAGCATTAATCATAGACCACTAAATTAATTATGACTGTAATCTAGGCCACAGCTATCCAAAGCAGGCTTGACTTCAGCATGCCAGGTTTAACATGAAAAGCTTATTCACATCACTAAACGTATGGCTAGTTAAATTGGTTTAAAGCCAAGTGAGGTCGTTGTGTACAGCTTTTAACTTCATCTACCACCCGCTTCTCACATGCTCTTTAACATTAAAGACATTTACTGATCCAACATAACATGATTACTATAAAAGTGACAGATTCTGATAATGTGACAAAACTAAAACACATTTAAACTAAAACAACAAAAAAAGTTTTAATCTTTATTCACTGCTCTGAAGAGAGCCCTCGCTTGTGAAAGCTTGAACTGCATACAAACTACCAGTCAAAAAATTTGAAATAATAATTAACCTTTTTAATGTTTTTGAAAGAAGTCTCTTATGCTCACCAAGGCTGCATTTATTTGATAAAAAAAATACAATAAAGACAGTAAAACCATGAAATATTACAATTTAAAACAACTGTTTGTTTTTTCTTTAATATATTTTAAAATGCAATTTATTCAGCAAGGAAGCATTATTAAATCGACCAAAAGTGACAGTAAAGACATTGATAATGTTACAAAAAAAATGCTGTTTTTAAACTTTCTATTCATCGAATAATCCTGAGAAGAAATGTATCACAGTCTCCACAAACATATAAAGCAGTAAAAACTGTTTTCAGCACTGATCAAATTAAGAACCATTATTAATAAATAAGCACCAGTAATAATAATAATTGAGCTCCAAATCAGAATATTATGATTTCTAAAGGATTATGTGACACTTTGTTTTTGATCAATTAAATGCAGGCTGGGTGTTATTAATTCAAAAACAATCCAATATTTTAAACCTCTGATCTGTACATCATTATATTATTTTATATTATATTATATATAGCAAATGAATGCAGCACATCCTTTAGCACTTCTGTTCAGTGATGCACTTAATGCATTCAGATGCATTCAGACTGAGTAACAGCCTGTATACACTATACATGTTAGTATTCATAGTGTACTCATGTGAAACATCACTGACACACTTTAGGGTATGATACAAAACCGAGTCATCCTCTTGGCCCTGTTCCAATCCAGGATGAATCCAGTTCATTATGTGGAGCTTTAAAGTCTTATCTTCAAAATCTGTGGTATGGCCGAATGCAAAATTTTGTTGTTATAAAGGGAAACTAATGGTTAAAATAACTCCGAGATCTACTCACTGACTCGCAATAGCCTGCAAACATTTCTAAAATGCATTTAGTATTCTTAATTTCATGTTGCAATATTATATTTCTTTTTTTAATGCACTATATGAATTGCATCATATAAAACAATAATTTTTTTTTGCCTCATAACAATTAACTGGCAAATCTAATCAATGAGCACTACATTTTCTAATGTGTGTGAACTGATTCTGCTGCATGACTAGAATAAATGATTTATATCCCACTCCCATTTGTTTCTCACTTCTCACCATTCTTAATAAGCTCTGGGGCCTGCGAGGATCAGCACTACATTTTCTCACAGCTGTGTTTTGAAATCAAACAGAGATTATGTAGCATCCAACATGGCATGTAGGATTGGTATACATTTAAAGGACTGCTTTGCTTTCACATGTATTTTTTATTGGGCTCATGTTAACATTCTTGCAGAAGCATTCTGAAGGTTTATTCTGTATGCAGGACTTGAACTTGTGCAGATGAGCAAGTGATTGGCAACACCTGATTCACACTGAGGAACTGCTTCATCTGGGCCAATGAGAGCATGTATGTAAGTGTGGGTAGAAGGGGGTGGGGTGTTGCTTTGTGACTCCTTAGCCTTGCAGCATTTGGTTTTGGTGCACATCTACTGATTCAAATAGATTACTAGAGACATGCCAGAGACGTCATTATTTGGTTTGAAGCCTGAAGCTAAATGGTATAGTCTTGCTCACCCTAAAATTGTATTTCTGCATAGGAGAAAGGCTTAGAAAGAATGGCTGTTGAATGTGACCTATATTCACAAATAGATCAGACACAGTGCCAGCACAGCGTGGGATTTGCATGTGTTTAATAAGTATGATGTATGCTCAGTTAATCAAATCAAACCAGTTCACTTCATTAAGGTGGCTCTGATCAGTTTAGGTTCATTTACATGTTTAGGTATTAATATTTTTTTCCAGATAACAGTGCATTAGAGAAGGGTTTCCCAAACTTGGGTTCATGTGGAAAGTCTCCTTGTGCAGCAAGGTAAACATGCATTTGGGAATGCAAAGTGTGCTATTTAATTTGCATAATTTCCAACATTCTGTGGACAGAAGTTTACAGCATTACAAGCTTGAGGATTTCAAATATAAACAAAATTTTGAGAAAAATTATATAATACATTTTTGGAAATTTTAAAAAATAATTCAAAAATAATCAATTTTGATTTGATTATAATGATCAAATATATTTTACAGTGCAATTGTAATTTACAAAAGTTATATAATTACAGTTAAAGTGCTTTGAGTCCAATTGAAGGTCTAACTGGACCTAACAACACTTCCTAATAAAAGATTAAATACTTACTGGCGTGTCATGTGACCATTAAATGACATCAGAAACCATGAACATGTGAATGTGTACTTTAAATCTGTAGCTTTCCAAGCTACAAGAAATAAAATAGTTACACTACAATCATTAAAGATACTTAAGGTGCAGTATGTGAAAAAAAATATGTAAAATGTAATTTTAATTTGACTGTCCAATGCAAAATATAGCCTAATGGGTCTTTTCACCGCTACAAAGAGAGAGGACCGTTTAGGTGAGTACGTTTGATTAAAAAAGCGATTTAAAAACTATGACTAATGTCACATGAATACATTATCAAGCTCAGCCATGTGCCAGTAACTCCTAGCAGATTACCATTCGGCTAAAAATATATGTCTTGGTCACTGGTTTTATTTCCAGTTCCAAATTACATCTCTGTTTCCACCTTTCAACAATAACATTGCTTCCTCCTTTTGAGAGAGGATTTTCCTCAGTGCGAGTGTTGTGCGGATGCTAGCAACAGAGCTAAAAATACATGCAGTTTTAATAATACCACATGATAAAACACAAACACGCTATATAGTGCTCTGGGAGAGCAAAGGCCTAAACCTAATGTGTCATTTCTTTCGGACCAGCGCACAGTGCACATGGCCACTTATAAATATAACATGACAACAGAGAGCTTCTAGAGAGATGCTGGGCTTTGCATATTTAAAGGATGAGCCACGCCACATGTAAACACTTGGACAATCAACTCTGAGAGGTTAATGCAAAAGTTACTCTTTTCAGGATACTAGTGTAGGCTATCTAGCATAGTCTTGATATAAAATATTTTGTTTAACGTGCATTTTAAAATGTCAGTTTCTAGTTAGCTTTTTTCTTATTTTGCATTAATGAACAACCAGTCCTATCTGTACTTTTGTGCTGTACATCCCCTTTAATAAATCATTTCCTCTTAAACACTTCCTTCATCCTTTTTTACCAGATAAAAAGTAAAGGGGATTCAGCCGTAATTGCAGGTTGTGCTTCTGTCCCGATCACTTGAACCCTGGGTTTATAACAGCTGGTGCTGTGTGCCCTCTCATGTTTAATTCATGAAGCACACTGTAAAGATAATTATAGCTTTGTAAAATGAATAAAGTCCCTAAATTAGTGATCATATGTTAATGAGTATGCTAGTTTAGTGTCTCCATATACGCTCTGTTTGTCGCAGTGCAGTAATGTCAATTACCTCCATTTATTGTAGAGTGCTGGCAGTTTGCGAAATCAATGATAATGACTTCAACCCCATGATTTTGATGAAATAATGATCGATTGCTCTAAGGTTAAAGCAAACTACATGGCGTTATGTGAGGTCTACAGATGCCTTATGGGGTTTGATAACAGAGTAACAGCTGTTTATTGTCATCTGCATTCTTCTGGGCCAAAGCAGTATTTCATTACAAAATCAATTATAGTAATATTTAGGTATATAAACATGCTTATCAAAAAGATTTCCCAGTCACCTGGCTAAACATTCATGTTTTTATTGCTGGTGGCTGCTGTACAGCAGAACAGATGTGTGCATTAAAAACATTTAAAAATATCATAGTGGTTCAAATTTCTGTGTATACAAAACAACAACAACAACAACTATCCACTGTTAAAATGTAATGAGTCACATTTAAAACAAGGAATGAATGTGTCACTATTGATCACATTTATACTAAATACAACAGAAAAACTCAACTGACAAAGCCAAGTGAAAAGCATTGTACAGGAACTGTCCATTTACTGTCTGAATGAACTGATTCACTATTATAAATCTGAATGTTTTATGCTAAATATGAGGGCCTTTTAGGATGAACTGATTCACTATAATGAAGCAGACTTTTCAATGCTACAAATGTGAGGATTTGAAAAATGATTTAAAGTCAGCATAGAATGGAAATTCACCCTATTTATTTTCTAAATGCATATTATATATCTTACTGTGAATGATTCATCAAATTTTGACCTTGTAATTTTTTTATCAAAACGTCATAATTACATCTTTCTCTAAAAACGACAAACTTCTTTTTGACGAATGCAAAAACTTTTTTTTTTTTTTACAAATCAAAGTCTGCCTCAGAATAGATTATACAGTGGTTTTGCCATAAATATGCTTCTCAAAGTACAGATTGGAGTGATTAAATTTCTGTTTGTTCCATGCAGTGTATTTGCATGCCACTTTTCTTTTATTCACTCACCTCTGGCCTCTTGCAGATTTTGTGGTTTTATTAAATATCTGATGTAAGGCACATAAAAGCATTGTTAATATAAAGGTTCCCCCTGGGAGCAATGGAGATGTTGTGTCATATAACAAAAGCTACTCATCATAACTGCTCGTCAGATCTTGGCCATTCACTGCATTGACTCCATTTAAGGCTTACAGAAGCTCGGGCGTCCTGATTGGATGTTCCGACTCATCAGCTGCTGTGGGGGTTGAGGCAGTCTGCACATGGATGGAGAAGGGTGTTCCTGCACAACCGGAGGCTGCAGTTCTAGGACCGCAGTTCTAGGACCCTATTCTTTTGTAACAGCGCCACCTACCGAATTGGATAATATAGCGGAGACTGCAGTTTCAGGACCGCATTTCTAGGACCCTGGTGGTTTAGTTTGTAGTAATGTTTGTACATGTTGTTAAAGATATTGAATCTCAGGAACATTTTTTTTATTTCAATTGTGATTTTTGATTTATAAATGCATCAGATGTTAATTACAAAGTGTGTAATACCTGCTTTGAGTTAACAATTTTAAATTTAAATGAGAGAGAGAGAGAGCGAGAGAGAGAGAGAGAGAGAGAGAGAGCAGATCCATCTAAGCTGTAATGTACATGAAACATTCTGTGTTGAAGTACTCTTTTTGTGTGGTGTCATACACTGTACATCACAAACAAACTCTGCATTTAGACATAGAACAGCACTGTCCTCTGTGCAAACGAAGATGCAAAGATGCATTGAACAGACTTTTGTTTATCTTCACCCATAGTCAATAACTATGTTCACAGGGATATATTAACATGGTTAAAGCTTCTTAAAACCTCCTGAGTTATTGGTATAATTTGTCGTTGGTCATAATTTGGGGATGATTATGTGCCCAAGACAAAACACGCATTACTAGTAAATTAGCTCCCTCAAGTGGTCTAAAGGCCATGTTACAGTGACAGAATAACAAGTTTGAGTTAATTTTGGATGTCAGTTCAGAATAATAAAGTTTCAAGTTCATTGAACACATTGACACTTAGTGTGGCATGTTGTCATATTATATGGGGTAAGTTGTCACAATGGAGCCTGTCATTGGGCTTTTCCCAATAATAAAACAATACAATTAATGGAACAAAAAACATTCTTTGAACCAACAAGAATTGAAATGAATAAGTTGTTTGAATGTATAAAATTTAAAGTATGTGACTGCTTGGCCAAACCTGATATTTATGAAAAATACTCGTTCCAAGAACACATTTCTGAGAAAAAAAAAATGCTCTTCTGTGAATGATATCTCTTAAAAGATAAATCAAGGTTCAAGGGTGTTTTAAACTTAACAATTTATCATTTTGAATTCATGATGGTAATAAAAGATGTTGTAAAAGTTTGATGTGAGACAGGACTGGTTCTTGGCAGCTATAGAAGGGTGCTGGGTGGGCTTTTTTTCTTTATTTTTTAAACTTGCCTATATATTCTATACTACCCTTTAAATTTTGGGCACAGACCAGCCAATATGCAAAGGGTGCAGACACTTTTTTTGTTGTTGGCCAAAAAGAGAAAATGAAAGCAATAAAGGAAATGAATAAAGAAAAATATTTAAAGAACTAGAATTTATTGTTAAGTAATGCATTTGATCTCTTTTTGCAAATGTTTTTGTATTTTAATAGGCTAAATGACTCTCTTGACACTTTCTCCAACTTCTCAACATACAGCCTGACTCAGATCACTTTTAATGCACAAATCATAAAATAAATAAAAGATTAATGCTGTCTTTGCCTAAGTTCTGGTTGCAGAGCCCCTGCCCCTTTAATCACCGACGCTTTCAGCACTATGAAAGTTCGTTACATTCTGGTCTCAAATAAAAACTTTTTTTTTCTTTCCTAGTAGCCAGTGAAATAAAAGATCATTGCATTTACTGCCATTGATTATATGGATTTAAATTAACATATAAATGAATATGTTCTATAAATATGTGATTTTTGTCAAAGTACAGTTAGTATTGTTTAATAGCCTTTTTTTAGTTTTAATATTTCTTCTTATTACTCATAATCACCTAGTGAAACACTCTCACTTATTAAATCAATTAATTATTAATACGCATCACTGTGACTCCACCCTTCCACTGTTGCAGCTGTATTTCTATTGGCCGGATGGTGATTGCTTTACTCCTGATTAATTAATGATAACTCTTGGTAACTCTGTCTGTTGATCACATGCCATACCCTTTCCACTATGCTCTGCTGCTTAAAGTTTGTGTAACTCATAAATAATAAATGATTATCTAAGTACTAGGCTTTACAGATGGCAGTGTAGTATAAAATTAAAGTTTGCAGGCCTGTGGGGCTCAAGCTAAATAAAGAAAAGTCAACAAGTTACACTTGAGCTGGGATTTGTGAAATTATATTAAAAGTCTTTCCATTTAATTGACTTCATTTTTACTTTTTGAAGAACACAAAATTAAAAGTTTTATATAAAAAAAAAAAAATCTAATCCACAAGAACATTATGGTGAAAGGTTTCTCCTTTATTTTCCACATCAAACTTACACCAGGTTGCATTCATTGTAAGGGTTTTATAAATCTTTCAAATTTATCTAAAAATGATTGAAATATCACTGCAGTTTTTATCAGAACACATTTTTCTATCAACTCCGGAGACATTAAAAACAGTGCTTCTTCACCTATATTTGAGGCTTCCAGACAATTCATGGGTCTCAGCTTGAGAAAATCCCAAATTGTGTAATCAAATTACAGAAATCTTTAGCAGACAATGCTCCATCTTTTGAGCAACATCCCATGTCATTTTTATAATCAAAAGGACAATTCACTCATTCATTACAACTAACTCAAATGGAGCTCATAATCAGATAAAGGAGCTTGCAAATTAAAAAAAAAAACAAAAAAAAAAAAAAACCTACCAAAAAAACCTAATCAACCCATTAAAACAAAACACCAAAATCCAACAACAAAACTAAAATCCTTTTAGAGTGGGTTACAGCACATAAAACCCAATACAACACTCGCACAACAACCAACTTGAAATTTTAACAGGTGACCTGTGTATGTAAGTCCTTTGACATGTACTTTGTATTAAAACAACTGACCAAACAGATTAGTAAAAAAAAAAAAAGAAAAGGAGAATAAAACACAACCTGTTGAAATAGATACTATATACACATATTGCCATACGAACATTAAATTAAATGTATTACTCCGTAAAATACCTCAACAAAAGGTAGAAACTAACCGGTTTCCACAGCAAGACAAAGGTAGAAAGGTACTCAAGGGTACGGTTTAATCCAACAAAGCTGTTAAACCTGAACATCATGAGAAATTTCCAGCAATGGCAAATCTCAATTTTAACGTCTAAGATGACATCTTGTCAAAAATAAGTTACTTCTGCATAAAATGGGAGAAAGGGCGAACTGCTCATGTTACACATGATTGATCTCTTTATTAAAAAACTACTTTGAGATTAAAATTGAAATTCGATTTTGCCAACCTACAGCTTGACTCCCCATCTTTGCTCAATTTACATCACATTTACATACATCACACTTTAAAATTCACAAGATCACATACCATCTGGTCTGCCAACATGAGCCTGATCTACTAGAAAAGCTGAATCGAGTGGAGACCATCCCATATAAAGAGTGTGACACAAGATCCTTGGCAGCGATTGGTTGATCCAGGAACAAAGGGGTTGACGGTTGGAGACGATTGGCTTGCTGCTCCGTGTTGGGCTGAGAATGAGACCTGGAGAGGTAGATGAGGAGCAGAAAACGCTCTGCCTCCTCACAGAGGTCTTGGGGAGCTGCAGTTTGGACAAATGTACGCTGCTGTCTCCTCTCAGCGGTGAAATCCTAGCGCTGTCTTGAATGGGCTGCCCAAAAGCTTATTTACAATCAAGAAATCTCAAATCTCACGGCCTTGCCAACCTCCCCACGCCCACCCCCTGATGACACCAATTTATGCATTGGGAATAAACTTGGAATGGCTATAAATGAATTATCAATAACCCCCTTTTATATAGTGTAATATATAATGTATTTATAAAAGAAAACACTTAGCCTCTACAGTGATTTATCTATGGTTTTACAAAGAGAAAAACAATCTGCAAGATCACGGTCTTTTTCAGGGTTGATCTACACCTTGGATATTGTTTCCAAGAAGTCGAACAAAGGGTTAGTCGTCGTCCTCATCGTCATCTTCACCCTCATCTTCTGCGTCCCTCTTTCGCTTCTCTCCTCGAACGTCGGCCTCCTCTTCTGCACAAAGTACAGTCATTGAAAAGCAGTTCAACATAGAAGTGACAATTTCACAAGGTTTGGTTGCATAATTAATGCTTACCCTCTCCTTCTTCCTCTTCCTCTTCTACATAATCGCCATCATCTTCTTCATCCTGTTACGGAAGGAACCTGTCATTATCAAGATGCGACATTTTGGAAAACTGGTTGTGAATGTTAAAAACAGGTCAAAGATACATCACCTGGATGTCCTCTTTCATTAGATAGGACAGCCCAACTTCTCCACCCTCTGAGCCTTCCTCATCCTCCTCCTCTTCCTCATAATCTCCCAGCTGCCCTGCTCCTTCCTCGCCATCCTCATCATCATCTGCATAAAAGTAGTAGAAATAATGACTTGATGTAACATACCTTTATCTCATTTACTTTGCACCATATGTATGGTTTTTACAATTATCTTTGTATCCATTGGACGAGGACCATAATTGTCTGCACCTAAAAAGGACTCGGCTGTATAATCAAACTCAATCCTTATTCATGGTTCTTACCATCATCATCAGCCTCAGAGTCTGGAGCTTCATTGTCTTCTGCATCAAAGCCGTCCAGGTATGTGACCTGAGGCAGCAGCTCAAAGATGCTTTCCCTGTAGTCCTCCAACGTGGTGATCTCACAATTGAACAGGTCCAAACTCTTCAGGTTCTTTAAGTTTTGCTGAGGGAAAAGCATGTCATACATCAATCAAGGTTGAAAAATGATGTTTAGGATAATGACTGCCTGACTGTGCAATAACTGTACCATCACTAAAGAAAAGGGCTGACGAATAGCATGTCCAAAATATATTTATTCAGAAATATGTTGTGGTGTTGTAAATGTATCCGTGTTTTTACCAGGGCCTCCAATGTGCTGAGTTCTTTGATCTTGTTGCCACTCAAATTAAGGTAAGTCAGGTTGGCGCATTTCTCTGCAAGTGTCTCTAGTGACCCTAAGATGTTATTATCGCTCAGCTCCAACTGTAATAGAGAGAACTGCTTTTAAAATAAACTTTATATATACTGGAAAGGTTGAAACAAAAATTAACAAGACAATTAAAGCAACTTGTGCACTCAGAAACTACTTTCACTGTTACAGCATAATTACACAAATACGGAGTAATACTAATCAACCTATACTTAATGTACAGTGGGTACGGAAAGTATTCAGACCATTTATGTGCTTATAAAACTATTTTACAATTACAATTATTCAACATGGATATTTTGCTAACGTCACACTTTGGGCATTCTCCATCCATTTTAGCGCACTTTAATAATACAAAGTGTCTACATAAAAATGTAAACAGTGTTACAATATCCATTTTCTGCATGGTTGGAGCATTAAACTTAAAGCACAACAGATCTTCTTGTTAAAAGCACTTTGCCTAGTGTACTGAACTGAATGCTTGATCTCTTGACTGACCTTCCTCAATTTTGGCAGTGTGGGTAGTTTGGCCAGGGAGGTGAGACCCACGTTGACCATGCTGAGGAACTCCAGCTCCTTAAACTCATCTGTCAGGCCTTCAATCTCACCGTCACTTGAGCGGCAATTATCTACCACCAGCTCTGCTACCTGCAGGAGTGATGAACATAATAGGTCACTGGTAAACAAAGAATCATACTATGGGCATGATTTACCACAAGGCTGAAAGTTGCAACATCTGACAACTGCTGATGTAACTGATAGCAGCTTTCCATCTAGTAGCAGCCCATTAAATTCCCAAAATGTTAAGTTTTATTACACACTGAGGTGAAGTGGTTCACTTATTACGCACCTAGTGGGACCAAATGTTACTGCAAAAACAGTGCATTTTCAAACCGGTTTCTCAAACCACTCCCCCCTTTGCTATTGGTCGGGCAAACATATAGTCCCGCCTTCAAACTCACACAATTGGTTGAACTAGTTTTGCCATTTTATGAATTTTATTAATAACATTCATTTGGGACACCACAGAAAAATTATTCATTTTTAAGGGTATTGTAAACATGCATTGTTGTTTATCTGCCTAAAAGAGTGAAACAAACAATTAAGTTTAGAAACGTTTTAAAAAATGTATTTACAATAAATAAACAATAAGCAATGTTGATGGGCTTTAAGTAATGTGTTGGCCTTCTTATAACGCACGCGAGCACAGAAGTGCACTGCAGCCCTAAAATTTAAATATTCAATAACTTGTCGCCCTTGTGGAAAGATACGACATTTTTCAGCACGTGATGTGTGTGTAATGTAGCCTTGGTAATGTTTCCACCCCCCTCATCACTTAGGATATAATATTATTATATATATTATACTTAGGATATAAAATATAATATTTTGCTACAGTTCTTGTACTGGTGAGGCAGGATACACCCAAGTTAAAAGTCACGTATCTTATACACGTCCGCTCTGGCAGAGCATTAACTCGAGCTCGTGTAAAAGACCCCATCCCTCAGAACCCCCATTCAAAAGAAGCGTGCCTCTCTACGTCGGTTCAGGCAAGCCTACAATAATCTACTAAAATCGGAGGAAGGGGGGCTCGCCCCTTCACCATCTGCCACATTCCTTCAATTAGTAAACCACTGACGGATAAGCTTCATAAAGCCGAATGCATATTGTTTAACGTCAGTGATAAATAATGTTACAGAAGGTTACGTAATTAAGCCATTAACGTAACACGGAGGCAACTTGTTTTTTTTGAACGGTCCGTACTACCGCATCCGTCGAGCGACTATTTCAGGCTCTAAGCGCCAATTATTCCGTTCAACACAGCACGTAAGCACAGTGAATCAGAAACCGCTCGACTCTGGTTAATAAAAACACAGTTAAAGCCACAAAACACCGTCATTTGCGTCTCAACTATTGATGCACCAAAATGACTTCCACTCCCCGCCCGTCAACGCGGAGACTCGAGCAGCTTTCGCACACACCATCCTCACCACACACACTGCGAGGCGCTGCAGAAGCCATGAACGCTTATTTATACAGTTTGACTCGACATTCCCTCGATATGTGCTTGTGCTCTCAAACCCTGAACATAAATGGCTTTGAGGGTCTTAGGAGGAGGACCGAAGGCAAGCGACCCTGAATGTCTAATGTCGAAGAGTTGGAGAGTAAGACGTCCGCCTTTGGAAGACGAAACTGCTCGTTTTTAATAGCTTAGAGAAACCATAGTGAGGTACGCATAAGTGAAGCTTGCCTACAATAAACTTTTTATATGAGAAGACATTCAATCGCGTGATGTTTTGCACGGTATTTTGCATTTACGGACGTTCGGACTATGACATCGTATAACAACACGTTTTGTTTTCACTGCTACTATTTCCCGTTGAAAGCGATAATATTGTCGTATCGGGAGACTATAACGTCGTTACTGAATTGGACGTCACTTATTGAGTAATAAAATTGTTTCTGAACCATCCAATAAAAAAAATGGGGTCTTAAAAAATAGAAGTACATTATTTTGCGGTTTAGTTGGGACGCCCACAACGACAAGTATAAATGCAATGGCGAAGGAGACCATGTAACGAGTTCACAAAAGATTCACTAAGAGTTTCGCACACTCACATAACGATTATATTGACTGCTTGTTTTTAAATAATCTTGTATAGATCTGTATATGCATTAATTCATGGCTAAAAATCGTATTCGCATCCGTTTAAACGCCCATGTGGTCTTCTTACAGCCGTGCTGCCATTCAGCGGAGTCTAACGTGCAGGATAGACCGCTTGCGAACTAACATCATTTATTATTAAATTAAAGCGTAATTTATCATAATTAAAGCGCTCACCTCCGCTGGAGTTCTGTTCCTCAGCTCTAAACTGATCCTCTTCTTCATCTCCATTTTGTTGGTGATTGCTGCACTGTTTTAGCAGTTTGAAGAAAAAAAAATCCAGAAACTCCAGAGCACAGACCAACAGCTCAGCTTTCTTCAATGGCTGCCGTTCTCTAACTGATCCTCCATGATACCTCGCACCCAACCCCCTTTCCGAGGTCCCGCCCCCACTGCGCCCTAATTGGATTCTTGTTATTTTTGAATGCGTGAGTGGTGAACCGGCTTGTCGATCAAACCGATCACGCTTATCAACATAATCGGTCTTTGTAGACAGACGTGATTGGTTGGAAATACGCGCGCAGTAGATTTTAGACGGGTCGGTCAGGACGTCAGTATGAAGCTTTCAAACTGTAAATCCGCCCATTCTTTGTTCTCATTGGAAGCACCGTCTGTGTCCTTTAATACTCCAGTAAATCGAAATCAATTTGGAGACCAAGTTAAAATTGTGCAGTTTAAAGTCTAAAGTGAACACTAGCATATTAGAGAAAAAAAAATATTACAAATGTTTTATTTAGTAGGCCTATATAATGCACACAATTTCCTTACAAACAAACAAAATGTTTTAAATTGTTTTAAGCAAGTGATCTCATAATACTCTAAAACACTGAGTATCTTCCATACAAGAATTCTACAAAATGGCTGACCATAAACCCAGACAGTCAGTCATGGTGGCTCAAAGGCTGCGCGCGCGCGCGCGCCACGCCATCTGTCCAATGTAATGTGCTGCTGATCGCTTCTCCACAGAACTCACAAAGGCCCATTTGGGGTTAGAGCACCAGCAGCTATTATAAATTAATAAAAATTATAATTATCCAAATTATCTTCAAAAATATCTACATTCATTTTAAAATAGCTTACAATTGTCCCCACCTTAAAAGAAAATAAACCCTGATGCAAAATGAATGTTTTCAACGATGTGCATTAGTGCAATACACCAAAGTGACCACTAGGGCTTCATGGCATACTGACCCTGAAATGGAATGGACCCCACAACAGATCTCCTAAACTGATTTATCTAGGCTGCCAGAGAAGTGAATAATCTTTTGTATAAAACAGTCGTTAGGATAGACTACGTGTTTGTTTGTTTATTTGTCACATGTGATGAGTATATCTCAAACAGTATCAGAAATTAAGGGGCATTAGGTACATTTTAGACATTTTTAGGGGCTTTAACTTACCTTTATGAGGGAGTATTTTCTAAATAAACAAAACGCTGCATTTTGATAATATATAAAATATTCATTTTTGCCCTTAATACCTAGGGGCGTTTTTATTATTTTTGCAGGGTTTTCCTCCCCTAAGCCCTGATCAATATGTCACCCTGCCCCCAAATACTAATTTACACAGCAGATGAAAAACCTAATGTATCAGGTTGATAGATAAGCCGTGTAACATGTAATATCAAATAACATCCTGTGATTAAGATATCCCTTTGTTGTTGCTGTTGTTTTTGTATGTAAACATATAGACAGCTCATGGGAAGAACAGTATTTAGATGTTGGGTTGAAGCGCATGTAGGCATACTGCAGACAGGACACAGGAAATGCTCTAGCAAAGTGGAAACGGATAAGATGCAGCAAAAAGTCTGCTCAAAATGACACAAATCAACACTTGATTTCTATTTTAATTGTATTTGTTTATTAAAAGTATATTTTAGTGTATGTGTAATGTGTATAATGTTTTGCTTATACTAATATTCATATTATTTTAGACAGAACTTGAAAGTTAAGTGTTTTATCATGCATTAGAACTTTCACAGGAGGCAAATTGGATAAATGCTGAAAAACAACGCCATAAAAATCCACTAGATGGCAGACAGTGCAAGGAAACGGCCAAAACCAGTTAGTACTGGTTAGGACTGCTTGTGTACCATGTGGCCTTATAGGAAGATGTCGCTAGATGGAGCACTAGAGCTTTGCACAGACATATGTGTTTAAATGTACACATACACAACACTTCAAATCATACTTCACATTTTAACATGTTGTTAATAGATAGTTTTTACACAACCACTTCAAGCTCTCTAAGAATTTGGGAAGCTGTAAGACTGTGACTTACGTTGGACCAAGTAAACTAATGACTGGTAAAATTCATTGTGCTTGAACCCTGGAACTTCTCTTGACCTTGATTGAGGGCCATTGTCATGTCTTCTCAATGTTTCCTGCAACCTTTGTCCTCCGGCTGCATGGTGGCCAGCTGAGGGGGTAGACAGATGGGGGAGAGGGTTTCACGTTCAGGCAAGAATAATGGGAGACACACACCAGTGTATTCTCATGCAAATAACACAATGGGCCAATGGCAATCAGGCAACCTTGGGAATCCCAAACAAGTGTTTGATATTGGAGTGATTGAGAGAAATACACCGCCAAACACAAAAGACTGACCCGAGAGGCTCAAGACAGACGGTTTAGACTACAAGTGTGAGGACGGTTTAGAACAATTAGTCAGTCATTAAAATGGAGAACATTAAACGTTATACTCTAAATGCTGTCATGTGCACTCTTGTGAATTAAAATATGCAGATTAGAGTTTGTAGTAAGTGGTATTATTAGAAAATTATTGTAGTAAGTTGTATTATTATAATTTAGAGTATTTCTTTGAATTACTTGAACTTGTATAAACAAGTCACACAAACAACGTTGCCCTAATAAAGCTAGCAAAACAATAATATGAAGTTCTGGACTTAAAAATAACAAAAAGGATGTGAGAGACTTTTAATTGGATCCAGGTGTAGCTGCTAGCCCACATGAATAAGGTCAAGTGTGCGTGGGTATGTGGGATTTGAGGCTATTGGCTGAAGTGGTTTGGGATACCAAATCCTGGGAAAATGCTGTCTTATTTAGGACAACCCTGTGTAAATCACAAGCACAGATGAAAAAAAGTGACAAAAAGTGTACTTATAATGAAAACAGAAACTCACAGTGTGCTTAGATGAGAGCATTAGATATCCTAGATTTTGGCAATAAAAGCTTGAGTAATGTCTAGGGCAATGGGTTGTATTGGTAAACAAGATGACATTATCACATTATTTTCAGACATGAAAACGAGCCAGCGAGCCTGTACTATTTTTTTGTAAGTTGTTGGATTGAACACTGTTCATTCATCATTGTACAAATGCTACAGCCAAAGAGGAAGACTTGTTTCATGTGGCTGTGCAAGTCTTCAATGCTTTGTGAATGAACATATTATATTATAAAAAGAGGGACTGTAATCACACATAAACAGCATCTGTACTAGAGCCTGTTTCTAAAACACTGTGTTAACAAAGGGTATATTTGTGCATATGTCTCAGTATCACACCCTGCATTATAACATGTAAAGGCTCGTGAGGGTGTGTTTGTGAGTGTGTCAGGGAGTGTACTCCACATGTCAAGGGAGATTTCCAATATAACTTGAATTATGCCAAAAAAGGCATATAACACAATGCCTGACAGTTGGTCTGGTGTGTTTTCCTCTTGTGAGCTTAAAGAACTTTGGAGAAAATAACAAACACTTTTTTTATATGTCACTTGAAAGTTCACAATAAAAAATGGATTTCTTTTTACAAGACAATTTTTTTGTAAACAAACTTAAACTTTACTATTACTATTTGTGCCATTTGGAAATATAGGAAAGTGTTGGGGTGTAACTAACTAACTAACTAACTAAACGGCATTTTTCAGTAGCTCAAATGATTTCAAAGCAGTGTAACTTTTTCTGCCAACAAGATGATTTATCCAATGATTAGACGTGGTGAGCAACCAAGCTCAACATCGCTGTTTATACAACTTGAATGCCAAGTGAGCTGAGGTATTCAAACACTCTCGGCTCACTTGCTGTCAAATGTCGCGTTTGAAAGTCTGATGCATTTTAATGAAGTGGTTCATCTTAAATGGTCCGCGCTTTCATATAGTGTTGGAAAGGCAGATTCATTCTAGAAATTGGTTTATTCAAAAATTTTTTCTAATTTAACAGTAAAAACAAGATTCATTGTTTTGAGTCTCTGCATTTTATTTTTTTAAGCAGAATATTTAATCCATCGCTATATGTATGATGCAGTTATAAAGAAGTGTTTTAGTTTTTTTATAATACTACTACTACTACTAATAATAATAATTATAATAATATGAATTGTTTTTGTTCATTGTATTTAGTGAAAAATGATCCGTTTACTTTATCTGGGATGGTTTGTTCATTCATTAATTCATTAAAAAACTTACACTGATTTGTGCCAGAATACTAGGGCTATGATTAAATATTCATTATATAATTGAAAAGTTATTAAAACCAAAATTTGCCACCTTAGGTAGCTTGTAGTTAGCTACTTTTTGTTAGTAGCATAACATTATTTCCTATAATAATAATAATAATAATATTTGGTTTTCATTGTATTTAGTGAAAAATTATCAGTTTAGTTTAATTGGGATGGTTTGTTCATTCATTAATTTATTCATTCAAAAACCTATATTGATTTGTGCCAGAATACTAGGGCTATGATTAAATATTAATTATATAATCGAAAAGTTGTTTTAAAAACATTTGCCAGATTAGGTAGTGTCACGGAGTGACTGAGACGTGAGATGTGCAGATCCAAGTGCAAAGCTTTATTAACCGACATGGTCAGAAACAGGCAAGGGTCAGACAATGGCAACAGGTATATAGAGGGCAAGACACAAGAATATTCCTAGGCCTAGCGTGGGTCTACGATCGGCGAACAGAATCAACAGGGCGAGACTAGAGGGATAAATCCAGGTACAAGGCAAAGGTCCAGGCAGGGGCAAACAGTATCCGAATAGGGCAAGACGAGAGGGGGAATCCGAGATACACAGGCAAAGATCAGGACACGAGAAAACAGACAAGGCAAGACTAAGATAAGGCTATGAAAAACTAGACAGGCTCCGTAGAGTAGCTATCGCTATGAGAGTGATAAACGCTATACAATACTCGACAGTTTGAAAGGGATCAGAGTGAGTGTTATATAGGGAA
>NW_015627585.1:94994-100940 GCF_001515625.1 Sinocyclocheilus rhinocerous
GGAGCAGAAGACCACCAGAGCCAGACAGCAGACCACCACGCCGGAGCAGAGGACCACTAGAGCACCACGGCAGAGCAGAGCACCACCACAGCAGAGCAGAAGGAGCGGGGACCCATGGCAGGGACTGGGGGCTAGGGAAAACAGAGACAGACAATGCAGGCAGTGCATTCATGGTTTCAGGGGCCAAGGCAGGGATCACAAGAAGTTCATCAATGTTCTCTATGGCAGTGACAGAGTTAAAGAGACAGACACGGAGTGCATTTATAGTCCTTGAGTTCATGACAGACAGAGCTAAGAGTTCAAAAGGAGGATTTTTGGGCTGTGACAAGACTATTAGAGCCTACAGGGAGTTCAGGTAAGGTTTCTGGGATCGTGACTGGACTAATGGGGCAAATAACATGTTCAAAAGCGGCCTCCGTAGCCATTACAGGACAGGCTGAGAGTTCACAGACGGCTTCCATAGCCGTGACAGGACAGGCAAAGAGTTCACAAATGGCCTCTGTTGGAGCCAAATGTAATTTTTAACCACTAGATGGCGGTGTGGAATGGGAGGAGTTGGTGTATGTCATTGGTGTATGTCATATGACATTTAAACCCTCATGGTTGTGTGTGTGGAGAGGGTAACAGGTGGCGGGAATACATGGTTCTTACCATATCCTAAGATCCATTGAACCATGAATCCATATGTTTATTTGTAAGCTGCATTCGTTCATTAAATGAACAAAGCAAGAAATTGACAGTTGCATGGACAATGACTTTATTTCCAACTTATGAGTAAAGAACGTCTTACCACCTGTTCCTGGGTGGTTAGGAAGCCACCACACAAAGTAAGAACCATCTCCGACTAAGAGAATTACTGTTGGAATAAAGGAGAATTTCCTTGCGCATTGGAGCAAACGGAGGAATTCTGTGAATGGAAACGCTGACTTGCGCATCGGCAGATTGAGTGACTACTATTGGAGTGTGGATCGCTTGCCTGGTGTGTTGCAGAGTCTTGGCGTCTTGAACCAAACAGAGTGTGTAAGCTTTAAACTTGATAATGCGGAGAAGTTTTAGAGGCTCGACAAAACGCTGGTGAGTGAACCTCTCTTTCTTTGAGCGATATGGCTATATCGCATTATGAGATTGATCCGTTGATCCACGAAGAAGTTTGAATCATGGCCTGTTTGGAATGCTCTACTTTAAATAATGATTTGGCTTGCTGCACGTCGTTGTGTTGAATTGGATCGCACTCTGTTTGTTGTGTAATCTTGCTCTGTGGCTTGCTTGAAATGTGCTCTTGAAAGCGCTTGTGTGCACAATGAGTGTTGTGGGAAAGATGAATGGCGATGAATTGCCAATTGCAAAGGATGATTCTGATGTGTCTGAAAATAAGTCCGTGGTTGATATTGCTGCTGAAAGAAATAATGCTGTTGAAACGGAGAAAAGAGCAAGGAAAATGACTGAAAAGGGTGTCTCATTGAGCATTGAAAATTTGCAACGGCAGCGCAAATCAAAGTTCACTCAAGTAAATAAAGTTAAACAAAGAGTTAATGATCTTCTTTCTGGAAAGCTGACCAAAGGAACGGTTTCTGATGTGCAAAAGTATTTTAAGAGTTTTGAAACATTGTGTGCTGATGCCATTGAAACTCATAATTCATTGCTGGAAATGCCAATGTCTAAACCGGAGTATGAAAAGCAGCAAAGGTGGCTTGTCTGCACAATGAAAGAAAATAATGAATTTATCACAGACGTTAAACAGTGGTTATCAGATGCTGGAGTGTCATATAATGATGGAGGTGATGATGGAATGTCCATAACAGACACAAGTATAAATCCTGATGACAGTGTATCAAATGCTACAAAGAAGGGATCTCAATGCAAAACCCATTCCTCTTCTAGTTCTTCAAGGGTTTCAAGTACTGCATCTGCTCGTCTTAAAGCTAAGGCTGAAAGGGCAGCCCTGTTGCAATCTGTAGCTGCTTTAAATAAACTTCATGATCTTGAAGCCAAAGAGGAAGAACTCCAAAGACAGAAAGAGAAACTGCGGAGAGAAAAGGAACAATTACAAATGGAAACAAAATTAGCTGCTGCCACTGCAAAACTATCTGTGTTGGAAGCAAGTGAGGGAAGTGTTGAAGGAATGAGTGATGAAGAGGATCTTATGAATGCATATTATAAGAAACATGTAAGATCAAGTGCATCAAACAAATGCTCAAATTTAAAGATGCCTTCACAACAACAAAGTGCAAATTCTCAACATGACCATTTAAGGGTACGTCCAAAGGAGAGACTAAGCATGCAAACCCAAGCACAAGCTTCAAGGCACTGTAAACCTTCATCAACAAGGCAGCAAATTTCAAGCTCTGATGAAAATGTCCACACACAAGTGTTACCTCCCCCAGTTTCCACTGGTGTTCATACTCCGAGTCCTACCTTGCATGATGTTGTACAGCAGCAAAATAACATTACTGCTCAGTTACTAAAACAGCAAGCTTTGGTTTCTCTTCCACCTTGGATGATGTTGGAATTTGATGGTGATCCCTTGCAGTATGGCTCTTTTATTAAAGCTTTTGAACAAGCCATTGAAAAGAAAACTAGTGACAAGCAAGAATGCCTTTACTATCTTGAGCAATATACAAGAGGACGACCAAGAGAATTAGTCCGTAGCTGTCACAACATGAGAGCTGATCAGGGATATGATCGAGCCAAGAATCTGCTGAAAGAGCATTTTGGTAGTGAAATTAAAGTAACAGCGGCATATATGGAGAAGGTCATGGGCTGGCCGATGATTAAGTCTGAAGATGTTGATGCATTGGTGTCTTTTTCAATCTTTTTGAGAAGTTGCTTAAATGTAATGGAAGATTTGCAGCAAATGGAAGAGATGAATGTTCCATCTAATCTTCGACTCATTGTTATGAAGCTGCCATACAAGTTTAGAGAAAAATGGAGGGCTGCTGCCTGTGAGTTACAGGAGCGTCGAGGCAACAGGGCCATGTTTTCAGATTTGGTGAACTTCATTGAGTGTCAAGTAAAGATTCTTTCTGATCCATTATTCGGAGATTTGCAAAGTGGACAAATAGCTTCTTCATTTCGTGTCAAATCTAAGTCTAAACTTACCAGTAAGGGCCTTGCTACTGTTTCAGCTGTTAACACTGTTTCAGAATGGTGTCCATCTGAAGTACAAAATACCTGTACTAATCCTGTTCAACAGAAAGGCGACAACAAGATGTGTTTTGCTTGTAAGGGCAGTCATTCATTGGAAAGGTGTTCTCGTCCAAAGAGCATGACACACAGAGAAAAACTGAGCATTTTGAAAGAAAATAGATCCTGTTTTGGATGTCTAAAGACTGGACATGTAAGCAAGGATTGTAAAAACCCATTGATTTGTGATGTCTGTAAGCAAAGGCATCCAACCCTGCTTCATATAGAAACTAAAGTGAAATCACCATCATTACCAGTAAACAATGTTCTTGTTACTTTGCAAGCTTGTGGTCAGACTGGGGCCGGGAACAAAGAGTGTGTCCTATCTATCGTACCAGTACAGATCAAGGCAAAGTCTGGTAGCAAGATTGTAGATACCTATGCGTTTTTGGATCCTGGGATTTCTGCCAGTTTTTGTACAGAACATCTTATGAGAAAATTGAACCTTACAGGAATAGGAAGCTCCATATTGCTCCGCACTTTAGGCCAGGAAAAGTCAGTAGACACATTCATGCTCTGAGGTCTTCAAATTTCACACTTAGACGGACAGACCTTCATGGATCTACCAGAATTGTATACTCAAGGATCAATGCCTGTAAGCAAGAATAACGTTCTCACCCAGGAGGACTTAAAGGATTGTCCATATCTGGAGGGTATCAAAATTCCCAGTATCAATGAAGAGGTTGAGCTGTTGATCGGTATTAATGCATCAAATCTAATGGAGCCATGGGAAATCATTAACAGCCAAGGCGGGGGGCCCTATGCTGTCAAGACCCTATTGGGGTGGGTCGTGAATGGGCCTCTAAGAGGTGGTAATAGTGACAGAGGAAAGATTGGCTGTCCTGTAGTCACTGCCAATAGGATCTCCGTCGCCAGGTTGGAGGAATTGTTGATTGCTCAATATAATCAAGAATTTAATGAGAAGCTGTCCGAGGATGATGTAACCATGTCAAGAAATGATCAACAGTTTATGGAAATAATGGAAATCTCTAACAAGTTTGAAACTGGTCATTATTGTATAGACTTACCTTTTAAGTCTTCTGATGTAATCCTGCCAAACAATTGCAGTGTTGTAGAACAGCGTGTCCTGAGTCTGAAAAGGAAGTTTAAAATAAATCGAGAATATCAGCAAGAGTACGCAACATTTCTTTCTGATGTTATTGACAAAGGATATGCAGAGGTAGTACCCCCTCATCAGTTGAAACGAGAAGATGGTAAGGTCTGGTACATACCACATCACGGCATATATCATCCTAAGAAGAAAACTCTTAGAGTAGTGTTCGATTGTGGTGCAGTGTATAAAGGAACATCTTTGAATTGTCAGTTGTTGCAGGGTCCCTACCTTACCAACTCTCTGCTGGGAGTTCTAACGAGGTTCAGACAGGAGCCTGTTGCTTTGATAGCTGATATACAAGCCATGTTTCACCAGGTGAAGGTTTCTCAGAAACATGTAGACTTTCTGCGATTTCTATGGTTTCCTGAAGGTGATGTGACACAGGATGCTATGGAATATAGAATGAAAGTACATCTGTTTGGAGCAGTGTCCTCACCTAGCTGTGCCAATTATGCATTAAGGAGGATTGCGCAAGATTGTCAAGCACAGTTTGACTCCTGTGTTTTGAATACCATTCTTCAGAACTTCTATATGGATGACTGCTTAACGTCTTTGCCTACAGAAGATGAAGCATTTCATATGGCTCAGAATCTCATTGCTGCTTGTGCCAAAGGAGGATTTCAGTTGTCAAAGTGGATGAGCAACAGTCGCTTTGTTATGTCCAGCATTCCAGAGGAATATAGATCCAAGTCAATTAAAGAACTTGATTTGGATAAAGATGATCTGCCAATGGAAAGAGTGCTTGGATTGCACTGGTGTACTGAAGAGGATAAGTTTACCTTCAGATTATCCATTAAGGAGCATCCTTACACAAGGCTTGGCATATTGTCGATGGTTAGTTCTATCTATGACCCCTTGGGGTTTCTTTCACCATTTACTTTGCCTGTAAAACAGCTGCTGCAAAAAATGTGCAAGTGCAACTTTGGCTGGGATGAAAGGATTCCCCAGGTGTTCTTTGAGCAGTGGACAAGATGGTTGACTAACTTGCATCGTATAGC
Organism: Sinocyclocheilus rhinocerous; assembly: GCF_001515625.1. Lineage (NCBI taxonomy): Eukaryota > Metazoa > Chordata > Actinopteri > Cypriniformes > Cyprinidae > Sinocyclocheilus > Sinocyclocheilus rhinocerous. Next base: position 100,290 of record NW_015627585.1, read on the forward strand.
AACATTGGAGATAGACCGATGCGTAAAGCCAAAGGACTTTGGACCATCAGAACATGAACAACTGCATCACTTCTCTGATGCCAGTGAGGGTGGCTATGGCACAGTGTCATACTTGAGGTTGGTGAATAGCGGAAATATACAGACTTTATGGCTCCTTTCATGTGTATAAAGTGTAATTGTAAATGTATATTATTACAATTATGGGCCGGGGTGTTGGAGCCAAATGTAATTTTTAACCACTAGATGGCGGTGTGGAATGGGAGGAGTTGGTGTATGTCATTGGTGTATGTCATATGACATTTAAACCCTCATGGTTGTGTGTGTGGAGAGGGTAACAGGTGGCGGGAATACATGGTTCTTACCATATCCTAAGATCCATTGAACCATGAATCCACGTGTATATTTGCAAGCTGCATTCATTCATTAAATGAACAAAGCAAGAAATGGATTGTTGCATGGACAATGACTTTATTTCAAACTTATGAGTAAAGAACGTCTTACCACCTGTTCCTGGGTGGTTAGGAAGCCACCACACAAAAGTAAGAACCATCTCCGACTAAGAGAATTACTGTTGGAGTAAAGGAGAATTTCCTTGCGCATTGGAGCAAACGGAGGAATTCTGTGAATGGAAACGTCGACTTGCGCACCGGC
>NW_015627585.1:103620-104434 GCF_001515625.1 Sinocyclocheilus rhinocerous
GACTCTGGAAGATCAGCTGTGACGTGACTCTGGAAGATCAGCTGTGACTTGACGTGCCTCATGACGATCAACTGAGATTTGACTTGATTCATGACGATCAACTGTGACTTGACTGGACTCAGGAAGATCAGCTGTGACTTGACTGGACTCATGATAATAAACTGTGACTTGATTGGACTCAGGAAGATCAGCTGTGACTTGACTTGACTCATGATAATAAACTGTGACTTGACTTGGTTCATGAAGATAAGCTGTGACTTGACTTGACTCATGAAGATCAGCTGTGATTTGACTTGACTCATGAAGATTAGCTGTGACTTGACTTGGTTCATGAAGATAAGCTGTGACTTCACTTGTCTCATGACGATCAACTGTGACTTGACTTGGTTCATGAAGATCAGGTGTGAGTTGACTTGACTCAGGGTAATCAACTGTTGTGGCCGCCATTACACGAGTGAGTGCGGGGTCGCATTCCTCCGCGATACCCACAGTGAACGCTGAACCAACAGATAATAGAGCATAGTCCATAAGATCACTTAGAGACGAACGAGGACTCTCATGAATCACTTGTGATTTTACAGGCTGGTTAAGGCCATCACTGAAGAAGTCAATTAACATGCAGTCCGGTAAGTCCGGTAAATTAGCCAAAGCCAATTATTCCGTAATGTAACCCTCAAGTGATCGTGTGCCCTGCTTGAGCTGCTTGAGAAGAATCGCTGTGTTCATACCTGGCCAATGTCCTTTGGAAAAGCCGCTGGATCCTTGTGGGGCCGAGTATTCTGTTACGGGGCTGACGAGACGTGAGACATGCGGA
>NW_015627585.1:105261-119291 GCF_001515625.1 Sinocyclocheilus rhinocerous
CTGTGACTTGACTTGGTTCATGAAGATCAGCTGTGACTTGACTTGGTTCATGAAGATCAACTGTGACTTGACTTGACTCATGAAGATCAGCTGTGACTTGACTGGACTCATGACAATAAACTGCGACTTGACTTGGTTCATGAAGATAAGCTGTGACTTGACATGCCTCATCGCGATCAACTGTGATTTGACTTGATTCATGACGATCAACTGTGACTTGACTTGACTCATGAAAATCAGCTGTGACTTGACTGGACTCATGACAATAAACTGCGACTTGACTTGGTTCATGAAGATAAGCTGTGACTTGACATGCCTCATCGCGATCAACTGTGATTTGACTTGATTCATGACGATCAACTGACTTGATTTGACTCAGGATTGGCAGCTGTGACATAACGGGGCGCTGTTGTGTCCGTCTTTTTGCGATCAGGCCCCGCTGTCGCCGCCATTTTGTGAGCGTGCTCTAGTGCGGCTATATAGTGAATGTGTGATTGGTTACAGCTGTGTGCAATCAGTGCAATGGATGATGGAATATGTAGCCCGGGATGACATGCAACAGTTTGTGTAGTGCGAGAGTCAATGTAATGGAAGGGTGCCCTCTGGTGGTGAGTGAACTGAAGTTCATAGACCGGATTCGTGACAGGTAGCTTCAATGTGGTACTTTTTGTAAGTAGCTTGTAGTGTGGAAAACTATAGAGTAGCTAGACATTTGTTTAATCAATTTAGATTAGCTTGTAGCATGACAAGTTTCAAAGTGGCTTCCCTCACATTGGTCTCCAAAAATATGTCAACACTTGCATCTTTGTCTTATTCAAAGGCATTTGAATGCCCTGTGGTTATATGGATGAGCCAAATCAGATGATGCAATCATCGTCAATAAAATTCCCAATCCTGTTTAATAAGTCATCTTTCATTTGCCATAATTGCCTTGAAGCCCCCAGCACAGAAACCATGAGACAGGGCAGCAGTGAATAGATACAGGCTTTTATCATTGACCATCCAAAGGAAGAACTCAAGATATGAACTGAGATATGTGTGAAGAAGATGAATTGACTTTAAAATGAATAAGCCCAGTTTACACCCATTCATTCTCCCCTTTCCCCTTTCATGTTTCTTTTCTGTAATTTACTGCTCTCTAAGTCCACAAACACCTCCAAATAACTTCCCACCATGAGCAAAAGGATTAGGAAAAAATGAAGACATCATGGACACAAAATCAACCTAATTTACTCTGGGAGTGTGAGGTTAATGTCACGTACAAATCAATCCAAGAAAATACCAGGCTCTGTTTTTTAGGCTTCTCATGATGGCCATTCTGACCATAATCCATGGTTGATTTACAAAGGAAAAAGAACATGAACCTGAACACTGTACAAGGTCAAGGATAGAGGTCCTTAACTCCTCCTGTGGGGACAAGAAGAATGCTGACTTGGGACTAAGCTTTTAACCATCTCTGAAATACATAACTTTTAACTCATTCTGAATCAGTACATTTTTAACCCCTAGGAAGAGTAAAACAAACTTTAGATTGGGAAAACAGTTGAAGAAACGGCATTTTTACCAACATAACATTATTTAATAATAATAATAATTATTATTATTTATTTATTTATCCGGTATAGTTATATCGTCATGTCTGTTCATTTTTGCTATTTCTCATTCCACCCTCTTGGCTGCTAACTGCTCTGCTAGGAAATCATAAATTCTGCAAGTTTAACCTACACACGTGAATGTTGTGCAGCCGTGTGGTTTTAACAGCTAACTGTCAATCATTTTTTCCTATGCTAGTCACAGACCATTTTTCTTAATGAGCTCATTTACTGCACATGCTTCCAGTTTAGGGAACGATGCAGAGATTTTGCAGGTACCCCAAACTTTGGCCTCTATCCCAAATGTCTTTTTTCCCATACCTCTCCACGTACACTGTGGGTGGGTTTAGAGAAAAAAAACTCTATAAACCCTAAATACTCAAAATATATAAATTTGAACCAGCTTTACCTGTAAAACATGTAAATGCATAAACAGTCTAAAGGAGACCGCTGAGACTCAAAACAATCAAATCGTGGCAATATATATTGTCCAGAAAGTTAAAGGGGTCATATGATGTTGCTAAAAAGAACATTATTTTCTTAATGTATTTTTGACATCTTTTCTTTGGAGGTTGTAACAAATACAATAGTGTGTAGATTTTAGAGTCTAAAACCCCATGTCATGATTCATCAAAGTATTATATAACTGGTTTATGGTGCACAAGACATATATACTTCATGGCAGAGAAGGTTTAGTTTCTCCCAGCTGTGTCAACTGCATCCTCTCATTTGAACGTATGTTGTCTTGTGGCTGTCCTGAGTCCCTGCTGTGTAACAAAAAGACTATTCTTATCACTTGAGAACATCTCTCAGTGCCAGCATTAAATGAGCGATCTGCAGATGGGGGGATAAGTGTAAACAGTCTGCTGCTCTCAGGCTTTATTCTTGGCTTTCAGCAAGTGGCACATTAAAAATAATAGATGTTGGACCAAATATTATGGCCATGTTTTTACTCCATTATATCTGATTTCATATGTTAGAGCTTGTGTTTAACATCATGGAAAGTTTTTTTTAATTATTATTTTTAAATAAAGCATTTCAGTCAATGCCTTTTTTTCTGTGTTATGGTTGGTTATTTTTATTCTACTACCATGGAATATGTGTTAGAGCATGCCATTTTAAATATATAATCATCCAGTAATGTAAATACATTAAACCTGTCATGACTTACTGCATTGTTTCTTGGTTCAATAAAAGTGAACCTCATAAAACGTTTTTTATTACCAAACACAATTCTTTCTTTCTTTCTTTCTTATGTGAATCTTATAATGTTATAGATGCACTTACATTAATTTGTCTGTTAAAACTTGTATATTATTTAAGCTGTAGAGTTGCTCTTATTTTTGGTCATTTAAACTGTACAAGCACGTTGTGGCTATACTATTGAAACAGTATTTTAACGTTCATGGACTGGCCCTGTTAATGGGCCATTGTAACCCAACCCTTTGTCAAAATATTTTTTTGTAAAGAAATGTCTAAATGAATTTTTGTAGTAAACAACATTACACCACAAATATTGGTTGAGTTTAACTTGTACTGAACCCAGAATACTGCTTTAATCTCTAATCATCAAGAGAAATTCACGCAGTAGAGAGTGAATGTTGTGTGTAAGCAGTCCATGTTGGAGAATTCCTTACAGGTCTGTTCTTACAGTGTGCATGGAAAACAGCTTCTGGATGAGAGCCCAGATTCCATGCAAATGTTCTTTGCTAAACACTCACAAATGTTTTCTCCCACTGGCTTGTACATTGTGGGACCTCACAGCCAGAGCGGCAGATCCATCCCTGCTCCCGCGGGGGTCCCCAGTGACCCCCGAGACTCATCTTCTCTCTGTTCTCACGTACACCCATCCCATTTGATGCGCTGGTCAGCCGTGCCCACGCTGAGATATCAGTGGGAGTGTAGCTAACATCCCTCTCGCATGTAAATCCCCAGTAATTCACCCCCATTGGATAATGTTCACACAGCCTGTGCAACAAAAGTCTTTCTAAGCACTCATGGCTCAATTCCTGTACAAGCTCAATACAGGATCCCAACGTGTTATTTTATGTTTCCCCCAAAACACTTAATCATGAATGTAATACAGTTCATAAAATGTTTACAAAAGAAAGCAAAGCATTAGATAAAGCCAGATCTCTCTATAGGGGCAGGGAGTGAAGATATGAATCTCTAATCCCTTCTTTTCCCTCACTTATCTCTCACCAGAGAAATCCTATCCTATTTTTCCAGCATGCTTCACCATGGTGGCAATTCTTATCAGTTTAGCTTCATTTCAAAACAGCAATTTCTTACAAAATTTACTAAAAAGCCAAAATGTTACATAAAATGTTTCAGAGAAAAAACTTGCTTTGGTTGCTTTAGCAAGTGACTATATTTTTTTGCTGAATTCAGAATGCAAATTAACTAGCTAACCGGCTTAAAACCGTTATTTACTTTTTACAACTCTGTCAGCATCAAATGTGTATCTGTTTATCAGGATCAGCCAAAATGTGTGACACACAAGTCCAGTTCCAATTCATCTGTCAAAGACAGAGACAAGGGTGCATGGCATCCTTTTGACTCTATTTCAGAGGAGAATAATAGTACTGAGGAAAACTAGCAATTGGGAAAAATGTTATGATTGACATATTTAGCCTTCTAGCAATGACTCCAACTGCAAATCCCTCTAAAATGCACTTGGTTTCAACAACTGAAGGTCTTCAACTTTTTCAGGCCAAGGACCTCTTGGTGAACAAATACTGTACAAAACATATAGTCTTAACATTGTAGTTCAATTTTACCTAACATATTTAACATATTTTATGCAACAAAAAATGTTGGAGGTACATTGAAATATTTAGCTAAACCTTAGTTTTGGTTGAAGTTAAATTCATACTGTATTTTTGTTTATTGCATTTTATCTTTTTTTTTTTTCACAAAATACATTTTAATCTTCTTTAAGAATTTTAATGTATGCCTAATGCAAAATTAAACTAAACTAAACTAAACTAAACTACTACACACTACACTACACTAAACTACACTACACTACACTACACTACACTAAAATCAAATCAAATCAAATCAAATCAATAATAAGACTAATGTTATTATAATGAATAACATAGGTTTCATAGATAATTGGATGAGTTTTTGGGGCATTGACTAATGTTCAGGGCCCAATGAAACGTTTTGCTTCATAAATATTGTACTTTTACAGCATTTTTTTTTAATATAATAATTTAATTTGAATTTTCCTTAAGATATTTTTATGTATTTAATGCAAAAATGAAACATTTAGCTTCATAAATATTGTATTTTTGGTTTAGTACCATGTAATTAAATTTTTTCTTCAAAAATATTTTGAGATCAAGCGATAATTGGCAGACCACCTGCAGTATCGCTCTGGCCCCCATATTTTCCTGGCATCAAAAAAAGGTCTTAAATAATAGCATTAAAAACAGTCCCAACTGAAGGGCAATAAGTTTTTTTTTTTTTTTATTGGAACCTTGCCCATTAACAACATGGCCATTTCCTACTATATGACCCATGTGGGCTCTGACAGTCTCCTTGCAGTCGATCTGAGGTTTTGCTCTCTTTTCAATGGGAGGCATCTCAGATTTCAGCACAAGCTCAGGGTGTGTATGCAGCCCACGGGCACAGACTAGGATTGAAATAAAAGGACTAGGTTTTTTAAAGCAGGAAAATAGATCTTAACTGTTCGAAGGAAGCTCTTGTCTTGTCTCACGTATGCGCAGCTCACCCACACAGTCCCACGGTCCAATTCACACAGCTGGGGGTTGTGAAGAGCGTTTGAAGAGAGCCAAGTCTGGCTGACTCAGAGCGACGACTGGGGAACAGGCCACATCAGTGCTGCAAGACAGGAAAGGAAGGCTGAAAAGCCAAGAATATTCGTTCATTTACGTACTTCACTAACAAACACCCCCTGCGCTCTGTTCTTTCCTGCTACTGAAGTCCACTTTTATGTACCTTGAGCCGCTCCTCAAGCCCCTGCTGAGGAGAAATGATGGGCAGGTCAAAGCCCCCTGCCTCCTCAAAGCAGAACTCAAAAACATCAAAACAATACAAAGATATTCAGGCTTTTTTTTAGAAGATATTTGACACTAGAACATCTTTAAGTAAAACGAAAACAACTGTGTTAAACGTCTCTGTGTCTTTGACTGCAAGTTTCTACTCTTTCAAGTGAGAGTTAAAGCCCTCACACTGATGCAGTGACAGTATCAGATGGTAATGCCATGTTACTTTGTTTCATAACTTGTTGCTGAATGATTACCATATTCATATACCATAGTATTTTAACTATTTAGGGCAGAAGTTTTTAAGCTGTTGTCCAAGGACCTCCAAGCGGGTGCGGAAAATTTGAGAGAAAAGAAAATTACAAAATGTATTTTAACAGTAAGAAAGAAATGGAAAACATGCACATAGCTTGTGATTTTTTTAAACGAAAACTAAATATAATTTTTTTAAATTATGTTATAAATAAAAAAAATGAAAATGTTAAAAATAAATAAAAATGTGTAATTAATGTTTTATTAAATATTTAAATTGAAATACATTAAACTATTATATATAAACAAATATGTTTAAATATATTTTTTAAATATTATAGTAAGGATTATTATAATCTCTTTTTCCTAAGATGTTTTCTTTAGCTTGCTCACTAAAGCTGGTTTGGAACAATATTTATGAAGAGGATCATCATATTTAGGGGTCGTGGGCAGTAAAAGTTTTGTAAACCCTGCTGTAAGGTACTAAAATACTACTATGGTACTACCATGGTACAAATCATAATATTATGATGAAATCACATCCAGAAAACTATGATAATACCTAATATGCAGTGTTTTCTAAGCATTTTCTAAAGTTTCCTGCTAGGGCGATGCATTAAATGCTTTTGTTAACTGATCTTGAAACATCCTTTCCGAACCATTAGCTGCACAGCTGGCATTCGAGTTTATCACTATTCAAGATCAGTTGACAAACAGCAGATACAACACCAGAATCACACAGCTGCCTGCATGACATTTAGATCTGCTGACCTACGAACAACTTCACTGACCTTTCCGTGGGCTCTGTGACCCACATCCCAAGTCCCGGGTCAGACTTTTCATCTCATTGAAATAAGTCAAAAAGTCAAATTACTACAAATAATCTGCTTAAATGAATGAGAATTATGACAGCTATAGTCCAAATACACTTTCAGGGTTGAGGCAGTCACTGTAGTATTGTTTAAAGGCGGTGCTATAGTTAACAGTTGAATGAGGCATCTAAAACTTTGGCGTTCCCACCCCCTCCTACTCCTTCCTCCCACCCCTTCTCCTGGCGGTTTCCTCTCCTCACACTCACTCACATGCTGCAGTCATTCAGAGGCACAGCCAGCGTGGAGGCTGCACATACACACACCAACACGTTTAGAGCAACATGGCAAGACTACCTCACCACTGTGGGATGATATCAGTGTGTTTGGCAGGAGCTCTTCTACTGCTGCCGCTCTGCTTGGGTGAGTGTGTGTGTGTGAGACTGATTATGACTATAATGGGGAAACTTGCTATGTGTGAATGTTTGGAATGAGGCACAGATCTAGTGTGAGATAAAGTTCTAAAAAATGTTCCTATAGGGGACATTATAAAAAAACAGCTGCATTTGAAAAGATACTTGCATGTATTGTTGTATTTGAGACTGAGAACACTGTAAAAAGTGGGAACTTGCAGTTGTTTTTGGGATAGTTCACCCAAAAATGTACTCACCCTCAGGTCGTTCCAAACCTGTATGACTTTATTTCTTTTGTGGAACACAAAATAATATATTATAAAGAATGTTTGAACTCTTTTTGTTCATACAATGAAAGAAAGGCTTTTGTTGGTGTAACCTTATACATTTAGGTTGATACAGGGTAATTATCTTACCTATTGTTTTCATTGTATTGACACACAAAAAAAATTTTTGAGCATGCAGAGATCCACTGACAGGAAAAGTGTGTGCTGTGAGAATCTGGTTTTGATTTGTGTCTTTGGAGTGAACAAGAAGACTTCTATATTTTCAGAAAGTTAACAATCTTGGTTATTGATCTGCAGCAGGTACACTGAAAATGTGGCAATTTAGATGTGGTAACATCTAAATTAATTGATATATTAATGGACTTAAGTCAAAAATATTATTAAGGCAATATAAATATATTAGGTTATACCAACAAGGTTAAATGTAAGGGTTAAATTTGGCAGAAAAAGCTCCTTAAGGTAAAAATTAGAAGTATGTATATGTATTTATGTATGTGTTTGAACTAATAATGATTTAAAAGGTAGAAGAGGAAAACAACTTGCCCACAAAACATGTTTTGCATTTTGTCTGAAAAAGGCATGGCGCAAAATTACTAGGAACAAAAGAAACAACAATATTATTCAGCATGGAACTTGTTAAATCAGTGTATTCCTGCTCATTTGTAAAAAGTAGCTCTTGAAGCTCAGTTGGAGATAACTTGGTTTGGAAATACCAAGTGAAAAATTCAGTGCATCCTTATAGAGTTGTGACAGTGCAAATCAGTGCAAACTCTTCTACATGACAGACGGCCCCAGGGGGTCATAACAATCACAAGGTCAAAATAATCCCACCGTGTTCCCTGCACAGCTGTTTTCTGTCGACCCACAATCACAGCTCTGACTTCCTTGTCTTTTTTTGTTCATTGACTACCAACAGAAACAAGCAGGAATTTGTTCTTTTGTGTTGAGGAAGTGAAAGAACATCCATGACTTCAATGTGGTGCAGAACTACAATAAGTGATAATTAGGAGTAGAAGACTGAATGATATCCTTGGCAAGAATAAAACCTTCACAGTAAAGATGTACCCCCAAACTACTATACACAAAGTGTCAGACTTTATAAACAGCCACATTATTCCTGGTAAACACCAGTGGAATTAACTAATTTGTTGTCTGCTTTCAGTATGCAGAAAATATACGTTGAAATGTGTCATTAAGAAGGAGCACTTGGCAGACTGCGCTGGGGGGATGTGCCCAACAGTATGTGCCAAGAGTCTGGTGATTTTATGAATGAATTACTGGAAAACAGAAGACACTCTGGGAATTAATAAAGCAGATATCATGAGATGAGTAACATGCATGCTTTGGTTTTAACGTTGGACTGAACCCACCACCTCCTGGGGTTTGGGTAAAGCGATAAGGAGAAAAACGTTGACCAAAAATCATTTTGGGAGTGAAGTTTTACCTCAAGGATGTTTTCGTAACTTTAGGTTCATGCTTGTTTTGACATTTCTTTAGGATAAAATCACAAGTTTTGGGGGCTTTGAATGACTGATGGTGGTAGGAGGGAGTTAAAGGGTCAAGTTCCGCCTGACTAAATTTCCCAATGCCTCACAAGAAACTATGTTTGTCAGTGACTGCTACAAAATGTCAATCTCAACTTCGAAGCACTATATTCTTAGTTTGAATAATGTTTCCGAGGTTTGTTCCCAGCTTTCATTGCTCTCGTCTATGTTTTAGCTTTCGTGTTTCAGCTTGTTTGATTGGTGTGACCAGATTGGGTTTTATAGTCTATACTGAGAACATAAAGTTGGACAAAGGCCAGAAAGCATGTTGTACCTCTAAACTCTGGAATTTTGCTCATATCTCAGTGGCAATGACACAAGGAGAATAAGTGAGAGGGATAAAGGCCAAATAATGGGGTGCACAATGGGGTAAAACTTGCGAAAACCAAGTGTTTGAGCCTTAGGTTCACAGCTTAGCTTCAATAACTTTCCTCATTAAAGGAAAACCTGAAAGAAAACTCATTTAGTAGGGCATGTGAATACATTCACCCTAAAATCCACCATGTCAATCTGCAGACAAAACACAACACTGTTATTTTTGTTTCTTTATTTGGCAGAGCTATCTGATTAAGGGGCATGGTAATGTTTGGATAAGAACCCATAACGTGAGTTGTGGAATAGCATGGGACTCAATTCGCAGTATTCAGATGGCACTTAATAGACAGTGACTGCTTTACTCTGGGGATGATGGTATTTAAATAAACAGCACATTGCATGCTCACCACAGACCTGGCCAGACATCCCGCTCGCTGATAGCTAAGAGCGTTTAGCCTCATGTTGTTTATGGTACCACATGTTTATTGGTGTTGATCCAGGTATTAACCAGGCCTTGTTTCCCACGAATCGCAAGAGAAAGTGAAAATATTATGCTTACAGATAATTGTTAGTCCATAGTCGACAGTCTCCAAAGAAGTAGGACTGCATTTAAGTTTGATTATGATTTGTTTGAAAAGGTCATGAAGAACTTGCCATGGATGATGCAGCATAAGAAAGAAGTACTCAGAGCTTTCTTCTTGTTGCTTGTTCCTTCAGGGATGATTGTAACGATAAAGCAAGGCAAGTCTGGGAAAAGGTTTAGAGTGCCAATGGTACTGGCAAACATCCATAATCAAGAAGCCAAGTGCCATTTCTTGGTCATGTGTGGCAAAACATTTAGGTTTATACTTTGTTCCATGATGCTGTCAATCAAAACACACTCCAGTACACTAAGAAATAATGTAATAATGTGTTTTGTATCTAAAAAAAAAAAAAAAACTTCCATGATATCAAAACTGCGATTGATCATTTAAAATAAATGTTAGTCATACTTTATAATGAATTAATCTGTGGAAAATTTACAGAAAAATTCCAATAGTTTCCAATAGAAAAACATGCTTTAGCAGGGTTTTCCACTTTAAATAAATAAATAAATAAATTCTAAGATACTAAGTCATGCCTATGAGATAAGAAGTAAAAATTATGACATAAAAATTTTAATGCCATAATTATTGCTTTTTATCTCATAATTTCAACTTTTTATGTCATAATTATGATTTACCAAAGCATGATTTCTTTCTTACGTGTTGGAAATGGACTACCATAGATTACTGAGATGCAAGATGGCGCTTTCATTTTAAGTGAACAGATATCTGTTGCAATGGCAATTAGAAAATGACAATTAGCATTAGAGAGCCGCATAATATATTTTTTAGCCATGAATACTATTTAACCTCACTGAATACAACATTTAAGGGTTAGAGCAGGTAGAAATAGCTCCTTAGGGAAAACAGTGCAGGTGTCCACTTTATATGGAAAAGAGCTTTTACATCTGGAAATATGTTAGGTTTTTCTGCTCTGACATCTGATATTTACCTTTCTCCCTAAAAAGTTCAAAGTAAATGGAGTCAGACAAATCCAGATAAGCCTAAGGCATATGAGGTGGGCTTCTTGGGCTCAACTCCCAGGTGTAGTCTAGATATCATTCACATTCCCTGAAGAAAAAATACTGACACTGATCACCTTGGTCTTTACTAAACAGCTGTATAAATGAATAACATGTAAAAGGAAAAACCTGCCAGATCATTTTTTTCAGCGTAATTAAATTATATTCTTTACAAATAATTTTATTGATACAATTGTCTGATTGATTTTATAGTCTCAAGCATTTAGAAATCACGCAAAAGAAAATTAAGCAGTTTTACTACAAAAAAACCATGGTTCATTTTTGTAAGGGTTGTGATGTCCACATGTTTTTGTTGAAGAAATTATAGAGGCTGTAGCATTTCTATTGCAAAAAGGTGGCCAAAAATTAAAGATTAAGTGGATATTTGAATTAGCCTAAATGTTTGGTCAATATTAAACAGGGATTTGATCGTCCTGTAAGTGTAACAGCAGCAATTACCAGGCCTTTGGCGCCTTTTACAGGCATTTGTAATATGTAATGTACATAAATTGTTTCATTTGTATTACATTATGTATTTTAACAGTGTTATTCAATGAAACCATATAATTATTAACTAACCAATCATTATTATAGCGGGCGTGGGCGCGGATGCGGGAATGGCGCGTCGTGTGCTTAAGCCTGTTAAAGCCTACTGCGTTCACCGTAAAATGCATTTTTTATAATGATATATGTTCATGTTTATATTTTTATTTATGTATATGTATGTTAATTTTAATATTAATATAGAACGAAAGTTTTTTTTTTGAGCAACTGGGATGGTGCCCCCCTGGGAGTTGGTGCCCTACGCAAACTGCGTACTCTGCGTATAGGGAGCGGCGGTACTGTGTCCAGGGCCTTTAAGTCCCATAAATACACGATGACCCAACGGTTTAGAAGATTTTTATATGATCCTGAGGAATAATCATCAAGAGACTGATGCTTTTTATAGTGCCAGCCATGATCCTGAAGTGGATGCTCCATGTCTGCCTGTTACTGAATTAAGAAAGAACAGTTTCCTTTTTCAAGCATTCCCACACGAGAATAAAATAAATGTTGGATCTTAATAATTTTACTTTAAGATATATGACATACAATACTATTCAAAGGTGTCGGGTCAGAATGTTTTTTGTTTTTCTTTCTTTTGTTTTCTTTTTCTTTTTTTTGAAAATTAAAGAAATTAGTATTCAGCAAGGATGCATTCAACTGATCAAAAGTGACAGTAAAGACACTTATAATTTACAAAAAAATGCTAAAATAAATATTTACAAAATGCTGTTCTTTTGAACTTTCTATTTATCAAAAAATCCTGAAAAAATTTATTACAGTTTCCACAAAAATATTAAGCAGCACAACTGATTTCAACATTAATAAAAAGAAGAAATTTTTCTCGAGCAGCAAATCAGCATATTAGAAGGATTTCTGAAGATCATGTGACACTGAAGACTGGAGTAATGGCTGCTAAAAATTCAGCTTTACTATTAAAGGAATAAATTACATTTTAAAATATAATAAAATAGAAAAGGTATTTTTAATTTTAATAATATTTCACAATATAATTTGTCATCAAAATATACAGCCTTAGTAAGCATGAGAGATGTCTTTCAAAAACTTGTAACATGTAAAAAATCTCATAGACCCCACATTTTTAAACGGTGATGCAGCTGCACTAGTAAGACTAAGTTATTAAATCTAAATAAATCCTGAGAAAAAGTTGCAGAACAATATGTTAACCAAATGTCTTCCTGATCTCTTGAGCCTGCTGACTCTTCATTCATTAACATCTCAGTCTCTAGTAATCTCACAGTATCACATATATCAGGAAAAGACAGGATGCTTGGGAAGAAAGAATGTCATGGTGGATAGTCTCACATAACTGACAAATGGCAATAGTATGTCAGAAGCAATACAAAGATCTCAAGTTACTGACACTGCTTCTTTTCAATGGGAAACAATGTCCTCTATGGTTCAGCGAGGTGACTGAGCTGTGACGCAGTAAAGATGGCCAGATAATGTTCAAAGCATTAATTGTATTTGTGAAATGAAGACAAGTCATAATTGATGGCTAACATGCTGTGACAGTCACTGTCTGACTGGTGTGAATGTAACATTATCAGAAGGACAGACATGTTAAAGGGGTCATATGATGCGATTTCAAGTTTTCCTTTCTCTTTGGAGTGTTACAAGCTGATTGTGCATAGATAAGATCCCTGAAGTTGCAAAGACTAAAGTCTCAAAACCAAAGAGATATTCTTTATCAAAGTTAAGACTCTGCCACGCCCCCCTAAAACGGCTCATTCTAACACGCCCCCACATATCTACCCCACTATGTGGAAATATTTGCATAATCCCGCCGCAAATGTGCACGCAAAGAAAGAAGGCATGGTGTCAGTAACCGCAGTTAGTGTTGAAGCAGCCATGTCAAGGAGACGCTGTGTGTTTCTAGGCGAAAGCAAAAGCACTTTATTTAGCCTTCCGAAAGTAGATGCATTTAGGAATCTTTAAGATTACTTACAACAGAACAGCAATGCATTTTATGGACGACCGTTTCGTGAACCTAGGAGAGGAGGTAATGCGGACTTTGCTATGACAATCAGGCGCTTCTGAATCAGCTACTGTTTAGTTATTAGTTTAAGTATTTGCTATTGACCGTTCAAATGCGGAGTTTTGCGCATCGTGTGTGTGAGAAAGAGAGAGAGAGCGCTCGCGCGTGAGAGAGGGGGTCACATCACAGTGGAGTCAGCTGTCCGTGGCTTGTGTACTGCAAACACATACCAGCTTCATCACTGTGTCTGTCACGCGACTCTGTTCCCCTTTCGGGCTCTGTCTTTACATTTATTTTGAAAGATGAAGCTCACGATTATGGTAAGGGGCGTTACATTTCCGACGAGTGCTTGCGGTGTTCAGCCAATCACAATGCACTGGGTCAGCTGGCCAATCAGAGCAGACTGCGCTTGTCGGAAGGAGGGACTTTGTAGAAAACGAAGCGTTTGAGAGAGGCGGGGCATAGAGGACCTACAATAATGTACAGTATTTGAAAAATAATGTGTTTTTTGAACATTAAAGCATGTCAACATATTCTGTTACACCAAATACACAAAATAATGATCTTTAAAAAAAGCACCATATGACCCCTTTAAATGATATAAATGCGTATTTGCTGAATGCTGACGGCAAACAAGAAAGTATTATAATGTTT
>NW_015627585.1:120113-161808 GCF_001515625.1 Sinocyclocheilus rhinocerous
TTTTTTTTTTAAAGGGGTCATATGATGCGATTTCATTTTTTCCTTTCTCTTTGGAGTGTTACAAGCTGATTGTGCATAGATAAGATCCCTGAAGTTGCAAAGACTAAAGTCTCAAAACCAAAGAGATATTCTTTATCAAAGTTAAGACTCTGCCACGCCCCCCTAAAACGGCTCGTTCTAACACGCCCCCACATATCTACCTCACTATGTGGAAATATTTGCATAATGCGGCCCAAATGTGCACGCAAAGAAAGAAGGCGTGGTTTCAGGAACAGCAGTAGTGTTGATGCAGCCATGTCAGTGCGAAAGACAGATTTCAGCTGTCTTAACCGTGGCTTGTGTACTGCAAACACATACCAGCTTCCTCACTGTGTCTGTCACGCGACTCTGTTGTCCTTTCGGGCTTGAACTGATGGTAAAACTAATGACATTATTAACTGTCTTGATATTTACTTTGAAAGCTGAAGCTCGTGATTATGGTAAGGGGCGTTACATTTCCGGTTACATTACACTTGCGGTGTTCGGCCAATCCCAATGCACTGGGTCAGCTGGCCAATCAGAGCGGACTGCGCTTGTCAAAGGAGGGGGCTTTGTAGAAAACGAAGCGTTTGAGAGAGGCGGGGCATAGAGGACCTACAATAATGTACAGTATTTGAAAAATAATGTGTTTTTTGAACATTAAAGCATGTCAACATATTCTGTTACACCAAATACACAAAATAATGATCTTTAAAAAAGCATCATATGACCCCTTTAAGTGATCTGTCCAGAAACTGACTTCCACATTGCTTTCCATGTAAAATGTAAGGTTTTACATAAATGTAGCTAAATTTAATCTGTTTTGTCTTTGCAGGTGTCGAGGATGACCAATATAATTTTGACTATGATTCCACTCAAACCCCGGAGTATGATTACAACTCAACATTCGAATACTCGTTCTTCAGTAGGTTTTCAATTGTTTCACATTTTTAATACCATTTCACATTTTATTATCCAACACACCTTAAAATATTCACATTTACATTAGGTTTGTTTAAATTTGATCATTTTGTTCCTCAGACTTGATTAGACTATAAGTACAAGAGCTAACGGCAGTTTGAATTACAGTGGGGCAAGTGCATGGGCCAGAGACCCCCCTCGTTCTAGTCATAGACCCCCTAGTTATCTCTACCATCAGACTGAGGGCTGAGGGGTCACCTAACTGCACCCCAGAGTCAGTGTCATTTATTATCACAGCAGGACATCGACACCTCCATGACACTGAACAGGAATTAATGGTTTAAAATAAATCGTACACTAATTATGCAAACATTTCTTGCAAAAAAAAAAAGTTATACAATTCTGCAGTAGACTTTGCTTTTCAGAAATGATTAGGTGAGTAAATTCAGTCTAATGGGACTGTTCACAATAAACCAAGAAAAGTCTCAATATATAACTATAGGAAGATCATATCAATATATACTGATCATCATCAGTGATGATTAATATATCATATAAGTATGATGTCTTTTGTAGGTCGATTTCATACTTTGTACATGTTTTATGAATCTTTATGGAAATCCTTTATTCAGCAAGGATACAATAAATTACATTTTAAAATATATTCAAACAGATAATAATATAATATAATATAATATAATAATAATATTTCACACTATTTCTGTTTTTACTGTATTTTTGATCAAATAAATGCAACCTTAAGAGACTTCTTTCAAATACATAAAAAAAAATCAAACTAACCCCAAACTTTTGAACAGTACAGTAGTGTACGTGTTCATTTACTTGCATGAAGCTTAACCATTGCTCTTTTTTTTTATGACCCACTATATCTGTATCTGTGTCACTAGGCAATGCCAGCAGTGAAGAACTAGAGAAGTTTTTAATGGGAGAAGGGATGGATAGCGGAGGAGAAACAAGCTTTACAGAAATAAAAAAAGAAACAGATGGAGGTGTGCATGAAGAAAAGCCTACTGAACCCACAATCTTTGATAAGGATCAGGTATTTCTTGAACCACTTCTGTTATACTTCTTGACGCATTACAATATGCTGAATACACAAAACACTCACATGTGTCACAGCAGCCAATATAGTCCTGAGTAATGTGGTTTGTCTTTCCTGAGAAACAAAGGCCTTGTGTCTTTGAGATGGAATTATGAAAGGAGGCTGGATTACTTTACCATTTTTGTGGGCGGACAGAACTCCTCCACACAGACAGGACTTCGAAACGCTGAGGTCAGATGTTCAGCGTCTTAAACCATGTATTCGCAAAACGGCAAACAAATGATAAATCTGCTCAATAATACAGAAGTGTTATCTTCTGTAAAATATGAGAGAAATATGTCTCTGACCTGTTCTTACACCCCAGGAAAAGAAACAAACGTTGTGAAATCCTGACTTGCTTAACTCTTAAAATATCTGGACAATTTCAAGAGCACATCGTTTCCATAAAACACATTTATGCTATGTGGCAATTAGAAATTAAATACCCATCTCTGCATTTAATGCCAGCACTGTATGCTGTGAAAATATCAGTGGAGGAGATAATATTCATGTTTAATGAGTGCAATAAAACTCTGCTAGGTGAAATGTCATTTTTTATTAGATTAGCCGTGGTGTGAGTCTGATGAGACACTACAGACCTGCTGACATGGCAAACTGGGAGTGAACACGTATGTAAACAGCTGTCCCTATTATTTTTAAAAACATGAATTCCTTTGAAAGCTCCATCTGCTTCTTATCCTCATGTGTTGGGAAGTTAAACAATAGCTCTGCTCTGCATTAAAGGAAGGCATCTGCAAATAGAGGAAATATAGAGGGGAAGCTGGTCCCAGCAGTGCCACACTCAACCTATTTAAGCATGCACATTTAATTAAACAAGCTTCTAATTATACAAAGTCATTTGAATTCCTGTGAGAATGCAAATGCATTTCATTTGCAACATCTGCTTTAAACACACAATTGAAAAAATCGCAGATAATAAAACACTGTCACACTGCACCACATATTGGAGAGAACTATAGAACACAAAAGCACATGATCCGCTTGAACTAATGAATGTGTCTACTAGTATGGAATGTACAAACTACATAGTTGGAAGAACATAAGAGAAGAAAAAATCAAAATGTTGTTAAAGTCATATAAGAAAATAAGAGGTGCACTACCGAACGGGAAGCATTACAAAAGTGTGATCCAACTCACTAATGTTCCTCTTATCACAGATCTCTAAATATTGTACATTAAAGAGTAAGGCTGCACGATAAATCGCATGCGATATTTAACGCGCATCTTGTCAGAAAGCCGTAATTGTCACTGACGAGCTGCGCAAAAAATCGCGCGAATATGAACGTGGTTTTGCGCAGCTCGTCAGTGAACAACGGCTCTGTGTAGTTAATGCTGCTCAATGTGAAAGCACGCAGGTGATGGGGATTTACCGCTGATTACAGAACCGGCTTTCTGACAAGATGCGCGTTAAATATCGCATGCGATTTATCGTGCAGCCCTATTAAAGAGACAGTTCACCCAAAAATGAAACTTCATTTACTCACCCTCATGTCGTTCCAACCCCATATGACTTTCTTTCTTCTGAGGAACATAGATGAAGATATTCTGAAGATTGTTGGTAACCAAACAGTTTCAGTTCCCAATGATTTATATTGTGTGGACAAAAATACAATGGAAGTCAATAGGAACCGAAACTGTTTGGATACCAACACTCTTTAAAATATCTTCTTATTTTTTTGCGGACTATCCCTTTAACACAATACATTAAACAGAATCTTTTTTTATAATTCACAATCCATCACAAGCTTAAACCAAGAGCATCTACCAAAATCGCAACCTTGTTTGGCAGCTACAAATGTGACCACATCACCCCTATACGGAGGGCCCTCCATTGGCTGCCTATTTAGAATCGATTTTAAAATTCTCTTACTGGTGTATAAATCTTTACATAATCAAGCCCCTAGTTATCTCTCAGAGATGTTGCATTTTTATACTCCCACTAGAAGTCTAATATCCAGTGATCAGAATCTCCTTTTAGTCCCTCAGTCCTGACTTAAACGTAGAGGGAATCAAGCTTTTCTGTGGCTGGGCCTCAGTTATGGAACAATCTGCCGTTACAGATTAGAGTGGCACCTTCCCTTTCTATTTTCAAGTCCCTTTTAAAAACACACTTGTTCAATCTGGCCTACTAATATCCCTCTCTCATTACACTGTATTATGGTCTTGATTATTACTCTGTCTTCAGAATGCTTATCTGTCATTCTTTTTTGGTCTTTTACATTTATATGTTTTATTATTTATTTTTTATGTGTTTATGGTTATATTTTATTAAGTACAGCACTTTGGTCAGTCTTGTGGCTGTTTTTAAATGTGCTTTATAAATAAATGAACCTTGAACCTGTATATTGACACAATACCTTTTTTTAAATTAATATTATTTAGGCATCTCAGTCGACGCCTGTATGTTCCCTTCTTACTTTGGTTCTGATGGTTCATCAGCTGCTCAGACTACTATAGGAGACACACTGCACATTACAGGACCCTGTTACACAATCTGAACAGGTGAGTAAAATATACCTAAATCTAATGTAGAAGTCACAATGCAGTGTTCATTTAGCTACTTGTGGGAAATTCATTCACAGAATAGGCTAAATTAATCAGGGATGCACTCATATTGAAATTCTGGCCTATACTGATAAATATTAGCCTTTATACTGTATCTGCACTAAAAGGATAGGTTTGTTAAAACACTTCAATCTAAAATGATTTGTATGCTAAAAGTGTATCTCAACATGATGAAGGCTACCGTATGAAAGATAAATACCTATCCTATTTAAAGTTCTGCTATTTGTTGTGTCTGAATTAGACAAAAAATAAGTGCTCACAACAACAGCAGGATAGAATTACGATTATGTTTAGGAAGTCTTTTAAAAACTTAGCTTAGATAACTGACTACTAAAAAAAAAAAACTAGTTGTAGACCTACCGACCTTTGTGGCGTACTTCCGGTTTATCTGTATGTTGTCGCCGGAAACCACGGTAGTTCGTAGTTCGTTGCTGATCTTATAATCAAAGGAAATGAATGATTAGTAAGGTATTATGTAAGAGAGGTTATGTGTGTAGTCTGAAACAGTGTTTCCTGCGCGTTTTGATGTAACATTAATAAGGAGGCTGTAGCCTACTATTTTTGTTATCATTCCGACATGGGCACTTAAAAGTAGGAATATATAGTGCTCGGGTTTCTATAACCTATAGTTATCCCTTAAAGTTGGTGCTAAATTATCTAAATCGTAAAAAAAACAAAACAAAAAAAACAGACACATTAAAAAAAAAACAATATAATATAAAATATATATTGTGCATACCTAAATGAATGTTACTGTTATGTGTAGAAAAATGGGTGATTTTTTTTATATCATAAAGTTCTTTAAAAAAAAACAAAAAACCCGTTTTCTTTTGACTGTACAGACAGACTAAGTAGCCTACTAGAATAGCATAGGCCTGCTGAAACAGTGGTGAACCATTGTGTGATTCTCTTTGGAGCCTGCAGAGGGCACTCGAACATGGGTGGTGTAACAGGAGCAACACAGGGCAGGAGCAATGTCCTGTGATTTGAAATGATTGTCTGGAAGCCTCAGAAATGATTAAAATGATTAGACTTCTTGACACTCATTAAGCTGCGGTACATTGCTTTATGTGCTCTCTGCACTCCACCTAATACAACTGCACTCATCATGAGATATACTGTATATCTAGCCAATAAACAAGCGATAACATCTTTTAATATTTTAGACTCAGTGGCTTTCTGTTTCTCCAATTATTCTAGAAGTTCACGAAGAAGAAGAGCAGATGGACAGATAACCTGAACGAAAGACACGTGGACATCCAGTACATGCAGACACACACATGCTCATGCACACACACACTCAAAGAGCTCAAGCAAAAACAGCAGCGGATCCATGACAAATCATGACAACACACGGCTTGCAAGCTGTAAATGAAAAGACACATTGTTTGCTATTCTTTGTCACCACAAAACAGGTGCACAGAGGTCAGAGGTCTCATAGGCTGGATCAGTGGAATGGAATATGAATGTGAAATGGGGATAAACTAAATGACAGGTTCTTTTGTGGGTATTCTTTCAGGTTGTGACTCACAGGAGGTGAGTTGAGGAGCCCGAATAACAAAGAAACTGAGAAAAACAAGATACTTCTCTTTTTTTAAATTGAACAGATGTGCTGGCTGTCCACTGCCATATAAAATAATGTTTGTTTTTTTTTGGCAAAAAATCTAAGGAATTTTAATAGATTTGTCTCTTTTATGAGACTTTGTCAGTTTAAGCTTATTTTTATCTATAATGTGCACATACTTTGATTGCCATGGCAAAAATAAATGTGTCAAAGATGTAATTGAGAAACAGGCAAATCAGACATCATTGTTACATAATATACAATTTTAATATGTCAATTTTATCTTAAACCAAATCTTTACACATACGAACCTGGATTCATGTTATGTTTGGGAAACTGTAGAAACACTCTAAAGTTTTACAATTAGATTGAGCTTTTCTAGTCATTTAAAACATCATGACCTCTTGCAGATATTACATGTAGGCACTTTCTTCGCCACTGCACTTCTAAGCCTCACCTTTTCTTCAGTAATCCAAGATAATGAGCACATTTTTTATTTTGTTTGAATTTATCATTAATTTTTTTTTTTTTTTTTTTACAAATAAGGATGGTGATTTGCACCAAAATGCACATGAATTTGTGAACCAGATGAGCTTTTTTATGTGTTGTTACCTACACTGAATAAATATTTTTTCAAGTAATACACTGCTGTCTTAATTTCCCTAATGACTGAGATCACACAGATGATACAAAACATGCTGGAAAAAAAAGTTATTATTCATGATTCAGGATATTATGTCTTTTAAACCTGCTATAATTTTTCAGATGCAGTCAGGTTGTTCTGTATTCAAAGCCATACATTCATGCCTTCATCAGTAAGGAGACAAACACAATTCTGGGTCACATTCTTAAAGATAGTCAGTGGTTAGTCAGCATTACCTAATTCAAAGCAAATGTGTCAGGAATAGCCCTTCTGTATCAACAGCACACATTAACTTCCGGCCTCTTCTCTGCACTTATTCATTTAACTGCTGACAGTGGGTGTCAATCAGATAATTAAAACAGGAGAAAAAATCTCATGCAGCCTGTACATGCGGCAGCCCAATTCAGCAACAATCTGTAAAATATTCATGATTTAGCTGTTATTCTGCTATAAAGCCTGCAGAAGAAGAGTCAATAGGTCAGTGGGAGAAAACACAGACAAGAGGCATCTGGGGGTGTTTATAAACAAACAGAGTAAGGTCAGAAACATTGTAACTTGGCTCAGCGCTGATGACGACAGGCGATATCTAAAATGGATTCTTATCAGAACTCTTCAGACAGTTTATGTTCTGTACTGCTCATTTTAAAGCAGCTCTCTGAGATGTGCTTCCGATAAAGGGAGCCAGTTCTGCTCCGGAAATTCTCACTGGCTGAATCTGACGTTTTAGTTAGCCGATATGTTCTCTTTTTAAAGACTGGCTCTTAAAGGATAAGGAATGAGGAATAGGTCAGACTGACTTTCAGACAGGGTACCAGACTACAATTGTTCAGATAAATTTGCAGTCTTTTCCCTGCTGAAAAAAACCCAAAACATGCTTTCCACTACAAATCCCATTACAAACATTACAAACCATCAACTGTTAACCATTAAAACCATTGCCTGTAGTGTTTTGGGCCATATTCCATTTTATTTTAGTGGTTTTAACATGTCTCCAATAGAAGGCAACACATTACCAGTACAGACCCACAGGGACCATTACAGCTTCCATTAACACCAATGCAATTGCCATTTTAACTATTAAAACCATTATAAAGTCTATGAGGGTTTCTACTGTTTTTTTCTTCTTCAGCAGGGTTCTCTGACTTGCTCACCAAACATGACTTTTCAGGTCGTGCACAAAATTATAAATCGCAAAAAAGTTGCTCATTGTTGAAATATGCTTAAAATGACAATCACATGAGATGAAAACTCCAGATACGTCAGTCTAGAGACAGAAATCATCTCCTAATGGGTGCCACCATGTCGAAATCACATGATCAGTTGCATCATGCAGTTGACTAACTCTTAATAATAATAGCAACAACAAAAAATTCATATAGCATTTTCAGTCAGCTTAGGTACATCAACAGCATAAACATAAAGGTGCATTTAAATGAAAAAATCAAACCAAACAACTTAACAACAAACACAATCTGCATACCACAGACACAACAGCATTATCTAGAGCAGTGTTTCTCAACCCTGGTCCTGAGCGCCCCCCAACACTGCACATTTTGTGTGTCTCCCTAATCAAACACACCTGATTCAACTCATTAGCTCATTAAAAGAAACTCCAGGACCTGAAATGGGTGTCAGATAAGGGAGACATACAAAATGTGCAGTGTTGGGGGGTGCTCAGGACCAGGGTTGAGAAACACTGATCTAGAGTGATGTACAGTATGTGCTATTCACCAATTCAAATAGAATGAGTGAAAAATAAAATACCTAAACAAGCAGTACCTGATGTAACAAACAAACCTCAATGTCTTTGATTTGAATCAGTGTCAGTTAGTAAACCAATTTCATGCATCCAGGCCAATCAGTGTCAGTAAAGAGACACGACTGTGATGAATAAGAACCAGATTAACAAAAGCTACTTTTAAGGAGCTTTTTATGCCTGACTTGTCTGTGAAAATGGCTTTCGTTGGTGTAACCTATTGTAGTAAGGTTGATTATATTAAATCATTGAATCATTAAATCACAGTGTAGTGAGGTTGGTCTTAAACTGAGAAAACAGGTTCTGTGAGTCTTTAACTTCACTATCATTTATTAGAAACCTGTATTTAAACTCAGTTATCTACAAATATCTAATAAAGTCCTTTTTTAATCTCTGTCATGTTACTTTTTTAAATTTAATTTGTGAATCGGTGGGTTTATACAGCCATTCTGATGTTTCATCCAGTATAACTGATCATCCGCACTCATGGTCATGCTCCAGTAATGATTCATTTCAGTCATGTTCTCTGTTTTCCTGCCCCATTGTGTTTCCATATCAACACTTTCATATCAGTTTTGACAATCATAAGGTAAAGACCAATTGAGGACGGCACAGAAAAGGAGAGATGAGGCGAGTTTTTCTTCATCTCTCATCGTGCACAGTCAGATCACTTTCAGTTTTGTTCTAAACACACCAAAGCCATCAGGAGCCAACAGAATCAGAAATGTTATTTGCCACAGTAATTGATCAATGCAAGCAAACAGCTGGCGAGACTTAGCCACAGTTACAATGTATCACTTCAAATGATGATGTCACAATGCATTCTTCACATCCCGCCTTTAAAAACTGTCAGTCTGTCTGTCAGTTGAATCTATTTAATGGGTTCTGTGATGGTGTTTACATTGTGATTCAAATCATTTGATGGCAAAATTATTATGTGACTTCTCTCAGGACGCTTTCTTGGCATGTCATATTTGATTATATCAGATCATCAGTGTCAGAAATGTTTGCACCAAATTAGTTAAAAGTGTGATCTTGACAGGTTTACTCTAAGCTAATTTGAAGCTCTGGTCTGAAGGTTCTTTTTTTAGTATGAAACAGAAAAAATATGCAAAAATTATACTTTTAGGGTTACAGCAGCTTATCAGTAACCTAAAACAGACAGTTCACCCAAAAATTAAACATACTATAAAGAATGAACAGTTTTGGTTCCTATTGACTTCCATTGATGAAAAATACAATGGACGTCAGTGGGAACTGAAACGGTTTGGTTTATGTCCCACTGAAGAAAGTCATATAGGTTTGGAATGATGAGTTAAGGATGACAGAATTTTCATTTTTGGGCAGACTATCACTTTAAATGGACATCTTTGTACCTCATTTATCACCAAAAGGTACCTTAAGGGTACATATTACTACTATAAGGTACTATTATGCAATTTTTAGCAGTAGATAAGGAACAAAGTTGTTCCTTTAAGGGTACTGCCCCAGTGACAAGGCTATCAGTTCATGCATGCATATTTACAGACAAATATCTATATAGTTTTGCCAGTGAAAAACTATTTGAAGGAATTGACAGGATTTTACCTTTTAGTTTGATTAACACAATACATTTCCTAGGTCTTTAAATTAAAGATTTACTGATTTTGTATACAGGAAAATAGCTCTTGCTGACACAAAATACACACACAAACTCAAGAATGAGCAATTAGGACCCTTGACATTATCTATGGTTGTTTCTGAATGGCAAATACGGGATGCACATGTTTGTGTACAATAGTGGCATTCACATTCATGGACTGATTTGTGACGTCAGAGAACATGCATCTTCTGGGTAAGGTCTTCCATTAGATTCCAGATGCATCAGGTCATACATTTTGTATAAACCTGACTCTGTGTGCTCCACAAGGTTACTGTGCTAACCAGGTGAATGGTTGAATAATGGCCTGACAATCCAGAGATGTGGATCTGTGGCAGATCCAGCACTGCTGAATAATGCAAGGAGCAAACAATCAGCGCACACACATGAACACGCGCGCATACACACACAAACTTCTCTCAATGAAGGACCACATTGTATCAGGTATTTAAAAGATCAGCTGTAATTTGTGTTAATTACAGTAAATATCAGTTTTATCCTGATGTTGATACTTGGACTGTTTTCACTTGGATACTTGGACACCTTTTAAACTGATGATACTGTTGAATGTTAATTTTTTTTACCTTTCTGAAATCACATCACATATAGAGAGCAAGTGAATGGATTTTAATGCCATTTTATTGTATGTGTTTATATGTATATTAACCATATACATCAAAAGGCTAATTTCTGTGGGAGGTTAAAGATGAAAGATAAAAGTAGTCTTAGCTCTGTTAAAAGAATAGTTCCACCAAAATTGATCATTTGCTTAAACTGTACTCACCCGAAGGCCATCCGAGATGTAGATGAACTTATTGCTTCATCAAAGCAGATTTGGAGAAATGTATCATTACAGCACTTGCTCACCAATGGATCCTCTGCAGTGAATGGGTGCCATCAGAATGAGAGTCCAAACTGCTGATAAAATCATCACAATAATCCACAAGTAATCAATTAATGTCTTGTGAAGTTAAAAGCTGTGTGTTTGTAATAATCAAATCCAGTTCATGATCCATAATAATGCTACCTCCAGTGAAAAAGTCCATCCCCTGTTGTCTTTTCACATCAAAATCCACCAACATATTTGTTTAGAACTGTTGTGGACTGTTTTTGTTTATAAACAGTGCTTGACCTGTGCATATTTCTCCCCTGATTCTGACAAGATGTCTTTTTCACTGGAGGAAGCAATATTAAATAAAAACACCCTAATAAGGGATTTGTTTCTTACAAATAGCTTTTCGCTTCACAAGATGTTAATTGAAGTCATGAGGATTACTTGTCGGTTATTATGATGATTTTATCAGCGGTTTGGACTCTTATTCTGACGGCACCCATTCACTGCAGATGATCCATTGGTAAGCAAATAATGTAATGCTATTTTTCTCCAAATTGGTTCTTATGAAGAAACAAACTCAAACTCATCTGGCCTAAGGGTATGTAAATTGTCTGCAAATTTTCATTAATTATTAAAGGTGACAGAACTGAAAAAAATTGAACTCTTGACTAAGTGTAGATACATTCATTATACACTAGTGGTATAGATGTCTTGAAGATCTGGTATGGATGAGCCACTTATGTTCACACTTAAATAAATACATATACCTTTCCTTTAATGGCTCCCTCTCTGCCGTTTTCACAAGAATGTGAGCTTTGGCATGAGTAGAGCGGAGCTTTAATTACGAGCTGTTGAGAAGATGAGTGACTCCTTCAGAGGAGAGAAATGAGACACAGTGAGGTGGTGAAAATGTCAGACATCTGACCGCACCTAATCAGAATGTAAGACATTGTCGAGAAGCTGTCTTCATCCTGTCATGGTCTGCTCAGGACGTTATGGGAAAAACACCCAGAGTGAAATAATGAGAATGAATTAGGAGAATTCTTAGAATACTTAGAAATGAACTGTGAGATAAAAAAATTACCTATAATTTTTGCACCATATTTCTGTTTTGGTGTAATTATTAGCTATGCTTGATCCTTCAGTTCATATTTGCCAGGTAATTATTTTAAAAGAGATTTAAAATAATAAACGGACAAAAGGCAAGACTACATTTAATAAAAGAATTACACAGTCAATGTAAGAGATAAAAGATTCAGAGAAAGTTTAAAATATAAGATGCATTCTGTTTCTTTTGACATCACATTTAAACATCTAAGCTTGTGATGTTGCATAATAACTCTTCTGTCATTTTTTCACATCACTTTTTACAGTTCTAAACATTCTCTCCATTCAAGATGCCAAAATACTCACATACTGCATCCCTACTCGGAAAAAACAAACAGTGTTGTCAAACACAGAACATTTCACACTTTTTGAGTAAACTTTGGCATACAAAGGTCAGAACAAGGCATTGTTGGATGAAAATTGATCAATTTTTATTCTAAAGAGCTTTGACAGATGAGATATAGGTCATAGACATACAGCAGATATTCAATGAATAACAACATATCTGATGACATCTTCATCAGCACTGTGAAATGTAGGTCACAAAGCAATGACTGTTTTATATATATATATATATATATATATATATATAAATATATACATGTTGAATATATTGGTGAACAGCCGTTGCCAATTAGAGGTGTGTAACCTTCCTGACATCAGTGGAATTGACTGCCCACTCAAAGAGGTGATTCATAAAACCTTTCATCAAAAACCCTTTCATTAATGCTCATGTTTTTATTGCACACATTTACTGTTGTCGATTCTAGCTATTGTACTCACTATTGTTAGAGGTTCACAGAACTTTTGATACAACAATAAACAGAGAAAATGCTAAGACTGACTTTTAGAATGAAAGACATGCTTATGGAGTCATGCATTTTTTAAAATAGTGAGAATGGAATATAAAGACAGGTAATTTGGGACCCATTTTGGGCATCTTAATAATGTCACAAGGTTGCCCAGTTTACGTAAATTCACTCTACACTCTTAAAATGGTCTTAAAAATGGCAATTTATAGTGAAAAAATTTTATCGAGATGATAAAAACGTTTATTTTAAGAATTGTTCACTGAAAGTTTTTTCAAGGAACCTAAAACAGTTCTTCTATGTTATTCTTGCAAAAAGAAAAAGAAAAACTCTTTGTGTTATTTGTTATTTTTAATTTAAGAGTCATGTCAAACAATCAAACAATTGCATAAATAAATTATACAAATTTTCAGCGGATTTAAATTGCACGGATGTCAAAGCGATATCATCTTTGGTTCAAACTGACTCCCAGCTGGTTCTTAAAAAAGCAGCCAACTGAATACGGGTGTAGTGACGTTACGTGAATACATCAGGTAGCAGGAACATTGTATAAATAGAGAAAGTTTCCCAGCAACCCAGTGAAGCAATAGAAAGCGGCAACAAGAGCCGAGAAAAACTTTCAACGCTGGTATCACTAGAACAGAAAATAGTAATAAAAAGGATTTTGCATATTAAATTCTCAGCTTTACCTTACTAACGCCAAAGCATTCAGCACCATGGACAGCGTCCGCGCGGCGGTTTACCTGAGCGTTTTCCTCTCGCTACTGTGCGTCTGCAGGGGTCAGATGTCACTGGACAACCGAGTGACCGCACAAGACGAGCAGTTCATCAAAAGAGACCTGGTAAGAGATTAATTGAGAGTGTCATATGGCATAGCTCAACAAATACATTTTCAACCTGTTGATGAAAAAAAAAGTTTCAGCAACATCAGAAAAACAGTATGTGACGAGCAAAAATAAATAAATAAATAAAACATCAGGACTGAGTTCACGTGAATGGGTTCAGGCATTTTAAGTGAAGCTATATGTTCGTCACTATGAAAGTCGCGTGAAATTTGATGCAACTATGATTTTCACAATATCAACGATTTACTTATCAGACTATCTCAGAAACGTATCTTTAAATAATTATTTTTCTAATCTATATATCTTCGGACTTGCTTTCTCGCCGTTTGTGTTTAGGCTGAGGCGCTCGATGAACTTTTGGATGGAGATCAGGACAATCGGATATCTGTGGAGAAAAAAGCTAGCGTCATTCCCAGGGTAAAGACATTCCTCCTATTTTTCCCTTTGAAATAGCGTTTATCATCAAGTAAAAGAGGTTGACTAGAAAAATATCTAATGCGATGCACCATGTTTCTTAGTGTGATGTGGGGGAGCGCTGCGCATTGAAGCACGGACCGCGCATCGGGCGACTGTGTGATTGTATGCGAGGAACAGCCTGCAATACTTTCTTCTTGCGCTGCTACTGATGGAGCTCTCTCAGGCACTGTGTTTAGAAACTCGTGACAGAAATGCTTGGGACACCTCATCTATTTAACGGTTTAATTCTATGCGTGAAATTACATGGGTGATGTATTGATACTGCTCTATTGTTCGTAACCTGTAGCCTACTACATAACTTAGGCTACACTACATGTTTAAATGATTAAACGTGTTTATTTTAAGTTAATGAAATGTATTTAAAACTCATTCGTTCTGAATATTCTCTAAATGAAAAGTATGTATACATTGTCTGTGCGTTTATAATTTAACTAAAACCGTATAACTGTTAGAACAAGATCTGAACTGAGGCGTATTATTACAGGCATAATGGGTGCGATCAATGATGATGAACAGAACAAGTGTCATGATCAACAACTAAAATACCGATTTGAATAATCATTAATCATTGGATTCTATAGAGTCTTATAATTAAGGCTTTCAGTGGTTTAACTGTCAGTAAATGGTGCGCGATCTGTTGAGGTTCTTCTCGCGCATCCAAAATTCATCTTAAGTTTTAAAATCGACAGAGTTTTGTGATTATATTTGTTATAATGCAGTGACAATGCTATTTTTTTTATGTTTTACAGTCCGATACCGATCGGAAAGCGCTCGAGCAGCGTACAGTTGCTATGGTTACTTAGCGAGCGTCTGTTTAACTTGTAAGATAACTTTTGTGGTTATACTGAAACGTAGCTATATGTAAAAATTATTGATACTTTAATTATATATGTATATTTTAACAAAGATATACATTTTGTCAGAAACGCTTTACAATAAGAAGAACTACATTAGCCTACATAATGCAAGCAGATCCCTGGTTGAAAAGCCCGGTTCTAGATCCAGACTCATTCTGCTTCTTAAATCCTCTTTTGAACGAGGCTTTTGAAACAAAGAGGATTAGGCTACTGCGAGATCTGTCCACGGGTTATAATGTGGCCATCAATCACCATTACATAAATTCAAGTAAATGTCGCAAAGGGAAGGGAAATCTACATATAATGGCCTTGATAAATCCTGGAAAATCTCATCATCCCGCTCTTCAGTCGATCAGCAGGGGTGATCAATCACCTCATGTGACGCAGAAGCAGGTACCTATTAAGTTCCACAAGTCTTTGCGTGAAAACTCGTGCCGGACCCCTCGCTACTAGAAGCACTCCTACGTGACTATAATACAAATATAATGTCAAATTTATCTATACTTCTCGTAGCGCTTCACTGTGCTGTATACATTTATTCTAAAATCAGTGGCGTGGATTCAAGACCGCCAGACTACGAGCCGTCCAGACCGTTCACTGACGACGCGACAGAAGCGGTGAGTTGAAATATTGCGCGAGTGCATTTTATTCTACAGATCGTTGGATAATCGGAAAACTTACTGTTTATTACAGACAAGAGCTGTGACAGAATATAAAGAAAACCTTCAAAGACAGCTCGTGCCCATTTTGAAGAGAAAGTTCAACCGTCTTCCAGGCGTATGCAGACGTCTGAAAAGGAGGAGGATAACAGTTCTGGTACTTCATTTTTGCTTATTATTAGTCTGTATACTGGTACAAACACGACTGTCGTGTATAATCTGCATGAAAGTCATAGCCTATAACTCAAGCAAAATTTTGGAATTAAAGGGATAGGCCTAGTTCACTCAAAAAATAATAACTTGTGTCATCACCCTCTGTTTCAAACGTGTATGAGATTCTTTGTTCTGTTCAACAGAGAAAAAAAAAGATATTTTGAACAATGTTTGTATCCACAGTTGCTTGCAGCCACTTACTTCCATAGTATGGAAAAATACTTAGGATGTCAACCTGCAACTGTTTGGTTAGAGTTTTGTGATTATATTTGTTATAATGCAGTGACAATGCTATTTTTTTTTATGTTTTACAGTCCGATACCGATCGGAAAGCGCTCGAGCAGCGTACAGTTGCTATGGTTACTTAGCGAGCGTCTGTTTAACTTGTAAGATAACTTTTGTGGTTATACTGAAACGTAGCTATATGTAAAAATTATTGATACTTTAATTATATATGTATATTTTAACAAAGATATACATTTTGTCAGAAACGCTTTACAATAAGAAGAACTACATTAGCCTACATAATGCAAGCAGATCCCTGGTTGAAAAGCCCGGTTCTAGATCCAGACTCATTCTGCTTCTTAAATCCTCTTTTGAACGAGGCTTTTGAAACAAAGAGGATTAGGCTACTGCGAGATCTGTCCACGGGTTATAATGTGGCCATCAATCACCATTACATAAATTCAAGTAAATGTCGCAAAGGGAAGGGAAATCTACATATAATGGCCTTGATAAATCCTGGAAAATCTCATCATCCCGCTCTTCAGTCGATCAGCAGGGGTGATCAATCACCTCATGTGACGCAGAAGCAGGTACCTATTAAGTTCCACAAGTCTTTGCGTGAAAACTCGTGCCGGACCCCTCGCTACTAGAAGCACTCCTACGTGACTATAATACAAATATAATGTCAAATTTATCTATACTTCTCGTAGCGCTTCACTGTGCTGTATACATTTATTCTAAACTCAGTGGCGTGGATTCAAGACCGCCAGACTACGAGCCGTCCAGACCGTTCACTGACGACGCGACAGAAGCGGTGAGTTGAAATATTGCGCGAGTGCATTTTATTCTACAGATCGTTGGATAATCGGAAAACTTACTGTTTATTACAGACAAGAGCTGTGACAGAATATAAAGAAAACCTTCAAAGACAGCTCGTGCCCATTTTGAAGAGAAAGTTCAACCGTCTTCCAGGCGTATGCAGACGTCTGAAAAGGAGGAGGATAACAGTTCTGGTACTTCATTTTTGCTTATTATTAGTCTGTATACTGGTACAAACACGACTGTCGTGTATAATCTGCATGAAAGTCATAGCCTATAACTCAAGCAAAATGTTGGAATTAAAGGGATAGGCCTAGTTCACTCAAAAAATAATAACTTGTGTCATCACCCTCTGTTTCAAACGTGTATGAGATTCTTTGTTCTGTTCAACAGAGAAAAAAAAAGATATTTTGAACAATGTTTGTATCCACAGTTGCTTGCAGCCACTTACTTCCATAGTATGGAAAAATACTTAGGATGTCAACCTGCAACTGTTTGGTTAGCAACATTCTTTAAAATACCATCTTTTGTATTCAACAGAAGAAATTAATTCATACAGCTTTGGAACTTGAATACAAAACATTTTCATTTCTGGGTGAACTTTTCCTTTAAAAAGGTAGACTACAAAAAATAAATAAATAAATAAATAAATAAAAAATGGCTTGTAGTAGAGGTTGAACACTTTGACTGCAAATTCTTTACTTTAAGTGCTTAAACTTTTTTTTTTTTTAAATCTAATTATACAATTCCAAGTCCCTATAGGGTTTTGCAGGGTAGGAAACTGGGTTCAAGTCAATCTGTAAACTTGAGCAAAAACATGAGGTGTGCAGTTGATAAGTATTTCTTACCATTTGTCCTTTTCTTCCTCTCCACAGTGTAACACAGCAAAGATATGTTCTGCTATGACATATTCTCAGCATGGCCACATCTGCTCCTGCTCAAAAGGATCAAAGTGCACTCATTTCTTTTTATGGAGTTTGTGACCTCTCTTTTTTTACTTTCATCACACAATACATAATATTCCATCATAATAGAATCATGTGACAATAGAAAAACTAAGGCAGACAATTTCTTTTTCCAATTTATTCCTTAGTTCATTATCATAAGAGGACAGGAAATGTCACTTATCTTTCATAAAAATACACCTTTTACATTTCAGGTAGATCATTAAAATCAGCTATGGGACTAAGCTTGATCAAATTCACATGGCTTCCTTCTTAACCATTATTCTGTCAAACCAATCATAATGTAAATAAATGTGTGGGGAAAAGTTAGAAATGTACCTCTGTACCCAAAACCAGGAGAGTAAAGTCTTTCTGAAGATGATAGCACAAAGTATCACTATCACCTTCAATAAATGAGAAGCATATGCAATATTGAATTTTGCTGTGAAGTGCTTAAAAAATGTAATAAAATAAAAATGTAAAAAAAAATGTACAACACATCTTATCCTCTTCATTTCAAGTCAAGCAGCTTTAACATACACTACAATGCAGTCTTGCATATATCAGTACTCATATGAGTACAGAGCTGGTATTTTTGAGACTGACATTATGAACAAAGACGTTTGTTCAATATAAAATATTCCTTTTCACTCATGAGGGCAAAGACTGAAAGTAAATTCACACCATGAATGAAAAAAAATAAAAAAAATAAAACTTTAATAAAGGGCTCCTATAAGTCTCTAAAGAATGTGCCAAAAACACTAAAAAAGTATATAAGCCTACTGAAAATAAGGATTTAACAAACAGCAACTGCACATAAAAGATTAATTAAATTACCATTAAAGGGGTCATGAACTGAGAAATCAAATTTCCCTTGATCTTTTGACATAGAACAGGTCAATGGTACTATAAAAATCATCCTGTAAGTTTCAAAACTCGAAACTTTCTCGTTAGTTTAAAAACCAAAGGTTTTTAGCCAAAGTTATTGAAACCAAACCCAGAAAACGACTCATTTTGGAATGTGCCACTTTATGACGTAATAGTGTGTCTAAGCACCGCCTCCGCAGAAGATCAACGCCTGCTTCTACATCACTGCCTCTTTAGCCCCACCCACTGATACACGCTTGTATGAGGAGAGGAAATACTAGACAGATGCAAACACAGAATTACTCCAACAGTACCATACATATGACATTACAAGTTTACAAGACACTGTGTAATGTAAGTTGTGAAAAATATTATTTGAATTGCCTTCCTTGTGATCCTAACACCGTATCTAGATCGGACGTGAGCGTTGTTGCGTCATGTCGCGAATCAATTTCTCTTTCAGGTCAGAAGCGGCGCGAATGTTTGTATGTCAGAAATAGAGCGGGACATCAGTTTACTGTCAGGGGTTTGTTGCGTCAATCCGTGCCGTGCCGCATCCAGTGTAGACAGAATCGCAGATTATAATGGGTTCTGTTGTCTATAGTCGTGTTGCGCCTCTCGCGTCTGGTGTAAACATGGTAAAATTAGCAAAGAGCTCCAGATTGTGTCAGTGAAACACTGTTTGTTTGCTTTACTTTGCTACAGATTCATTTTTATTTATTTTTTTTATTAGCAAACAAGTCAGATTTCACTCATGAGGGCAAAGACTGAAAGTAAATTCACACCATGAAAAAAAAATAAATAAATAAAACTTTAATAAAGGGCTCCTATAAGTCTCTAAAGAATGTGCCAAAAACACTAAAAAAGTATATAAGCCTACTGAAAATAAGCATTTAACAAACAGCAACTGCACATAAAAGATTAATTAAATTACCATTAAAGGGGTCATGAACTGAGAAATCAAATTTCCCTTGATCTTTTGACATAGAACAGGTCAATGGTACTATAAAAATCATCCTGTAAGTTTCAAAACTCGAAACTTTCTCGTTAGTTTAAAAACCAAAGGTTTTTAGCCAAAGTTATTGAAACCAAACCCAGAAAACGACTCATTTTGGAATGTGCCACTTTATGACGTAATAGTGTGTCTAAGCACCGCCTCCGCAGAAGATCAACGCCTGCTTCTACATCACTGCCTCTTTAGCCCCACCCACTGATACACGCTTGTATGAGGAGAGGAAATACTAGACAGATGCAAACACAGAATTACTCCAACAGTACCATACATATGACATTACAAGTTTACAAGACACTGTGTAATGTAAGTTGTGAAAAATATTATTTGAATTGCCTTCCTTGTGATCCTAACACCGTATCTAGATCGGACGTGAGCGTTGTTGCGTCATGTCGCGAATCAATTTCTCTTTCAGGTCAGAAGCGGCGCGAATGTTTGTATGTCAGAAATAGAGCGGGACATCAGTTTACTGTCAGGGGTTTGTTGCGTCAATCCGTGCCGTGCCGCATCCAGTGTAGACAGAATCGCAGATTATAATGGGTTCTGTTGTCTATAGTCACGTTGCGCTGCTCGCGTCCGGTGTAAACAGGGTAAAATTAGC
Organism: Sinocyclocheilus rhinocerous; assembly: GCF_001515625.1. NCBI lineage: Eukaryota > Metazoa > Chordata > Actinopteri > Cypriniformes > Cyprinidae > Sinocyclocheilus > Sinocyclocheilus rhinocerous. Next base: position 140,613 of record NW_015627585.1, read on the forward strand.
AAAGAGCTCCAGATCGCGTCAGTGAAACACTGGTTGTTTGCTTGACTTTGCTACGGATTTATTTTTTAAACAAGACAGTATGCTGCAGGCTTTTCAGAGAGACTGAAAGTAAACGATGATGCCTGACTATAGTGGATCCATCAGTAATGTCGTAACACAGAAGTGTGAGTAAACATGCTTTTACCACGTCTGTTCCGGACCGTTAGATATATACTGAGTATTTATACTTTTTAAACCCAAACGACCCATGTTGTTTTCAGAGTACGTCACAGCAGCGTCCATCTGTTATTTTAATAAGCAAAATTGTTAGCCAATCACAGCAGTGGGTGTTTACTTGCTCATCTTGAATGTGCCCCGCTTATAAATACAGACCTTTCTGCAGAGAGGCTCAAAAACAGGATAGAAAATAGCCTGTTACTTATAAATTATGTTTGGTTGTTTATGTAAAATCACTCTAACATTATAATTTAATCTCAGAGAACATTATATAAAAAAAATAAATAAAAAAAATGCAGTTCATGACCCCTTTAATGTTCCTGGATGAAACATATCAATTTTAATGGATGGACGAGTGTGTCAGTTTGGAGAAAGTCAGGAAAAAGACATCTGTGATTTCATGAATGGTAGCATGTTCTAAAATTAATGGAGCCAAAGGAACAAACCCCAAAACTTTGATATTCACTGAAACTCACCGTCTAACATAAACCCATCCTAATGAAACACAAAATTATGTCTTCTTTCAAGAAGAATTGTCTTCTTTCAAGACTTTCATACAGACATACAGTTCATTCTCAGCTTGACAAAATACTTGATGTGCTTTTGGATGATTGAAAACATGCAACACACACACCCATATTTTGTTCTACACACACCACCTTCACAGCATTTGAAAGAACAGGTATATGCAGAGCTGTACATCTTTTGTTACAAAATAGGGACTAGAATCCTGTCTTGCATAATTTTTGCTGATTTGAAGGGATGATCTTGAGATTCACATCTAGTTAGTTAAATCCTGCACAGAAGCAGCATCCACAAGTAATGTCAGTCTGGGGAGAAAGAGCACATTGTGCCCATTCAGAGCTTTGTCCTTGTGCGTCCAGTAAGATTAAACCAGTGATAAAGTCTGGAAGCCTCCATGGACTGTGGGGTTATGCCCTTTGCTGAGAGTTTATAACACCAGGCCACAGGCCAATTAACTTTTAGTACAGTCCGGTCTACTAAATAGATTCTATCTGTCGCCGAACCTTGTCTGAGGCTTGGCGGTCAAGTGAGCGTTGCCTAGCAACCACCATTATTGCAAAGAGAACAGTGAGAGCCAGCATCACGCCCTCAAATTTCCAAAAGAGATGTTCCTCCATTTTGGTAGAGCGACAGCTGAATGGAAAACAAAGAGAAAGAGTGAATTAAATTAGTGTATTTTTCTTAATTTTAACCAGCTGGATTAGTAATATTGTAAGACAGAAAAACATTTGCTATTTTGCCATCCAAACTGTGAACTTAACATGCATGGAAAGAAGTGGAATTTAAACATGTACTGTAAATGCAGCACTAAACAGACATTTAAGTTGTAGCTATTGGGGAAGCTACTGTGACTTTTATTAAATGTAATAAATGACCTGTTTAGAACATGGTGACAAAACAAAACGACTCAATACACTATCGCAAAAATTGCATAAATGTATATGGTTGGAGAAATGGCTACTGTCAGCCGAACAGAACATGACATATATTTTTGGTGGAGAACCACTCACCTCTTGTATTCATCTCTGTTAGACTTAGTGCAGTTGATTTTTTCTACAAATCCTGTTTGGCTGCAGGCTGGTATAGTTTTCTGTAAAAATTACAGCGGGTTTACAAGCCAAGCAGAGGAAACTTTTTAATGAATCCTCAAAAATGAAACGCTCTTCCGCTGGAACAATCACAATCTTTCGAGCACTATATTTATATACCGTGACTGTACCTATCCAATTCAGTATATTCTGCTTAGGAACCTAAGATCAGAACCGAAATCATTTGAATGATTTCTGAAGGATCATGTGGCACTGAAGACTGGAGTAATGGCTGCTGAAAATTCAGCTTTGCCATTACAGGAATAAATTGCATTTTAAAATAGAAAACAGCTATTTTAAATTGTTATATTTCACAATGCTACTGTTGTAAAAATAAATAAATGTGGCATCGGTTAGCAAGACTTTTTTTTTATTAAAAAGCTAAATAAATCTTACTAACCCCAAACTTTTGAACAGTTGTGTGCGTGTATACGCTCACCGATTGCAAACCTTCACATGCACTGCACTCTTTAGCCACCACAAACTCCTCCAGCTGCCAACATGGTGCTGTCACTGCCTTTGTCACTGCAAATACAAAAGAAAAACATAAGGACAATTACAACTATGAACTTGATATGCTTTAGAAGAACAATCTTTGATGAAATCCTGATTTTTTTAAGTACCTGCTGCCTTCTCATCACTAAGAAGTGCTGCTCCAAACACTCTAGAGAAAAAAAAAAGTTTAAACATGGAATGAATGAACATGATCAAAGCTTTGTTTCGCAGTACTCTGCATTAGAAGAGAATCACTTGTGGTAAATCTGTATAAAAATCTGTAATTGTTCTCACCTAAGGGACACTAAGCCCCAGAATAAAGCATGCAGGGCCAGTATCCGGGGTCTCAGACATGCCATAGGGATCCTACAGTCACCCTCCATCGCTCTGGTGCACATGCGTTTATAAAGTAACACAACTGACGTTCACTGCCGGTTCATAGCGCAAATTTTCTTTCTTGAGAGCAGTAAAACATCCAAAGTATCTACAAAGACACACGAGAAAAATAAAATGAAGACCCTGAACGTCATATAAACACTGAACGAACGAGAGCACACACACACACACACACACACACACACACACACACACACACACACAGTGATGGGTAATTTGAAGGTAACTTCTGATCTAGATTGACATAATCTCATTACCTGTCCTGGCTATTTACGTGATGAATCAAGACAGATACGATGTGTTAAAAAAACTAATATACAATGTTCTACTATAGTGGAAACTACGTTAGCAGGACAACTAAAAACCCGGGGGAAGAAACTAATGTAAAGCGACCAAACTACAATGAAGCCACACTGGAAATAATTGACAAAAACTATCAAACAACGTTAAAGCTACTTAAAATGTAATGTCTTTAAAATATATAACTATTAAATTAAATGCCGTTAAATCAAAGCAGTGTTTACATCTCACTGGGTTTTGAGAAACAGTCTTATAACTGAAAAACACCTACCGTTAAACCAACATAAATTTAGTGTTTGATTATGATATAAAAACGAAGAAAGAACAGCTTCCGCCGCATACCAAATGACTTGACTTCGCTCACCCCCGATACAAACATAAATACAGAAGAAGGACCGCTGATGAGCTCACGAGTTTCGTAAACAGAGAAAGCGTAAAGCTCCAACCGAACACGGTCCACATCAGCAGGGAACACGCAGTACTCCCCCGAGATCACACTATCGGAGCGCCCGTCTCCCCGGACAATCCCATGAGAGGATCTCTGAAACACTTAACGGCCAGCGATCGTCGATCACTACACATACACACGACTGTTAGTTCTGAATACACCGTATAAATCGTCTTTATTTACAGAAATCTCTAGATGAGGGCCTGCCTGCCATACTGAAACAGAGAGGATTACGTCACACGAGAATGTTTGTTTCAAATGAGATTTAAAGTGTATCGCCCTCTAGTGGAGCGGCTCTCCATTGTCATGACCGCATATCCTCGCAAAATGTGTTTGGATGGATGTGTGGATTTATTTACATTACATACAAAGTACTGAATCAAATGGAGTCTGCAAACAAATTATGTTTCAAAATTGGGATTTCCTAATAACCACTGAACCTGATTGTTGGGTGTATAAAGGCAGGTGTAGTATCTAAATACTTTTTTGTCTGATTCTTGAACATTGAACATATTGTTTTACAAACCACTTGGCTTGAGGTTTAGTTTTCTAATGCAATGACAGTCACTTTTTTAAGTGTGGCTGAAACACTAATTTTGTACTTCAGTGTTTTGATTGACACATCTAGACCCCCAACAGGATGTGTGTATTAAACATTAGATTTGATTGTTAATTAGATTTAGTTATGTTAAAAACATTAGATTTAGGCTAATTGTGTTGTTATAATTATTATATCTTATACCATACAATTTACCACACAGAGAATGTAATATCTTGGACTACATTTTGTGCTTGTACTAACTACAATTCAAAAGTTTGGGGAAGTAAGATTTTCTTTATTTTTTGTAAAGAAATTACTTTTATTCAGCAATGATGTATTACTTATACATTACAACAATACTATTTCTAATAAATACTGTCCTTTTGAAATTTCTATCTTTCTGAATCTACACTATTCTATAAATAGTGCATTTACAGTTTAATTATATCATGGCTATATACAGTTCAGCTGATAACTGCCACAGCGCTATTTCTAACAAGTCCAGTTTAACTCAATTGATCATTAGATGCCCTGGTTGACAGTACATGTTTAAAGATATTGATTTTACTCTCACAAACTCAAACTATCAAAATGTATACAAAAGAGCATTAAATTACTGTAAATTACTTTCAGAGATCTGTTACACCTGTTTTTCATAAACAAAATCTGGATTTATTCATTTTTTACAATCATGTCAGAGTTAAACATACATATACATCAAGTTACCTCTCACATTAGCAGTTACCAATCATGTCAATGAGGGAAAAAAGTATTACGTAATGCCTGAAAGTTTCAGAGTTCAGTTTAAAGGGACAGAGAAGTTAGAAAGCATGTGCTTAGGAAACAAGAACTACTGAAAACAAAGTGTTTGTTTTCAAATATAGTCCAGTAGAAACAAATGTGATGAAAGGAGAATCAGATTTTCAAAAAGTATATATTGGAATTTGTGAAGGTGCAAGAGAAAAGCAAATGTAGAAAATTCTGCTTGAATTGTGTACTCCAGTTCTGTCCATTAGAATGATGAATAAATGCCATGACAAGTGGCCTAAACAATCTCTTAGGTCCACCGTTGTACCGTAAACACCTGGTCAGTGCGCTCTAGCTATGTCAGTAAGGCAGAGGAGTGCTGTATTCCTTACAATCCCCTCCATGCTGTCCATTACCTGAACTGCATGTCATATAAAGCTGGAACCTGTCCCATAACTGCATGCATAGATATTAATGCTGAGACCATGCATCAATGCTCATCTCAATCACTCGGATTAATCTGTTCTCCCAGTTTACTCAGTTCTTCAAAAATAGTGGCGAGTCTGTACATGGCTGAGGTTAAGGTCACGTGTGAGACAGTGAGAATCTTTTTTGTTCTCAAATAATCAGACGAGAAAAATAATTTATGGTAAGTATTCCTTCATGCCGGATGGATCTCTGATCTATTGATTAAGGGATGATGAATGTAGCAAAACAAGGCATTCATTGTGAGGTCATATCCTAGTGAAAGATCATAGTCTTAAAGGGATAGTTCACCCAAAAATGACAATTCTGTCAACATTTACTCATGCTATTTCAAATGTGCATATGGCTTTAATAGATATTAGTCAAGGTAGCACCATATTTAATTTTTTTACAGGAATGAAAATGAGGCTGTGAGGATAGAAGTACAGTGTGTTCAACAGTCTTTCTGGGAAAAAAAAAACTTTCAGTAGACAAAAAACACCATAAAAAAGTTTTAAAGGTTGTGAGTTGTGAAAATTACATGATCTACGACCATTGTAAAGACTGCAAGTCTGTTCCTCACAGTCTCGTTTTCAACCGTGTTAAATTCAACATGGTGTCTAACCTGATTAATGGTCTATAGGGTCAAATTTGCTGTTTTGGACCCCATTGACATTGTATGGGCCACAGAGACATTTTCTAAAATATCTTTTGTGTTCCACAGATGAAAGAAAATGGACCATTTTCACAGACTGTGATGACACATTCCCACAGCTATTATTGTAAATCTAGCAATGTTTTTTTTAGTGTTGTACATTACAGGAAATGTAATGTACAACACTATACTTTGTTTTATTACCTTGGCATTAAATTACTAAAAACTGGTTAACTGCTGTGTGAGTGTTTCTAATACAATGGCTAAGGGAGTGACATCCTTCTCTCTTTCTGACCAACGTTTTTAATCTCTTAATATTTTTTGGCTGTGTTGGAAAGTCATAGAAACACTATCATGGATTTTTTTTCTCTTCTGCTATTAGGGGAAATGGGAACGCAAAAAACTATGAAGACTTCCGCTTTTGAGAACCCTACAATGTATAAAAAAAAGAAAAGAAAAGGAAAATGCATTGGTAATTGTCCAGTAATTTTACAGACATTTCCATTAACAATGCAATGAAGTGCAAAATTCAAAATATGGGTAAAACACCTGTATAAAATAAATATGGAAAATTCCTAATAAAGTACATTGTGTCATATTTTTTTTACGGATTTCTTGTAGTGTAGAAATGTGAAAAGGGTCCATCATACAGGTTTGCAATTACATAAATCACCATAATTGAGCATCTCATTTGGGGAGAAGATATAGACTACTTTTGACCCTCTTATTTGTTTGCAGTTGGACTGATGCACATGAAGGTAACTTCTAATCTAGATTGACATAATCTCATTACCTGTCCTGGCTATTTACGTGATGAATCAAGACAGATACTATGTGTTAAAAAAACTAATATACAATGTTCTACTATAGTGGAAACTACGTTAGCAGGACAACTAAAAACCCGGGGGAAGAAACTAATGTAAAGCGACCAAACTACAATGAAGCCACACTGGAAATAATTAACAAAAACTATCAAACAACGTTAAAGCTACTTAAAATGTAATGTCTTTAAAATATATAACTATTAAATTAAATGCCGTTAAATCAAAGCAGTGTTTACATCTCACTGGGTTTTGAGAAACAGTCTTATAACTGAAAAACACCTACCGTTAAACCAACATAAATTTAGTGTTTGATTATGATATAAAAACGAAGAAAGAACAGCTTCCGCCGCATACCAAATGACTTGACTTCGCTCACCCCCGATACAAACATAAATACAGAAGAAGGACCGCTGATGAGCTCACGAGTTTCGTAAACAGAGAAAGCGTAAAGCTCCAACCGAACACGGTCCACATCAGCAGGGAACACGCAGTACTCCCCCGAGATCACACTATCGGAGCGCCCGTCTCCCCGGACAATCCCATGAGAGGATCTCTGAAACACTTAACGGCCAGCGATCGTCGATCACTACACATACACACGACTGTTAGTTCTGAATACACCGTATAAATCGTCTTTATTTACAGAAATCTCTAGATGAGGGCCTGCCTGCCATACTGAAACAGAGAGGATTACGTCACACGAGAATGTTTGTTTCAAATGAGATTTAAAGTGTATCGCCCTCTAGTGGAGCGGCTCTCCATTGTCATGACCGCATATCCTCGCAAAATGTGTTTGGATGGATGTGTGGATTTATTTACATTACATACAAAGTACTGAATCAAATGGAGTCTGCAAACAAATTATGTTTCAAAATTGGGATTTCCTAATAACCACTGAACCTGATTGTTGGGTGTATAAAGGCAGGTGTAGTATCTAAATACTTTTTTGTCTGATTCTTGAACATTGAACATATTGTTTTACAAACCACTTGGCTTGAGGTTTAGTTTTCTAATGCAATGACAGTCACTTTTTTAAGTGTGGCTGAAACACTAATTTTGTACTTCAGTGTTTTGATTGACACATCTAGACCCCCAACAGGATGTGTGTATTAAACATTAGATTTGATTGTTAATTAGATTTAGTTATGTTAAAAACATTAGATTTAGGCTAATTGTGTTGTTATAATTATTATATCTTATACCATACAATTTACCACACAGAGAATGTAATATCTTGGACTACATTTTGTGCTTGTACTAACTACAATTCAAAAGTTTGGGGAAGTAAGATTTTCTTTATTTTTTGTAAAGAAATTACTTTTATTCAGCAATGATGTATTACTTATACATTACAACAATACTATTTCTAATAAATACTGTCCTTTTGAAATTTCTATCTTTCTGAATCTACACTATTCTATAAATAGTGCATTTACAGTTTAATTATATCATGGCTATATACAGTTCAGCTGATAACTGCCACAGCGCTATTTCTAACAAGTCCAGTTTAACTCAATTGATCATTAGATGCCCTGGTTGACAGTACATGTTTAAAGATATTGATTTTACTCTCACAAACTCAAACTATCAAAATGTATACAAAAGAGCATTAAATTACTGTAAATTACTTTCAGAGATCTGTTACACCTGTTTTTCATAAACAAAATCTGGATTTATTCATTTTTTACAATCATGTCAGAGTTAAACATACATATACATCAAGTTACCTCTCACATTAGCAGTTACCAATCATGTCAATGAGGGAAAAAAGTATTACGTAATGCCTGAAAGGTTCAGAGTTCAGTTTAAAGGGACAGAGAAGTTAGAAAGCATGTGCTTAGGAAACAAGAACTACTGAAAACAAAGTGTTTGTTTTCAAATATAGTCCAGTAGAAACAAATGTGATGAAAGGAGAATCAGATTTTCAAAAAGTATATATTGGAATTTGTGAAGGTGCAAGAGAAAAGCAAATGTAGAAAATTCTGCTTGAATTGTGTACTCCAGTTCTGTCCATTAGAATGATGAATAAATGCCATGACAAGTGGCCTAAACAATCTCTTAGGTCCACCGTTGTACCGTAAACACCTGGTCAGTGCGCTCTAGCTATGTCAGTAAGGCAGAGGAGTGCTGTATTCCTTACAATCCCCTCCATGCTGTCCATTACCTGAACTGCATGTCATATAAAGCTGGAACCTGTCCCATAACTGCATGCATAGATATTAATGCTGAGACCATGCATCAATGCTCATCTCAATCACTCGGATTAATCTGTTCTCCCAGTTTACTCAGTTCTTCAAAAATAGTGGCGAGTCTGTACATGGCTGAGGTTAAGGTCACGTGTGAGACAGTGAGAATCTTTTTTGTTCTCAAATAATCAGACGAGAAAAATAATTTATGGTAAGTATTCCTTCATGCCGGATGGATCTCTGATCTATTGATTAAGGGATGATGAATGTAGCAAAACAAGGCATTCATTGTGAGGTCATATCCTAGTGAAAGATCATAGTCTTAAAGGGATAGTTCACCCAAAAATGACAATTCTGTCAACATTTACTCATGCTATTTCAAATGTGCATATGGCTTTAATAGATATTAGTCAAGGTAGCACCATATTTAATTTTTTTACAGGAATGAAAATGAGGCTGTGAGGATAGAAGTACAGTGTGTTCAACAGTCTTTCTGGGAAAAAAAAAACTTTCAGTAGACAAAAAACACCATAAAAAAGTTTTAAAGGTTGTGAGTTGTGAAAATTACATGATCTACGACCATTGTAAAGACTGCAAGTCTGTTCCTCACAGTCTCGTTTTCAACCGTGTTAAATTCAACATGGTGTCTAACCTGATTAATGGTCTATAGGGTCAAATTTGCTGTTTTGGACCCCATTGACATTGTATGGGCCACAGAGACATTTTCTAAAATATCTTTTGTGTTCCACAGATGAAAGAAAATGGACCATTTTCACAGACTGTGATGACACATTCCCACAGCTATTATTGTAAATCTAGCAATGTTTTTTTTAGTGTTGTACATTACAGGAAATGTAATGTACAACACTATACTTTGTTTTATTACCTTGGCATTAAATTACTAAAAACTGGTTAACTGCTGTGTGAGTGTTTCTAATACAATGGCTAAGGGAGTGACATCCTTCTCTCTTTCTGACCAACGTTTTTAATCTCTTAATATTTTTTGGCTGTGTTGGAAAGTCATAGAAACACTATCATGGATTTTTTTTCTCTTCTGCTATTAGGGGAAATGGGAACGCAAAAAACTATGAAGACTTCCGCTTTTGAGAACCCTACAATGTATAAAAAAAAGAAAAGAAAAGGAAAATGCATTGGTAATTGTCCAGTAATTTTACAGACATTTCCATTAACAATGCAATGAAGTGCAAAATTCAAAATATGGGTAAAACACCTGTATAAAATAAATATGGAATATTCCTAATAAAGTACATTGTGTCATATTTTTTTTACGGATTTCTTGTAGTGTAGAAATGTGAAAAGGGTCCATCATACAGGTTTGCAATTACATAAATCACCATAATTGAGCATCTCATTTGGGGAGAAGATATAGACTACTTTTGACCCTCTTATTTGTTTGCAGTTGGACTGATGCACATGCTGAATGAGGAGATGGGCTGCAAGGCAGAGAGGCTGAGGATCAAAGAGAAGGGCATATGAACAGCCTCTATAACTAACCCCACTAAATTAAAACAAACTTGCTTGAACTATTCGAACTATTAACATGCATTTTAATGCTGGCTATTTCACCAAAGAATATTTTTTATTTATTTATTTGATTTTCTTTTTTTCTTTTTCTTTTTTGCACGGTGGGCTTCTGAGCGACGATGCAGTGGCAGGGTGCTATCGCAGAAGAGAGGGACCCAATAAGCCAAATAGACTCCACAATGTGGGAAGGAAACCTGAGGGTCTCACATTTTGAAGTTCCTTCCTTCCTGAAGTGCCAAGAGGAACCATGCAAGATCAAAATGACAGGAGATGATGCTTTGGTGGAAATACATTCTGTCAGTCCATCATGCTGTTCTTTACAGCAATCTGTGATGCCGTTTTCTTTGAAGGACATGTCAGTGATAAATAAAGGAAAAGTACTGGATGCAGTACATTCATTAGAAGCTCGACGACTTCTTGTGGCACAAGGAGTCTATTGCATCAGGCCAAAGTGTAAGGCCAAGGCCGAGAAGGAGAGTCCGAAAATCAAATTCAGTTCACAATGCCCTGATTTCTTAGAAAAAAAGAGACAGAAAAATAGAATTACTCTGGGGGCCTATTGATTATCAAAAACTCAACAAAACCAAGAAACAATATTGGCACAGAGACTTCCAGAAAGAAATACCATTAAGCAGTCAAGTGATTTGTCCCCTCATATTTTAGAAGACTGATAAAAAAATGATGGTTGAAGACCACCTCAGATAAACTCTGCCTTCTACTGGAAGAAGTCCAAATGTTCAACAAAACCTCAATAATATCTTCATCCATGTGAGAATATTTCTCCAAAACTTTTCTGAATCAGTTGAAATAAAGTAAAAAAGAAGAAAGACTGTTACTACAGGCATGTAAAAAATAAAAACGGGACATTATGAAACATCAGGGCATAGTCTACAAGGCAAAGTCTAGAAAGGTTGGCAAGAAGCCACCATCCACGGTGCAAAGGATGAACCCATGCAAGGATACAGCAGTTGTTTAGAGGAACTGTGCTAGGTTAGTTGAGGGAGGTATTTAGCCTTTGGATGAGTTGCCCTGATGCTACAGTCAGAGTGGGACTGCTGCCGGGTGTTTCTGGGGGTCATTCCATGTTACCACTGTCTGAGAGGGAGATATTAAGGGTGTTTGCAGAGGGGAACAGGTCGCGTTGATCAGTGGGACTGTGGTAGTCAGAGGTCAAGTCAGGTTCCAGCAGGGACGACAGGGTGAAGTGGGATGAGCTCTTTTTCAGGCACTGGGAGTAGAAGTTCAAGAGCAGGTCCAGCTTGTTTTCGATTGACTGCACCTGAGAAGGGGAAAAAAATAAATTGTTGTCAAGTTACAAGATCTAGTGCTATTTTATGATGATATGACAATGTTCAGGAAATTAGTTTGGAATATTATTGAATATCAGCAGTTTTCAAACCACAACTCTGTTATGTGAAACACAATGGGCTGCACTATAGACACTATAGGTGATGAATTACTGCAATGACAAGTCAAAACCAAACACACTAACACTGAAACTCTTAAGATACTTTATAAAAATGAATAATAAATAGCCTCTAAAACATTTTTTGATTCGATGGAAAACATGATTTGGTAGTGGTAGGTAGTTAATGGCATGCTGAATCAATACAAATTAAAATGAACTGAAATTCATTTAACTGTATATTTTGACTAGATAAATACACTACCATTTAAAAGTCTGGAGTAAGTATGATTTTTTTATTAATACTTTTATTCTGCAAGGATGCATTACATTGATCAAAAAAAAAAAAAGTGACAGTAAAGTCATTTATAATATAAAGAAGAAATGTTTCTTGAGCACCAGATCAGCATATCAGAATGATTTCTGAAGGATCATGTGACACTGAAGACTGGAGTAATGATGCTGAAAATTCAGCTTTGCATCACAGGAATAAATTACATTTTGCAATTTATTAAAATAGAAAAAAACTGTTATTTTAAATTGTAATAATATTTCTCAATATTACTGCATTTTACTGTATTTTTGATCAAATAAATGCAGTCTTGGTGAATATAAGAGGCGTCTTTCAAAAACATAAATTCTTACTCTCCCCAAATCAAGATAGATAGATAGATAGATAGATAGATAGATATTAATATTCATAGCTTACCTGCTTCTCCACTTTCACCACACGCCCCATCATGCTTAATTCATCCATCTGTTCCAGTTCAGGAGGAGTTTTCTCCCCTTTTTCAGGCCTCACTTTTTTATCTGATGGAATAGCACCACGGCCTATGATCTGATCCACCCTGTAAATAAAACAAAAATTCAATGGGACTTATTAGGAAATGCTTTTGTGTTAGGAGTAAAAGCTGACTATAGGAATGTTGGCTTATCTGTATTTTATTTTGACTGATCAAACCTTGTCTGCAGGCTTTTGATTCTGCCCAGCATATCGAGGAGTCCTGCTGAATACTGCTCAATCACATCTTTTACATCATATGGCCGCAGGGTTTCTTTAAATTTCCTCTTGGCCACAAGGAATTTAAGGATCCTACATTCACATGAGACACAAAAGCACATTAGAATGACCCGGAATGTAGGCAGAATGATGTAGAAGCCTCCATGGCATTCCAGGAAAAGATAAAACAGGAATACTGCAAACAGCTGTGAAACGAGTCATAAGATTAATAAGTGTAACAAGATTAATTACAGAAAGAGGCATGAGTGACTCATAAACAGTCAGCGCAGAGAGAAAGTATACATCCCCCACCTCACGGCTGGTAATTATTCTGACCTCTTTACACAGAGGGAAAGCGTGTGCCTGTGTATTGTGTAATGTAACCTCCTAGGAATTGGATTTTTTTCCACGTCATTATACTCTAGTGTTTAAAGCATAAGATAAATAAATCTTTAAAAAAATAGATTTATGTCTTACTGTGTGTACTCTGTAGAAGACAATCAAGACAATTATTTTGAAAATGAAGAAAAACAGACAATTGTACAATTATTTATTCGTTTTATTACATTTTTTTCAAATCATGCTTTTTTAACAAATAAATTTAAGCTAATTTTCAGTTTTACTGTGTCCTATAAAACTAATATCTAAACTACTAAACTAAAACTGATATCCTAAAAATGTCAGGTTTAAAATAAAATAAACGGTTTAGTATGAACACTAATTTTCATAGTTCATAATTAAATTTCCGGTTTACAATTTTCAAATGGGTGAGTAAATTCCGGTTATACAATTTTAAAAAGGGTGATAAATAGGGTCCAATTTGTAGGCAATGTGTAATACAAAAAAATAAATGTTATTTTTATATTTTCCTTTAAAAGTTATTTTTAAGGAATACCTAGTATTTCGCAGTAATTTTGTAGTGTATATTATTGTGATATGAGGAAAGGAAATTGTCATGACCCAATATTTTTCTTTAAGATTCATCAGGACAGTGAAGGATAATTGGATGGATAATTCAGTGAATCTCTGAGATTGTTTGTAGGCAGAAGCAGCTGAAAATGTACTAGACTGTATGCACCCGAGCATGAGCAGAGACGCCCTTGACTGCCACAGTGCTTCATTTTTCTCCAAAAGTGTTTTTCTTTTCCCAGTCATTAGTCAGAGACATGTTAGCCATCTCTAAATCAGCATTGACCCCTCTTATTATTGTCACAGTACACTATTAAGACCTGCTGGCTCAACAGAAAACATGGGCAAATAGATCCACTCAAACGGTCATACTCACTGTGGTAATCCATCAAAGCAAAGAGGATATCCTGTCTTTAGCATAGAGGCATTTTATGTTGGGATAAGCTTCAGTTACGGAGAGTATCTGTTCTCAGAACACAAGTAGGACAACTGTCCTTCCTCATCCTCTAGATTCATTAGCAACCAGCAGGGGGGGGAACCGAGCTTGGACAAAGGCCTTCTAGTGCTGGTTAATTCTACATACTGAGCAGGACAATTTTTTTTTTTAAAGAGCCATTGATTCGCAGGAACAGCTTGCGTGTGCAACAGCAAATGTTGAGCTGTGCATCTCTGCCCGGGTGATGGTGCATTTTCAGTCGGATCTCAGAAGTAGTCCACAGCTGGTCCACAGCACACGTCAACCTCCCCCACAGAACAAACAAGTTTCTTGATGACTCTAGAGTTTAGGCTTTTAGCTGTCTGTATATGTATTTTTTTCATCTTCTAATTTTGCAGGTAGCTGCATATTTTGCCTGGGCGGGTCTCAGGTGTGGATAAAAAGAGTGTAAGGAAAAAGAGAAGGAGAGCGGGAAAGGAAAAAAGAAATCCCATTTATTTCCATCCTCCAAGGGTTTCCTTAAAATGCTGACTCACTCACTTGATGGCAATGCACTGTATGGGTGTATCATTATATGGTCAGCTTTACAATACCCCAGTCCACAGAAGCATTTGAGATGGAATCTCTAAGAATAGCTGCATGAACAAATATCAGCCTTCATAATTTATCTGAGGTAAGGATAAACGCAAAAGAATATTCAAACACAGAGGAATCTTTAATTAAAACACTTTGAGAATAGAATTTTTAGTGATCAAGCAGACCTAATTCATGGCAATCATTTGAAAGCTTTTCCCCAAACCAGGAAAAGAAATAATATAAAATAACACAAAATAAAATAAAAAATGAAATTACATTTGAAATATTTATTGCATTATAAACTGTGCAGAAAGTAACTCAAAGTTTATTTGAGGGAAATCTGGTTTTAGAGCATTCTACATTCTTCTGTCCTAAGACTGAATAGTACGCTGTACACATTTGTGCAGCAGAACACTGATAAACTGTGGGCCTTCCACAAAAGTGAAACCTCAGCATTGTGGTGAAGCTAAAATTTGCCTGTTCCTTAAGGACATCAATCTTATCGAGGGCTCCTATGTACAACAGAATCTTCTTGCCCAGATAACAGGAAATGTATGTACACACCTGGAGCTCTGCTTTGAGAATCTGTTTGGACAATCTAATCACCCATGGTATACTGGTCAGGATGAAAGGCTAGAAGATAAGATTGTTCTCAGAAAGTGTGACATTCACAGGTGCAGTATGTGCAAGGTGCAAATATGAGATTTAAGCATATCTACATATGGGTGATTCTTCAAATAGATGCACATTTTTGACTCCTTGAAATCCTGTCAAATTAAACTTCTTTAAACCGTTTCTCATGTCCTGTTATAAAGATCTGAACACGGCCTGAATCAACCTTTAACTGCATGTTGGCATAATATGTGACTATACTTGTGATGCTGATGACATGTATTGACATTTTTCACATTTACATTTATGAATTTGGAAGATGATTTCATCCAAAGCAACTTACATTTGAGCTACAGGAATCTTTAGGACAAATTGTACACAAAAACTATTTAAAATATGAGAAATTATTATTATTATTATTAGACAAGAGTACACAGTAGACATTCTCTAATTTTAACACATTTAAAAATGCTTTACAGGAGGGAATGTTGGTGATTTTCTCATTCAAGAAGTTGTTTCACTAAAATAAACGACACAGTAGGGGTGAAAATATGACTGCAACTTCCTTTTCATGCGGACTTAAAAAATTCAATAAACATTTTATTAGAAAAATTAAGGTAAATGTAATATTTCAATACTCTAAGAAAACAGACCAAAAGATTGAAGCTATTTGCATTTTCAAAACAGAATGACAGTTAATTTTTAAAGGTTTTTTTTATGTAATTTTTTCTTTAAATTCATGGACAACAATGTCCCCCTAACTGAAGAATCACCCATTCACATCCTGTACTCACTGAACTAGCAGCTTGTGCTGCATTGACCAATCAGAGAGAGGCCACTCGCTTCTCAGCAAGAACTTGACAATATTTTTAGAACATCTATTACCTTCTGCTTGTTTAAGCAAGAAGTAGGAACCACAACTGAAGGTTGCCATGCCCTCTATGAGTCTAACCTCGCTTTGTCTCCATAATGATCAACTGATGTAATTGCACTGTGAAAAGGTCATGGCTGACGGAGCAGATTCTATACTAAGGTCCCTTTTGCAAAAGACCATGGTGACATTATCTGAGAAGAATACTTGGTCATTAAGTGAACTATAGGACTCTGTAGAGCTCTGTAGTGGTGTTTTCAACCCGACTCACCTAACAGCTCGAATTAGGGTCTTCATTGCTGGTATCACATCATCCATGGCGACATCACAGTAAGATTTGTCCTCTGTGTGCTCTTCTCCGACTCCCTCAACTATGAGAGATCAGTCCGCAATGAGAAGAGCAAAATGTACACCACCGTACAAAAGTTTGGGTACAGTAAGATTTATTTTTTTTGAAAGAAGATTATACTTCTATTTAGCAAGGAATCAACCAAAAATTCTATGGCAAATAGATGCTGTTCCTTTGAAAATTCTATTCATTAAAGAATCTTGAAAACATTTATCACGTTTTATAGAAAAATACAGCACAACTGTTATAAACATTGATAATATTAAGAAATTAAAACTTAATAGGATCATGTGACACTGAAGCCTGGAGCAATTGCTGCTAAAAATTCAGCTTTCCCAATAAAATTTTCCCAATATTACTGTTTTTACTGTATTTTTGATCAAACAAATGGTGAGCATTAGAGACTTCTTTAAAAAAAAAAAAAAACATTGAAAAATCTTCCTTGAACTTTTGAAAGGTAGTTAATTTTTATAAATATGTACAGATGCATCTCAATAAATTAGAATGTTGTGGAAAAGTTCATTTATTTCAGTAATTCAACTCAAATTGTGAAACTCGTGTATTAAATCAATTCAATGCACACAGACTGAAGTAGTTTAAGTCTTTGGTTCTTTTAATTGTGATGATTTTGGCTCACATTTAACAAAAACCCACCAATTCACTATCTCAACAAAATAGAATACTTCATAAGACCAATAAAAAAAAAAAATTAGTGAATTGTTGGCCTTCTGGAAAGTATGTTAATTTACTGTACATGTACTCAATACTTGGTAGGGGCTCCATTTGCTTTAATTACTGCCTCAATTCAGCGTGGCATGGAGGTGGTATGGAAGCCCAGGTTTCTGTGACAGTGGCCTTCAGCTCATCTGCATTTTTTGGTCTCTTGTTTCTCATTTTCCTCTTGACAATACCCCATAGATTCTCTACGGGGTTCAGGTCTGGTGAGTTTGCTGGCCAGTCAAGCACACCAACACCATGGTCATTTAACCAACTTTTGGTGCTTTTGGCAGTGTGGGCAGGTGCCAAATCCTGCTAGAAAATGAAATCAGCATCTTCAAAAAGCTGGTCAGCAGAAAGAAGCATGAAGTGCTCCAAAATTTCTTGGTAAACAGGTGCAGTGACGTTGGTTTTCAAAAAAACACAATGGACCAACACCAGCAGATGACATTGCACCCCAAATCATCACAGACTGTGGAAACTTAACACTGGACTTCAAGCAACTTGGGCTATGAGCTTCTCCACCCTTCCTCCAGACTCTAGGACCTTGGTTTCCAAATGAAATACAAAACTTGCTCTCATCTGAAAAGAGGACTTTGGACCACTGGGCAACAGTCCAGTTCTTCTTCTCCTTAGCCCAGGTAAGACGCCTCTGACGTTGTCTGTGGTTCAGGAGTGGCTTAACAAGAGGAATACGACAACTGCAGCCAAATTCCTTGACACGTCTGTGTGTGGTGGCTCTTGATGCCTTGACCCCAGCCTCAGTCCATTCCTTGTGAAGTTCACTCAAATTCTTGAATCGATTTTGCTTGACAATCCTCATAAGGCTGCGGTTCTCTCGGTTGGTTGTGCATCTTTTTCTTCCACACTTTTTCCTTCCACTCAACTTTCTGTTAACATGCTTGGATACAGCACTCTGTGAACAGCCAGCTTCTTTGGCAATGAATGTTTGTGGCTTACCCTCCTTGTGAAGGGTGTCAATGATTGTCTTCTGGACAACTGTCAGATCAGCAGTCTTCCCCATGATTGTGTAGCCTAGTGAACCAAACTGAGAGACCATTTTGAAGACTCAGGAAACCTTTGCAGGTGTTTTGAGTTGATTAGCTGATTGGCATGTCACCATATTCTAATTTGTTGAGATAGTGAATTGGTGAGTTTTTGTTAAATGTGAGCCAAAATCACCACAATTAAAAGAACCAAAGACTTAAACTACTTCAATCTGTGTGCATTGAATTTATTTAATACACGAGTTTCACAATTTGAGTAGAATTACTGAAATAAATGAACTTTTCCACGACATTCTAATTTATTGAGATGCACCTGTAATTCCATTCCACTTGATCAAAAGCTTTTTCTGCATCGAATGCAATAATTACCAATTTAGAGTGAGATTTTTGTTTGGAATAGATTATATTTAGAAAACGTCTGACATTGAAAAAGGAGAATCTATTAGGGACAAAGCCGACCTGGTCGGGGTGAATAATAGTTAAAATGCATTGGTTTAATCTAGTTGCCAAAATTTTGGGGAACACTTTTAAATCAGTATTAAGAAGAGCAATTGGATGAAAAGAGGACACATTAGTCTCATCCTTGCCTTTCTTAAGAAGTAAAGAAATATTGGCAAAGTAGAGAGAAGGAGGAAATTTCTGCTTACAAAAGGAATGATTGAACATCCACAACATAAGGGGTGCAATTTTACCAGCATATTGCTTATAAAATTCGATACAAAAGCCATCAGGGCCAGGAGCCTTCCCGTTGGGGAAGGCATTAAACGCATCCAGTATCTCTTGAATAGTAATCTCTTGAATAGTAATGTTAGCATTCAACATTTCTGGTCAGCCTCACTTAATTTTGGAAGGGAAAGCGAATGAAGAAATACTACAATAGCTTCCGAAGATACAGATGTCTTGGATTTGTACAAATCTGCATAGAATTCCATAAAGCGATTATTAATGTCCTTTTAATTTTTTAATAATAAAAAGTCACAATTTTACCATCCTTATCAGCAATATGATGAATTGATCTGCTAGCATACGGACCCCTTAACTGCTGAGCTAATAGTTTATCTGGTTTATCCCCAATCTCGAAATGTCTTTATTTAATTTTTAGCAACGTCTTATTCACCTGATCCAAAGTAATCGTATTGTATTCATATTTAAATGACATAATATAATTTAAGACACACAAGTCTGCGGTATCCCTATATAATTTTCCCAGTTGGGTAAGACGGGCATCTATCTCCACTAAGCGTTTTTGTCTAAGTTTCTTTGCTGCTGACTCATAGGAAATGATATGTCCCCTCATTACTACTTTAAAAGTTTCCCATAACACAGAGTCAGAAACATCACCTTTATCATTGATCTCAATAAACTCTGTCAAAGAATCTGAAATATGCTGGCAAAATTTCACATCTGAAAGGGGGTAAGTATTAAATCTCCAATCATAACTTGGCTTTGCTCAACCAAAGTCAAAAGATACCGTAACATCTTTTTTTAAACATCTTTTCAAGACAAAATTAATGATTTTTGCAGTGCATCACTTTCAATAAAAGGATCTACTGTAGTATCACACTAGCTTGTTACATCCTCCACTGAACAAACATTTAGAACGCATGAAAATGTTTTTACTGTACATAGAGTCATATGTATTATTATTTAAATAGTTATGAAAGCATAGCAGATATTGAGCTAAATGTCTTGAGCTCAATGAGGGGTGATGGTGTATTAACCTGTAGCATGCCATCAAAAGGAGCAACAGTAGAAATGCAAGAGCACTCTTTGAATCCATGGAACCAAGCACAAGCATGCTGACGTAGGTATTTCTAGCTGAAACATTTTGTTTAATCAAGCTAAACCTGTAACTTTATTAAAAATAATGACATTCAAAAAAATTCAAATAATTGATGAAAACATGCTAAAAAGTAAAAGTTTCTACAGTTCTAGTCATCATTTGAGCTTTTCAAACGGCGCTTAAAGTTCACCAAAAAATGAAAATGAAAATTCTGTCATTAATTACTCACCCTCATGTTGTTCCAAATAACTGCAAGACCATCGTTCATCTTCGGAACACAAATTAAGATATTTTTGATGAAATCCGAGAGCTTTCTGACACTGCATAGACATCAACGCAACTGACACGTTCAAGGCCCAGAAAAATAGTAAGGACATCGTTAAAATAGCCCATGTGATGTGCATTTACATGAGTACCACGACACATGCGGGTGGTGCAGCTGACACAGGAGCACCGGCTCCTGCATCAGCAGCATCACACGCATGCATCATAGTACTCTCGTGAACCTGCGTCAAAGACTGACACGGAAGAGAATAAATAAAAAAGAGAATAAATATTCAGAAGACTGAATAAAGTCATTATTTTTGTTTTCTTTGTGCACAAAAAGTATTCTCATAACTTCATAAAATTACGGTTGAACCACTGATGTCACATGGACTATTTTAACGATGTCCTTATACTACCTTTCTGGGCCTTGAACGTGTCAGTTGTGCTGCTGCAGTGTCAGAAAGCTCTCGGATTTCATCAAAAATATCTTAATTTGTGTTGTGAAGATGAACGAAGGTCTTACGGGTTTGGAACAACATGAGGGTGAGTAATTAATGACAGAATTTTCATTTTTGGGTGAATTAACCCTTTAATCCCCGCATATTGTCATTCTAAACCCGCATTTAACGTTTCACACTTGAAATTTAGAAGCAGTGTCAGCACCTCTTTTACCCGTATGAAACCCTGCTCCCGAGCAGGTTTATTATGGGATTACATTTCTGCCACATTTCTGCGCGCGAAAGATCATATTTTGAGCGCACAAAAGTGCCTTTTGCACGCGCGCGATCTGAGTTTTGTGGAGAAAACGTTCGTTTCGCAAAGAAAAAAGAATT
>NW_015627585.1:161934-192184 GCF_001515625.1 Sinocyclocheilus rhinocerous
GAGGGTGGGCATCAGGTGAGCAAGCTAGTGAAACGTTGCACGCGCAAAAGAGAAGGTCTGCACACATCCAAAAACTTATTTTAAATGCAAAATTGATTTTCGTGCGCTCGAAATACTTTTTTCTTTGCGAGACAAACATTTTCTCCACAAAACTCAGTTCGCGCGCGTGCAAAACGCACTTTTGCGCGCTCAAAATATGATCTTTCGCGCGCAGAATTGCGGCAGAAATGTAATCCCATAGTTTATCACCCCATTCACATCGCGGTGCCAAACATGTACGGTGTGAATCGATTTTGTGTTAGAATGTAACGACTAGATGCTTAGCAACCGACAGCAAGCTAGTGAAGCATGTGCATGCAGCAAGCATGTGCTTTGGACATTAACGAAAACATTGCGCGTTGAATAAACAATTGCATCAGAGTTTGAGGGGAAAATGTCAAATAGTAACGAAAAACCATGGCGGAAAACACAGGAACTGGAGTGAACAAGAGACTATTCTATTCTTAGTCCGAAAGGTGCATTCAGAAAAAAACGTGATAGTATTCTGCCTATTAAAGGTTCGCAATGCCAGAGCATTTATGTAAACAGGTCACGTGCTGCGTTTATTTAATTCATGACACTGACACGCAAATAAGAATGTTAACCCAGGGTTTACCTCATTTTATGAATACCCAGGATTAATTGTTAACCCTGGGTAGATTATGAGCAGTGCGAAACGTGAATCAACATAACCTAGGGTTTAGAATGACCCAGGGTTAACTATTTAAAATGTGAAAAGCCTTAAATTGAAATACAGTTTCAATCTCATACACATAGAGGTCACAAACCTCATGCACACTGAATTTCCTTTGGCAAGAGCCAAATTTAGCAACCCACAAATCTACATCAGATTCCTTTTAGCATAGAAACACATGCTTAAACATTAAAATATATAAAGATCTCAGTCTAAGCATGACTCGTACATGTGTACCTCTCCTACAAAATGTTTAACAGCTCTGAATCAAGAATTCTTGATATTCCTGCATCCAAATGCTAAAACATGCCATTAATGATTTAGCCTCTAAAGAATAACGATTAAGTAAAAGTGACATGCATAAAGAAATAAACCATGAACAAAAGTTATTCAGGTTTTTATTTACACCCGACCACATGGTTTATCAATGCCCTGTGAGCACATGCAGGCCTCATCTGTGTGCATTCAGCAGAGATATACAGTACTCTGTTCTCTGGTCGGCCTCTCACAGATTAAAGGGCAGATTACTGAGGTTAATGAGCTAGTGCAGCCTTTGTCTTTCACAGTTTATGAGGAATGTAATCTAGTAATGATGACTATGAATGTCTCTTCACACAAGGCATTACGAATCTCCCTGAATGGGTCGAGCTGCACTGGATCAGTAAGGCTCAGAGTGTTTCAGGCATCAGGGGAGGGACGGATCGTGCCCAGTGTGCACAGGCACATCACTCATGGATACCTCTGCTTACTGCCAGTATGAATCCGGAAGAAACCTCTCTTTTTAGATATGAGCTGACTGAAGAGACACACAAGGCAGAGGGAGGGATTTGTGAGGGGTTGTGAGGGTTAGTCAGCTGTGCTAGGACACACTCGTTACACTTGTTTTTAGTGTACATTTGCAAGAGATTGCGGGCACACATTTAAATTTCATATGCAAGTAGTATGTAATGCAACCCAAGTAGATGATGTTCTTGTAAGCGGATATGGATTAATCTCTCTCTGTTAGTGTAGCTCAAGATAACAACTTTAATTTTAAATGAAAAGTTCATCCAAAAATGCAAATTAATTTCTCATAATTTCAAAACTAGTATGACTTTCTGTCTTCTGTGGAACAAAAAAGGAGATGTTTTGAAAAATGTCCTGGCCGCTTTTTTCCCATACAATGAAAGCCAATGTGGACTGGGGTGGTCAAGCTCTAAAAATGACAAAACACATAATTAAAAAATAGCATAAAAGTAATATGCAGACATCTATGCTATATTTCAAACCATAATATACAGCTTTGTGTGAGGAAAGGGTCACAATTGAAGCCACCACCTACTTAAATATTTCTTTCCATCGTTGCTTTCAAATCTCATGACTTACATTTTAGTCTATTTCTAAAACATTTTGTACAGCTTCAGAAAACTTGGAATATAGGACAAAAGTTGTATGAACCACTGTTGTAGTGCTTTCACTTTTTCTTGACAGCTTCAGACCCTATTTACTGTTATTGTAAATAGTTCTTAATATCTCTTTCTGTGTTCCACAGATGAAAATAACACAGGTTTGGAGCAACATCAAGCTCACTACTAGTTGTGGGCAATAATGTGCACTTTAAAACAAAGTGTAACTTAGTGATAAGTGGAGAAATAAGTGTTTCTGGAGAAAGGCTTGGTGAGCTCGCACACACACATTCAGGAATCAGGACCATCACATGCAGCCTTTCAGCACATCTCTGCTTTATTTATTTTTTGCACTGAAATGAAAAACTGCCCCAGGATCAGTTGAAAGGGCTATAACATGTGGAACTTATAGGGGTGAAAGGTAATTTAGGAAAAGTAGAGTGAGAAATTCTAAGGTGAGGCAGGCAGGGATGGGGCGGCATGCAGATACTGGCATGTGAGATTATTCGATTAGATTTCAATGCATCTGAATGCAACCGGACCATCATTGCATCTAAGACCCGGTTCATTTTTATCATCATCACTCTAAATAAAAGCAGCTCAAACTGTAAACACAGCACGGCCAACAACACTTCCCACTGGGCGAAATACAGTAGTCTCAAAAGCCTAACACAAACCTGCATGGAATGTCTGTCCTCCTGAAAACGTGAATGGATGGAGTGATGGCAGAGAGATGAGGAGGAAAGGAGGAGAATGGAGAGGTTGAACGAAGGGGTATGAAGATGGGTTGTGAGACACACTGAAAGGTCAAAGGGTAAAGAAATAATGCTCTCACACAAATGTGTGCAGGCATTAACACACACACATATACACACACACACACACACACACAAAGGCCATTGTATCAAAGACCAGCATCAGATATGCGATCAATTATGGAGATTTTCAATTATATATAACTACTAAAAGGCAACTTTTTATCAAAAATAAAAAATTCAAATCTATCTACCATATATCAAACTTCATCACATATCTGATAAATCTTTCAATGTCCCAGTATAGATGTGTATTAGTATCAGCACAAAAAACAAGACAAGCGAACACAGGAAGGCATACAGAAAACACAAACAAGTAACACAACTGCAGCTTACTGGAGTGCCAGGTGTTGAACTTCCTGTAAACAACTTACATATCGATGAATGCTTTAAGTAATAACCTGAGACTTTACTACACTACAGTATGCTAGTATGTGAATTTAACTGTATTACTGTAAATTGCAGGGAAGAGTTAGTGTCCTCTAGGAAGATAGTTAAACTGGACAGTGTCGTACCTGTCCCCAGACAGGTAGGGGGAGCTATACGGCCGGAGCCCCGACAGCAGGGTGTGGTAGGAGTTGTGAAGAACCTTCTTGGTGCTACGCTGCCGTTGGAGGTGACTGAACAGTAATGTCAGTTCTCTGACCCACAAGCAAAAATAAAAATAATAAAACATGATAAAGAAACAAAAGAAAAGAAAAAAAAGAAACCAAACAAACAAAAAACTAAAAACCAAATGGCAAATTAACCATCAAAACACCTTTAAAAAAACAGGGACAATTGAGTTTATAAAACATCTGGGTTAAACAGAAATACAAACTTCCCTGTCATTTTAAATGAATGATAATTAGTCAGATTAATTCATCCAAAGAAGAATGCATGTGGGATAAATATTATTAAGGGAAAAATAGAAATATATTATGAAAAATCAAAAATGTGGAACACTGAGATGCTTTATAAAAGGAATTAAATCATATATTGAATACCAATTATTGAGCCAAAAACCATTGTAAAATTGTGAAGAAATATCAAAAATATTTTACATAGGATCTTTACAGACTGTAAAATTACTTCCTATTGTTCAATTAGTGTTATGTCTATAAATATGTAGAAATCCTTAAAACAAATAATTTTTTTGATAATAAAACTTGTTTTCAGAGAAACTATAAAATACTGGCTACAATTTCTATTTCTCCACATTCTTCATCCCACATTAACTGGGACAAAAATGAAATCTCACGTAACTCATGAAAACATGTCATAATCTTTGCTTTCAGTACATGCAAAAATGAATGTTGCAGATGAATAAATCAAAACGATAAAAGGAACTTCAAAACTATCAATTAAATCATGATTTCTGGGTCAAAGTACCACTTTTAATTATAGTGAAAGGGATTTCATAATAACACTGTGCGTCTACAGGGAGGATTCACTGACTGTGTGTTTATCACGAATAAAATATTGTTTTCTCAGAAACTCTATTATAAATCAGTTTGACTAATGCTATTTGGGATATTTTGAACCCCTTCATTTTGAAATCATGACCTCAAAACGGCAAAGCCACCTGTCAGTCATATCAGTTATACACAAGGCCAGTTCAACTTGCACGGCACAGATAAGCATCTCCGCGGAGGGCTCCGTTACAGGTCATACTTACCTGAAGGACGGCAGCATACTGTCATAGAAATACCAGGTGGCTGTGAGATATGAGTGCTGAGCATCTGTAGAGTAGAGACGCCATGCAGCCTGTGGAGACAACACGATACAGCACGGCACAAGATGACACACACAGACGTACATGTACACAACACACACAACATACACATATTTGGACGTGGAAATTATATATATATATATATATATATATATATATAAAATTATTATTTTATTTGCAGCAGGTGTGTTGCTGACTAAGCAGTTACCTGTATGAGGTTGGCAGCGGGTGTCCTCCTCTTCTCAAAGTGTTTCTGCCGGTGCTGCTCCTGCACTTTCAGAGCAAAACCTGAACCCAGGATGCCCTAACAGAAAGACCAGAGGACCATTAGATGGTTTGGGATCGGTGGCAAAAAAAAATGTCACTGGCCTTAAAATCGACGGCAGTACTTACAGCCGGCAGGGCAAAGAAGGACACTCCTAGCAGGGCAAAACAAGCCGCTAAAAGACGACCTTGCCAGGTGCGTGGTGTCTTGTCTCCGTATCCGATCGTAGTGAGGGTAATCTGGGTAAAAACAGTAGAGGTGTAAATAACAACATGCTTTTCCTACCAAATTTCACAATTTCAAAATCACAAAACATGTTTATGGCTAACCAGTTTGGTCAGTGAAATGCATGGCAAGGTCAGGAAAATCATCATCATCATCAACAACAAAAACACAATTAATTAAATTGCTCATTTGCTTAAAAAAGGGGTTACAGCTCAAGGCAGTGGCAGTAATGAAAAACTCAAACGAAAACTAAATGAAAATATTTTCATCAACTGAAATAAACCTAAAATGAATACAAATAATTAAAAGTTAAATAATAATAGCATTTTTATGTTTAATGCAGGCAGGTTGTATAAAACCTTTACAACCTTCCTGCATTAAACATAAAAATGCTAAAAACTGAAACAACAACAAAACACTAAAAAGACATGCCATTTATGAAAAATATGAAAATTAAAATATGAAAAAAAAAAAAAAAATTATAATAATAATTAAAAAGTACAATAACCATGACTTGAGGCCCCACTGTGTGCATGTAGGCATGATGCTTCTAAAAAATCGTTTCCAACTCAGCAGATTCAGGATATTATTCAGCAATCAGTCTATTGGAGTCAGAATTATAATCCCAGTAGAAATAAAACTAAACTGCTGTAACATCAATTCCCACAAAGCTATTCTGAGCCAGGGAACCAACTGAAAGAACAGCAGCGACACGGGTCATTAGTTCAGTCCAGGGCAGTACTTACTGTTCCCCACCAGAGGGAGTCAGCATAAGTGGAAAATTCTTGGTTATCCTCCTTCTCAGCCAAATAGACCAAGAATGAGGCAAAGATCAGTACCAGGAAGCCAATGTACCAGGCTGTGATCAGCTCCTGAGAGAGAAACAGAGAGAAAGGAAAGTTTAGGGACAATGAAAAGAGTATTGCAGAAGATTTTAAAACACTTAATCAGGTAAATTTATAGCATACATAGATTGTATTATGTATATGTTTAAAAAAGTTAAAAACATGGTTTAAACAAATGTTACAGTGACATAATATTGAAGCAAATGTCCTGTGATGGATTAGCATGTGTGCTGTCACCTTGCTGTGAGCGTACACCACAGAGCCCAGTAGCTTCCAGGTTCCTCCCCGGCGGTCCATGCGCACCATGCGCAATATCTGCAGAAACCGCATGCTGCGCAGAGCAGATGTGGCGAAGATATTTCCCTGTGTGCCCGCTGCTATCACTGCCAGTGATGCCACGAAGACAATGAAGTCTACAAAATGAGAAAAACATAGATGA
Organism: Sinocyclocheilus rhinocerous; assembly: GCF_001515625.1. NCBI lineage: Eukaryota > Metazoa > Chordata > Actinopteri > Cypriniformes > Cyprinidae > Sinocyclocheilus > Sinocyclocheilus rhinocerous. The sequence continues at coordinate 168,356 of NW_015627585.1, forward strand.
CAAGAACAGAAAACAGAAGGAGGGAAACAAAGACAATAGGATATTTAAAATTCATCTTATTCCACTAATATGGGGCAAACACAATCAGTTTTTGAGGGGGCAAAAATGACATATGACTTAAAAAAAAAAGTAATATGTCTCCATAAAGATGATTGTGGGTAGACGATGACAGAATATTTCGAAGAAGCCTGATTGGACAGAATAAATTTGTGAATGGTGTTGTGAATGGTGTTTTCTGCCATAGATCTTTATATAAACAACTTTTGTTTCCCTTCACTTTAAATAGACATGGTGCTCTTGATCTCAGGCTCCAGGTCTTTACCTATGATGCAGAAGGGCTTTCTGGCGAACCGTAGCCGACCCTGCCATCCTCTGTACCGGCAGCAGCATCCGGCTGCCCAGATCCTCACAAAGTACTCCAGGCCAAAAACCACGATCATCACAAACTCCTGCAAGTCAAACAACATGAAATCAAAATCATTCCTCTTAATAATGCCTGCCTGGCAGTAATGACTAAAGTATAAGACTACTCAAATACCAGTTCCTAAAAAAAAAAATTGAGAGATTATTCATTCTTCATTTATGCTAAATCATATGACTGCTTCTCTTCCTGGTGAAGATGCCACAGACGGCTTGGATTCACAAAGGCCTGCACTAAATGCTTGTATTGATTACAGATCCTGTAGTGGCACCCGCGTTCTCAATGTGAACAAACACATTACAGACTGAGTGTCCATTCAATACCAGAACTTGCATGATAGACAACATAGCCCTTTCCTGAAGGAGACCATTAAATGGAAAAAAATTGGGAGAGAAAGTCAGTGTGAGAGAAAAAGCACTTCATACTGAAAGAGTGATTATAGAATTGCAGCTAAGATTACTGGATGGAGTGGGCTACTTCTTGCATACTCGACAACACCTGAATCCTCCCGTGTGCTTACACTGCCATTTCCCACAGCAAAGATCCCAGCAGAAAACAAAATGCACACTTAACGCAGCCACAGGGAGACATGAGACAGTACAAGAATGCTTACCGTGTGCCAATCAGATGAGAAATGAATCCGGCCTGAGATGCTGCTAAAACGGTAATAAAAATAAAGCCTAATAATTTTCAAAATGTGTTTCCTTGCAGTTATAGAGAGTGCAAACGCCCCCCTGATGTGTTATAATGAAGACGTACACAGAACACTAATAATAGTTTATCATACTAAATAAAGTTCGCAATCCCTTCAGATGGACAGCACACAGAACATACTTTAGCGAAAAGCCTTATAATGAATTAATAATAATTTGTAGTTACAAAACTTTCTACTGCATATATACGAGTTTATGCTTACAAAGGATTTCAGAACAATACCAGCTGGACTAATAAGATAAACTTCTTAGTAACACAATAGACAGCAAAACAGGCTTGCATACACGGCACATTTGATCCATAATGCTGGCAAACAGAAAAAAAGACCCAATTCACCTTTTTTGAAGACACACCTCCAAAAACACCTAACAAAAAGATATACAGAGTGCGATTGGATGGACTAACAGCCACAGAGAAAGCCCTGTGCGATTAATTATTCAGATGATGTGCTATTGTGAATGTATTTAGAGACGGCACAGACAATGTGGATGCTGTTTAGTGAAGGTACTTAAGACAGATCAGACAGTCTGTGGTTGCCAACTTTCAATTTTCTTTAAACTACATTTCTGGATATAAAACACAGGAAGGAAGTCAAACCATTTGCTCTACAGGTAAGAGAAAGTAAGTGGATTAATTTAAATGCAATTTAATAGATATGAAATGTATACTGTGTCAGACTTAAAGCCGTCTGGCAATGAGGGATGAAGTTGAATCAATCAACAATTAAGAAAAACAAGAAACAATCTTCCATTTCTACTTTTGTGATTGTTTCATTTATTTTAAATATATTTGTATAGCTAAAGGAGTAGTTCACCCAGAAATGAACATTTTGTCATTATTTACTCACCCTCATGTCATTCCAAACCAGTAGCCATTGACTTCCACTGTACTTTTTTTTTTCTTCCATAAAATGGAATTACTACAGTGACCTGTTTGGTTATCCACATTCTTCCAAATATCTTCTTTTGTGCTCAGCACAAAAGAAAGGAATTCATCATACAGGAGAATGGTTGGGAACGACATGAGGGTGAGTAAATAAAGACAAATTTTGTCTATGGGTGAACTATGCACTTTTCAGTACATTTCATTATTTAAGTGGCTGCATCTGGTCCTGCTGGTAGATGTTGGAATTACATCATCTAGGTATGAAAAAAGCCCTTTTCTCCATTAATGGCCATTCGAAAGTAGTTGTGCATTCTGAAAAATGAATCAACATATAAACTGCTAATATTTGATTATAGTAGATGTTTTGCCAGTGTCAGATGTTTTTGCGAAAGTCTTAAAAACATGAAACGGGCTTAAATTTGATGTTGGGAAGCTGCTAGAAGGGTTTGGGACTGCATATTCTCATGGTGCCATTAATCAATCAGCATTGTTATGATTGTTGTTTCCTCCAGATTGATTAGTATTGTTAGTCTGTTTAAGGTAAAGTTTGTGTCATTTTAACCCCTTACCAGGATGAAGAGCCCCTCGTTGGCAAATGTATGATGGTCTGGAAGGGTAGAGAAAACAGAAAGGACCAGACAGCTGAACACTAGGAGAAAACTGAAACACAAACAAACACACACAAACTAACAGATCAAAATACAATACAAAACTAGGGTGTGCTGTATTTTTTTATTATTAAGTAATACTTTATCATGTAAAACACAGTTAAATTAATGCAGATTTTATAATTATTATTTGATTATTATTTTTTAAATCTATACCTCGATACCTCAGGAAACAAAAAAAATAAATAAATAAAATAAAATCAACAAACAAAAACACAAATATCACAGCAACACAGCAATGACTGACCAAAAACTCAAAAACAAGCATGTGTTCTACACGTACTGATGAATATTGCCTCTGGTGGACGGAGAAACTCGCCATGGCACTGACACCCCATAATCCAAGTTGGCACTCAGCTCATACACACAGATGCTCTTAATCACTGCTGTCACAGACCCCGCTTGGAAAGCCCAGTATGCCCACTCAAAATGGAGTGGATAAAAGCAGAGATTACTGCCCCACTTCCTGCCATTTCTCAGGAGAACTCAGACTCTTTGAGAAAAGGGGCCCTTTCGCAAGAACTGGTGCTCCCAGCTGAAACTTTGCAAAATAAAAGCTGGATTCGCCCCACGGTTCTCAGAGAAGTTCTTGGAGCCCGATCGGCTCCATGCAAACAGCTGCTGCTGGGGATCATGCCAAACCCAACACATCTGGCTCACTCGCTCACACGTCCCTGTGTTACTGCTCGCTCTTACCCGCTGCCTTACTTCTCAGTTCTGCAATCTAACTGCACGAGGACAGAATGAAATTGTTCAGCTCTGCTCTTGGGTGTAATGTGATGGTTAGGAGCAACAGCGTCTTGGTTGTGAGGAAATGCAAGATGATTCAAACAGTCACAACAAAAGGACCTTGTTGCTTAATGAGGCCCATAAGGACATTTGAAATACAAATCCTGGGGCTTTTTTCACAATCAATTATTGATAGAAACGGTAAAATGCTAATTGCACAAACTCTCAGGAATGAAGAGCGTTACGGGACTGACAGATCTTAATTAGCAGCTGTATACTGATTCATTTAGAAAAGAGGAAGGAGATAAAGATAGGCAGACTGCCAGTCAACGTCTTGATCAAAATACAGTACTGTTAGATGATCATCAGCTGGCATCAGAAGAGGCTGTAAACACTTAAAGGCCAAAGATAATAATACACTTTCTAAAATTTACCATGTTTACTATCCCAAAGAATGACAAGAAAGACAAAAAGAAAAAAAGAAAAAAAAAATTCAGCAACCTGTTATCCATGCCTTCGTGTGTTGGATGGAAAAAAGCTGCAGAAAACAAATCTATTTCGTAAATCATGGGTGAGTGGAAACTAATACATGGATTATAGTGCTAATTTAACACGCACACACTTAAGCGTATTTAATGGACTTGGTTTCTGGAGGCATTTTCCAAAGTTTTACGTTTAAACAACTTCTGAAAGGTTGAATTTTCCCCCATTTGCAGTTCAGAGTGCAAGAAAAGAACTATGCCTTTAAGCAAACAAGATCAAACAATTAAAAAATAAAATGTTTTAGACATTAGTATCTTTCTGAGTATATAAAGGCTAGATTGAGATATTGATGGCTCTAATAAATAATAATGCATAAATAATATTTTGGAAAACCTCTGAAGACTAAAAGATCAATTCTTCCCTGAACCGTTTCTGCTGAGTGTGACTCATTACTGCCAAACTAATGTACTGTAGGTAAAATGATCCCTCATAAAAAAACAGACTGAAAAAAAGGCCAAAAGCACTGAAAGCCAAGGCCCAGTTTCCCAGTCCTGAATCATCAACAATCTGACTGGATGGACTGAGGAAGAAAATGCCCAGAAACAGCTTAGCTGCCCCCAATAGGTTTCCATCAAAAAACAATGAACGCAGTAAAAAATAGATACATTAGAGCATGCAAAGATCATGTGCGGCTAGCATTTCAGCTAAGAAGCAAGTTTTAAACCCAACCTCCAAACCCAAAGTCAATCTGCCAAAAGCCGAAATCAAATCCTCAAATCAGCAGAAATGACAGTCTCATGAGGTGAAAAAAACAATACAGTGCCACGTGTGTTTGTATTTCCTGGTAGGCACATGATTTGGCTGTAAATCATGTCGATACCATTCTCTGATGGAATGCCTGTGTTGACAATTGGTCCTGGTTGAATTTTACACTGAAAAAAAAAAGTAGTGAAATAAGTTTTACACAGAAATTGCTGTTAAATTTCACAAATTATTACAAAACTGCAAATACACGTTGAACTAAACATGAAATTGTAAACGTTGTGGCACTGTTGTGAACGCAACAAGGAAGAGAAGAAATTGTTGAATGAAGTCATTATTTTTGTTTTCTTTGTGCACAAAAAGTATTCTCATAGCTTCATAAAATTATGGTTGAACCACTGATGTCACATAGACTATTTTAACGATGTCCTTACTAGCTTTCTGTGCCTTGAATGTGTCAGTTACGCTGCTGTCTATGCAGGGTCAGAAAGCTCTCGGATTTCATCAAAAATATCTTAATTTGTGTTCCGAAGATGAGCGAAGGTCTTACGGGTTTGAAATGACACAAGGGTGAGTAGTTCACTATTTTTCATTTAGTGAAAAACACAGAAGAAAAAAATAACAACACATAATATGAGGGTGAGTAAATGATGAAAGAATTCAAATTTTTTCATAAACTATTCTTTTAATTCCAGGTAAGCTGCTCAGCTTAACCAACAATTTATCCATCATCAGACATTTCATGCAGAATCCAATCAATCCATCCATCCAGGTCTTGCACAAAGAAAAAATAAATCATAGGTAAATCTAAGAAGGCTTTCGGCCTTTTCTTTTCTTTTTTCTTTTCTAGTTTTATAAAACTGAGTCTGGTTTATGAAATAATCCATGCAATAATGCAGCATGACACGTGAAGTATGCTGCAATGGACCCTGCTGTGGTTCTCATTAGACTAAATCTTAGGCTAAATTCATCACTTGGACTGTTAATATGCCATAAGAGCCACAGTGAGATGAGAGCAGGAGGACATAGATATGGGCCGTGTGGGTAAACAGAGGGGATGATGAATAGTGAGGGCTTTACACATTGCTGAGCTGGACTCTGTAGACTGTACACCACAAAACATCTGCACATAACGCCAGAGTCTCTGACACTAATTCAATCACGGCAGGCTGATGGACCAGGTATCAGTTACACACAGTGAGAGATAAACATTAAGTTATGCTAACGGTGGGAGAAGGATAAATGTTTGGAAATGGAAAAAGTGGAAGGTGTCACGTGATTCACCTATGATATCTTAATGACAATATGTACATAGAATAATATGTAGATGGGTTAAAAAGCTAAACAAACAATATATCAAATCAGAGAAAGAAGAGAATAAGATTGCACCTCTAAGCAGAGGACAAAGGTGGCAGCAGTGGAAGCTCTATAAATATCCACGTGCCTTGAATTGTGACAGCCTGCAAATTTGTCCAGTACACACAACCACATTGTTAACACTGCAAGGTGTCTGTGGGGAATATAAGAAAAGGAAAGAAAGGCTGAAGACGCAAAAAAAAGATGAATGTCTTGATACTGTACAATGCTTTATATAGTGCAATAACGTGTGTATGGTAACGTGAACAAAAGAAAAAACATCTAAACATCTGTCCAATTCATCGTGAAAAATGATCACCGTTAAATGAATACCAACAATTTCCTTGATCATTGTAGTCATTTTGGCTAACTTGGTAATGTGAAATGAAAATGACTTGATCTAAAGTTTTACAATGAAGCCAGATGCATGTTAAGGAAATTTAAAAGATTAAAGTTCAGTCATGTAAAGTTTAAAATAATATAAGTAAATTAATTAAACTTAAAGCCATGCAAACTGTTGGCTTCAGTTTTTAAAATGAACAAATATGTGACCCTGGACCACAAAACCAGTCATAAGATTTATACATCATATGAAACCTGATAAATAAGCTTTCCATTGATGTATGGTTTGTTAGGATAGGACACTATTTGGTCGAGATACAACTATTTGAAAATCTGGAATCTGAGGGTGCAAAACAATCTAAATATTGAGAAAATCGCCTTTAAAGTTGTCCAAATGAAGTTCTTAGCAATGCATATTACTCATCAAAAATTAAGTTTTAATATATTTACAGTAGGAAATTTACATGTGGGTTATGGGGCCTCCTTCACATTTCAGGAATTGAAAATTCAAAATACAACTGTTCTAATGAGGGGTAGCATCTTGCTCAAGCATAAATAAAAAACAAGACGCAGGTTTGGCAACACAAGCTCTACTAGGAAACACTGTGTAAAACCAAACAATCCATCCATAACACAAATCTGTTATCCACAGTCTAGAGAGCTGCCTGCTAAATTCATAATAATCCATTTAATTGTAAAGTGGAATTGGAAGTCAGTGTTTAATACTGTACACAGTTGTGAAAGATGCCAAAAAGAAGCAGAAGCAGACAACACAAGAGCTGGAAGTAAAGCGCTTCCATAGCCGCAACCAGCCTGGAAAGCATAAATCCTTCATGTAAGCTAAATAGGGTTAACACTGATACCTATCATACAAACAGAAATACTATCAGTGAAAATCAGCACAGACACATCCCAGAAGAAAGCACAGGCTCCAGCTACTGAATCATGCAAAACTGCCCTGCATGTGGAATGAGGTTATTATGAGGTCATTTCAATATTTTTAAAAGCACACTTCACATCTGGAAAGGAAACACTAGTTATTGCTCAAGTCCTAAGTTGTTTGGTTCAGTTTTATGTTTTGCTTGGCGTAAAGCAATAGTTCAAGCAAAAATGAATTCATTGTCATTATTTACTCACACTCATGTCACTCACACTTTTTATCAGAGTAACACAAAAGTAAATTTTTTTTTTAATCATTACCACACAATCTAAGTTCATTGTGACCGTGGTCAAGTCCAAAAAGTACAAAGAACACATGAAAGAACTAAAAAGCATACGACAGCTTTGTATGGAAGCCTGTTTCTGGAATAAAATGTATTTTTCCACGGAACATAAAATAATAAAAAAAGATAATTGTGACTTTTTGTCTCACACTTTGGACTTTGTTTCCTACAATTCTAAGAAATAAAGAATGGCAAGAACACAGAATTCTGACTTTTTTCTCGCCATTCCTAGCAACTCTGACAGAATTTCCTCTGAATTCTGACTTTACATTGCTTCTGCCAAAGAATTAAAAAAAAATATGGTAAGTGCTTTTATCTCACAGTTCTGAGTTTATATTCTGACTTTTTGTCTCGCAGTTCTGACTAAAAAAAGAATTGTGAGATATTAACTCAGAATTGTGAGAAAAAAGTCAGAATTGTCACAATTCCCTTTTTTAGTTTTTTATTCTGAGGCAGAAGCAGGTTTCCATACCTGCGTGTGAGGAACAAACCAGAAAAATGTTGTTATTCCCCTTTGCTGAGGCTCGTATCCAGACTACTATGACACTTTTATGCTGTTGTAGTGTTTTTTTAGTGCAAATTCAGCTATGAGAATACATCTCTTCTGCAGTCTTTATGTAACTGGTAGATCATAAATTACTTCATTTTAATCCGATCACTGATATTCTGTTGTGTCAGCTGCAAATGGCATCTATCAGTGTGTCTCCACTATTCATTCATGTCACACATCTGTTCACCAGCACACACGCACAAACCCTGTGGCCTTCTGAACACACTCAGCTATCTAGAAACTCTCATTCATGCTATAGTTTGAAAGGGCACAATCACAGGCCACTGAGTCGCAGTATTGTGAGTGGGATATATGCTGAGCTTGCTGAGTGGAAAAGAGAGATGTTAATTGGACGGCAGAAGGATGATGAGAGGCTTGACATTTACAGACAATACTGTTACCATGAGCAGACAATTAGAGAATCCTCTCCATATCCTGAACAAACTGGATGTCACACACAAAAACTTCTAACCATCCATATTACCACATCTGCAATTTTATATCGGAAAACAAGCTATTGCCATGTGAATGGTAAATATCCGATGTGGAACATAAAGAAAAAAATATATATTTTCTTTAACTATGCACACATTTATGTCAGAAGGGTTGATTTAAAACATTCAATTTTTGTTGAAACATTTTTTATATTGGAAACTTTCACTATTTCACCATTTATTTTTGTTATTGTTACTTTTTTATTGTTACTTGTAGATAGACAGATAATCTAACAGCAAAAATAAATAACACTAGAATATTCATATATTCAAAAAGAATAAGAAAATATTTTAAATCTTAATATTACTAGAAAAGCAAACCAATTCCATGTGTATTTTGTGAAAATATCAAATTTTTACTGAAATGTTCCCAACACTACTACATTCACACAACTACACACAAATATACACAAACTTGCACAGTCGCAAAAGATTTGAAGCAGTGCTTTTAAAACACACACACACACACACACACACTTTGCACTCTTTCACGTGCACAGTACTTTGCCCAGATTTCCAGTATTTATGTGCTGACATTTCACCGCTCAATGCAGTGCTAACGTCACTCCTAAAAGCCCAAACCCTTGCAAAATATAATGCCTTTATTTACACATGAGGTGAAGAAAAGCCAGTGCATGTGGCCCACAGCTCTGTCAAAGAAGCTTTGATTTAATGCAGACTTGTTTCTAAATATACCCTATTTTTCTCCGTCATTACTGCAGCACTGGGACAGCCACATGCTAATATTTCAGCAGCATCCACCTGCACATTTTTCTGTTCCGTAGTTATTGATCAGATTGTAAGTTTCTGATCTAAACTACATATAAATATAGTGTGTCAAGCCATGCTGAAGTCACATAACAGAACAGGTTACATGATTGTGCAACAATGAATCCAAAACAGCCTCACTGATCAAAATAAATAGCTGTCGCACAGTATATTTCCTTCATATATTCATTACACTCAAAAATGGGTGCATTCAGATTCAAACAATGATTGATAAGTTTAAAATATACTCTTTTAAGTTACTATTATCTGGACTCACCTATAGCCATGCTCACACATGGAAAGAGTCTTTGCAGAAATACTATAAAGATAAAAAAAAAGAGTCAGATAATGACTTCTATTTTTACAGTCATGAGAAGTGGTTTGATTTAAACATTAAATTAAATTGAATTTGAATTAAAACATACAAATCTCACCTCTAAACGACTGACAATGATGTAAAAAAAATTGCATTATGTATAATTTATAAATGTAAAATTATTATTGCAGAACTATGCTCTCTGTGGGACAACCAAATATTTCCACTATTTTTCTGAGCATTTATTCATTACTCTAATCCACTTTGTGTGGATAAGAACCACCAATCTTTCTTTTGATTAAGAGTAACACGTTCGGCATGGAGCATGGATAATTGTTTAATAGGTGCACGGTCAAGCCGAGGTCATTGTTCGGTTAGAGAAGTGAAACTGCCACAAAATTGTCAGAAAGTGACAGAACTGTTCATTTAGTGGGAATTTCCTTTAGAGGATTATGAGATTAACAGGAACTGGCCAGTGGATTGAACAACAACAAAAGAAAGTAGTTTGACTTGTGACTGACTGGATTAAGATGTTTAAGAATTCAAGGGTGTGAGAAAAAGGAAAAGGTTACACATCTTAGGTGGTCAGCGGCAAAGCTTTTATGTGGCAGGTAATAGCTTCAACACTATGATGCATGAATTTATTACATTAAAATGTTAAAAAATGAACGCGCAACAGAAGACAGTAGTAAATATTCCAGAGGTACTTGTATTACTTTCTAAGTGTTAGATGAAATTAAAAGTACACTACCTGTTCAAGAGTTTGTGGTCAGTAAGATTTTTGTAGCGTCTGGACCAATCAAACACACAATATATATTTTGTTAGCTATATTTAACAAATACTCTGTAACACCCCTCAGTTAACAAGCCTTATGAGGACCTATGGACCCTTCCCCCGAAATGCGTAACACCTCAGGAGGGCAGAACAGGCCTCTGGTTCCATGGCAACCAACGCTGATATCACTGGGTTTATTGCCTAGAGGAATGCGAAGCAGGGAAAATCACTGCATGTCCCAGGGCAAGAGGCAGAGTAGAAATGGACTTTTCTACTAATTAATTCATAGGAAAACCTTTCTTTGAATGAACACACATATCCTTCAGGTCATGGTGTATGTGTCTTTGATATTTTTAGACTATTCTATGCATGCTTATGATCGAAACACTAATTTCTGTCATCTTACATATATGTAACCCTACCATGATTAATTATTCATATTTCCCCATGAGCTGATTCGCTACATTTTATTTTCTGAAAGAAATTAATAGTCAGCAAGGATGCATTAAATTGATCAAAAGTGACAGTAAAGATTTTTATAATGTTTTATAATGACATTTATAATGTTACAAATGATTTCTATTTCAAATAAATGCTGTTCTTCTGAACTTTCTATTTATCAGAGAATCCTGAAAAAATGTATCATGGTTTACACAAATAGCAAAGCAGCACAACTGTTTTCAACATTCATAATAATATAAAAACGTTGAGCACCAAACAGCATACTAGAAGGATTTCTGAAGGATCATGTGACACTGAAGACTGGAGTAATGATGCAGAAAATTCAGCTTTGCATCACAGGAATAAATTACATTTTAAAATATATTCAAATTGAAAACCAATGCATTTACATGAAAAAATATTTCATAATATGATTGTTTTTACAGTATTTTTTGATCAAATAAATGCAGCCTTGGTGAGCATAGGTGACTTTTGACTGGTAGTCTGTGTCTTAAAAAAGACACAACAACATAAAGCATATAGAATTAGAGGTAAAGATCAAAGGTGTTTTGAATGTAAACTAACATCACACCCTGAATATTTAAAACAGCTTTTAAGGATCTGTTTTAGAAGCTTAAACGTTCAGTATAATATACAGTATAGGTTAGAATACTCTTTGGATGCACATATATAAATTTATTTGGTAAATGTATTTCCATAGTAGTTTATTTACATGTCTTCTTTGTCAAATAAATCTACCTCAAGTGAGTGTAACACACACACACACACACACGCATTTATGCAGTATCTTAAAATGTCCATAACACTTTTGGTGGAAAAAAAACAAAACAATCTAAAACCATTCCTAGAAATTAAGTGCACCCTGAATTATATAAAAAGATTTAGCCAATCAAAGTTACACAAGCCTGATCATGGAGTGTCAGTGTCTCTGTTCAGCTGAGATGCCACAGAACCATCCCTCTGACCCTCTGGTGGGAACATTCTTTTGAAGACAGCCTTATTAACAGACAAGTGATGGGAGCATCTGGCAGCAAAGAAGAGACGTTTATAGAGCACGCCAAATGCTATCTCACCATTACGCTTATCATTCGAAGTACTATTTACAAGATCAGCGGGCTACCATCTTTGAACAAGACTTCAAACATGGACCTTCTGGTTCATCATCAAGGGTGCAGCACCTTGTCAACGCTGCTGAAACTGACACAAAACACAGTACAGAGACTCCACCACTGCTGTCTCATCACTACCTGGAATTTCTGATACAGTTAGTTTATGCAGCAAACACATGTTAGATACATAACATTCCTCCACCTAACCTAACCGAGATGTCTGAACAAAGTAGGAAAGTAAGACTGAACTTTTTTTTTTAAACTTTTATCAGCAATGATATTTTACTAGTAATATTTTTTTAAAGTGACATTTACATTGTTACAAAAGATTTCTATTTCAAACAAATGCATTTTGTTAAGTAAATTTCTATTCTATAAGAATCCTGAAAAAAAATATATAATGGTTTCCACAAAAATATTAAGTAGCATAACTGTTTTCAACATTGATAATAAGAAGAAAGAAATAACAAAGAAAGTAGAAAGACTGACATAATGGCTGCTGGAAATTCTGTTTCACCAAAAAAATTACTGAATAAATAAATAAATAACTTTTAAAAATAAAACAATTCTAATTATTACTATTACTATTTTTACTATATTTTTTATCACATTGAAGCAGCCTGGGTGAGCATATGAGACTTCTTTCAAAAACATTTTACAAAATCGTACCTATCTTTTGAAAGGTAGTGTATTGATCCCATTTATAGAAATACCATTTATATATTGTTTATATACATAGATATATTAAGAGGAAGCAAAGTTATGCACTGCAAAAAATGCTTTTCTTACTTAGATTTTTTGTCTTATTTCCAACCAAAATATCTAAAGATTCTTAAATCAAGAAGGATTTTCTAGACAAGTAAAAATTATTGTCTTGTTTTCAGAAAAAACAAGTCAAAATGAAGTGAGTTTTTGCTTGAAACAAGCAAAAGAATCTGAGAATGGGGTAAGCAAAATAATCTTGTTTTTTGTTTGAAATAAGATTATTTTGCTTACCCCATTGACAGATTCTTTTGCTTGTTCTAAGCAAAGACTCACTTCATTTTGACTTGTTTTTTCTGAAAACAAGACAATAATTTTTACTTGTCTAGAAAATCCTTCTTGATTTAAGAATTTTTAGATATTTTGGCTGGAAATAAGACTAAAAATCTAAGTAAGAAAAGCATTTTTTGCAGTGTGGAAAAAGAGTGAGGCTGAACGCAGATAATGCTGCTCTGAATGATCTATTTCTTTTGACTGTAGAACTACTGAGCAATAAGAGAGACACAGCAAGAAACACCAAGATCATCTGTGAATTCTTTTCATTCATCATATGACATCTTGCAGGAAACAGAGCCAAGATAAGACCATCCAGGCCAGCAGATGCTAGGAAGCTTTTGTAGTTTCACAAAGAAAAACATGCACAGTATCACACATACACAGATATACACACACGCATACTGTACACACACCTACTTGGATCTGTCAGGCCTAATAAATAACTTGCGAAAACGTTACATCATTGTTACGTATCCAAGTACACACTCAGTGCAGCTGTATACATAACTAACAACTCAGAGAAAACAATATTCCAAAATAAAAACTATCATTTCATAAAAATTAAAGCTAATATCTGTGATGACAGGGAAAAAAATCACTATTATTCATTAAGATTTACAATGAATAATTTTATTTATAGTAGATAAATTAGTCTACAAACACTTGCAAATAAAGCCATAAATATATACACACTCAGTCCAATACTCTCATTTTAGCAAAAAATGTTAATCTCTAATATTATTTTGTAATTTACTTGAGAGATGAAAAGTGTTGACTAATGTCAGTCTTTAACTGCAAAAGTAAAAGATAATCAAAATGACCAAAAAGTAGGAGATGAATGGGGGCAGACTGAATCTCCATATTCAGAAATTTAATAAAAGCCTCACAGATTTTTTTCACTAATAGCATGTTTAGTATTTTTTTTACTGGATGTTGTACTAGCAACAATGTTTGCGGTTATTAGTTCACTAATATGTTCATTCACAACAGATACACGAACACCAAACCACTTTGTGAGAGTCGTCAGGATGCTTGTCCTTATAAATACCTCTCTATATTATGAATTTGTTTTAGCCCTTGTTGCTATGGTGAGGTTTCCCGACATGTTTATAGAACCTGCCATTATAAATTAAATGACCTTAACAACACTTAAGGGGACTTACACAAGACATCAGCTGCCGACCGGCAACCAGCAGGGAGGTGGGAGTGGAGAGGTTAGCTCTGTCGAATTTTCAGTAAAGATGTTCACGGGGTTCCCTAAAATATCAATTTCTAACCATTCTATGCAAATTAAGAGTCCATGATGTAACAACACCACAGAATCTAGCAATTAATTAAGAATCATAAGTCTACACTTGGCCAATATCTCAGTAACTATCATGTCAAAAGTCTAATTACACAAGTATGTTTTCTCCACCAACAATTCTCCACAATTGGGGCATGATGTCACGGAAGATCAAAGTGTTTTCAAAGCATTTGGTGGCAAGTGGTTATGGTACACAAACATGCACCTATACAAATGAAAGGTTAAACTGTGTGCACTCGATAAACGGCATTTCATTCAGCTGAGTGTGACTTTCAGAATTATAAGTGAATGGTGTTTTAACCATTAATAATACACATATATAACCTTAAACCCCTGTGACGAACCCTCTTAGTTTAAAATGACCGTTATTAACTTTTAGTTTGGATGGCAAACAATAACATGAATAATTCATGGTGCCAGTGCAAACGAGGAGTGGCTAACCTTATTTTAACCCCAAATAAATTCAGGACCACAACATCAAACGACTGACATTCACTGTTAAGGTGTTTACGAAAGCAGGAACAAATGCTATAAATGTCCCTCGGCTACTTACAAAAGACAATGTTCTAAAGGCCGAAGCATTTGAAGCATCTCTATCATGCCTAATTCTCTGGTGATGAACTTTGATGTCTGCAGTTGTAAAAACCACCTGAGTGCAGTAAGATGGTTACGTCCACTTAAAATTAGCTTCGGTCAAAGACTTGCACCAGAATTGTCAGACTCTGAGTATAGCCTGGCAAAAATAACATTACATAAACAGAGATTACAGCAAATTAAGGGGGTATCGACACTGATCTGGTTCACGTTACACGCTATGACCGTTATGCACTTTTGGGCCTTTGGTCTTCCCGTCTCTCTCGCTTCCATCTAATCTATATGGGAGGGTGTGTTGTGATGCACAGATTCAGATGGATACCGAATTACATCAATAAATCAAAAGTGTTCCTGCATTCCTCGCATGATAAACATGACAAAAGTTGTACAAATACAGGTTTGTGATCACACATGCTTGCCTTACTATTTACCCGTTCTGTTAAGCATGGCCAACTTTGCGAAAGCAGTGATTTGACCAGCAGTTATGCACTTGCTAGATTAACATGGCAATTAATCACTGTGATTCATTGGGGAAAAAAATAACACTAACAAAGCGCAGAATACACACAATCTTAACCCTGAGTCAGCATTTGTAAATTACAGTGCGAACACTAGACTATCAGCTGGAGAACAGTCCAAGCTCCTGTTCGTCATTATCCTGGAAACTTAAAACCCGCTGTGCCTCATCCTGGGAGAGACAGGCCGTCCCGTGGGAAACATTTTTGCCCCGAAAGGAGAAATGAATACACGACATCAAGACTTCTTCTCCAGCGCTATGTCACAAGGACGAACCACCACACTACCTTTTTGTAATGAATCAATCCACTGAAGGCGAGTTGAAGTGAGAACCCAAGTGCAGTTTATTTACAGAGTGATCCAAACATCCAAACAATATCCAAACAAGATACACAGACTTGACTTGACTTGTCAAGTCAAGTCTGTTCATGCCTCGTCATGAACAGACTTGATGTGGCATGAACAGACTAGACTCACCGACAGCGGGTTACAACTTCAATACACGACGAAGACTATGGGAACATGATGGCTACTTATAGCAAACAAGCAAATGAGAGCATGACACATACACAAGGCAGAGAGACATGAGGCAAGGGAAGCATGACACTAACAGCAGGAATCAAACTACAAAATAAAAGACATGAAAACATGAACAAGAAACACAACCCAAAACACCACATTACACTTTTACTGCAATATCTCTTGCAATGATTTAACTTTATTTTAATCTTTCATATAATTTGAAAATGCACTATTAAAATTTGGTGTATCACAATCGTTTACGAGAGACATGAGAACCAATGACGGTTGCTTGCCAGCATGATGTCATATATTTGAATAGGCATAAACTTGAATGAGATTTGAGAACTGCAGTAGAGAAAATAATCAGTGAATAATAACTTACATAGCTTTGTGTGAGGAACAAAATGAATTTGTTGTAAATTGTACGTAATTTTTTAATGGTGTTTTCCCCCCACTTTGACTGTATGGACATGAGCAGACTGAACAGAGTGAAAAAAAAGAAAGGTCATGTGACACTAAAGACTGGAGTAATGCAATCACCTTTAGAAAAGGAGGGTATGTTGGCAACTGCCATAGCATGGATACACAAAATTAAAAAAAACGTCTCTCTCTCTCCACACATACTTAACATTAGCACTGAATAACCTTCCCATGGTATAAATTTATCAGGAACCTGAGTAAAGCTGGTAGTGCCAGCTGGACGCTTGGCCATGTACAGAATGTGACAGGGTATTGAATTAGACATCAGTTTAGTGTCAGCAGGCACTGCCACAGATGTGATGAGTGACTGTGTGAAATCTAGGGATGCAACATTCATTTCAGAAAGCCGGGGCAAAAAAAAATCTGAACAAAACTCCTCATGCATGTTTGGTCTTGACGGGAAATGGCTTTCTCTCACATTTACTGAATGTATATTGGACTACAGTGACCCACCACCCAAACATCTAAAGGCTGTGAGAGTGATTCCTACATAATCACCTCCCCCGTTTGCTTAATTATTGTTTTTTTCCCCTTCTTCTTCTTTGAAAAAATAAAGAGAAATAAGAACATCATTCATATGACCAGTAATACCTTCAGTTGCCTCTTGAAGTAGTTCCTGTGAGGATGAGACATAAAAAAGTCACTCAAAGCCTTAATAAACAACGTGAACTAATGCAGATAAAGAGAGCATTCCCTACATTCCCATTTAACTCAATCTGCTGAGTAACAGACTTCGGTCCTTGGCTGAGAAAAAAATGGCACCACCGTAAAACGGGCCTCCACCTTGTGAGAGTCTTAAAGATAATGTTTTTTAAAAACATAAAACCAAACCAAACCAAACTTAAGAAACAATTAAACAAAACAAAACACGACTTATTAAAAACAAACCAAAAAATAAAAATAACAATAAACTAGATGAAATATGAAAAAGTGAAACAAAACAGAAAGAAACCAAAACAAACAATTAAACTAGATGAAACATGACATGCGCCAGCTGAGTCAGCCGGCTGCTCTCGAAACGCTCTCGCGGTACTTTGATGCCACACGTGACAGTGACGTGGCGTCGGTTCAAGTCGGACAAAATTTCTAACCGACATGCACTGCTTCAAGTCAGCCGCCGAATGGTTTGCGCGGCGCCGCATGAAGTCGAACGCACCTATTGGCAACATGAGGGCTACTTATAGCAAACAAGGAGGGTCACATGACATGAACAAACCAATGGGAAACAAGACACATGACTAAGACAACCAATCAGGACATGACACAGACAAGGGAATCACATGACTAGACAATAACCAAATGAGAGCATGACACATACACAAGGCAGAGAGACATGAGGCAAGGGAAGCATGACACTAACAGCAGGAATCAAACTACAAAATAAAAGACATGAAAACATGAACAAGAAACACAACCCAAAACACCACATTACACTTTTACTGCAATATCTCTTGCAATGATTTAACTTTATTTTAATCTTTCATATAATTTGAAAATGCACTATTAAAATTTGGTGTATCACAATCGTTTACGAGAGACATGAGAACCAATGACGGTTGCTTGCCAGCATGATGTCATATATTTGAATAGGCATAAACTTGAATGAGATTTGAGAACTGCAGTAGAGAAAATAATCAGTGAATAATAACTTACATAGCTTTGTGTGAGGAACAAAATGAATTTGTTGTAAATTGTACGTAATTTTTTAATGGTGTTTTCCCCCCACTTTGACTGTATGGACATGAGCAGACTGAACAGAGTGAAAAAAAAGAAAGGTCATGTGACACTAAAGACTGGAGTAATGCAATCACCTTTAGAAAAGGAGGGTATGTTGGCAACTGCCATAGCATGGATACACAAAATTAAAAAAAACGTCTCTCTCTCTCCACACATACTTAACATTACCACTGAATAACCTTCCCATGGTATAAATTTATCAGGAACCTGAGTAAAGCTGGTAGTGCCAGCTGGACGCTTGGCCATGTACAGAATGTGACAGGGTATTGAATTAGACATCAGTTTAGTGTCAGCAGGCACTGCCACAGATGTGATGAGTGACTGTGTGAAATCTAGGGATGCAACATTCATTTCAGAAAGCCGGGGCAAAAAAAAATCTGAACAAAACTCCTCATGCATGTTTGGTCTTGACGGGAAATGGCTTTCTCTCACATTTACTGAATGTATATTGGACTACAGTGACCCACCACCCAAACATCTAAAGGCTGTGAGAGTGATTCCTACATAATCACCTCCCCCGTTTGCTTAATTATTGTTTTTTTCCCCTTCTTCTTCTTTGAAAAAATAAAGAGAAATAAGAACATCATTCATATGACCAGTAATACCTTCAGTTGCCTCTTGAAGTAGTTCCTGTGAGGATGAGACATAAAAAAGTCACTCAAAGCCTTAATAAACAACGTGAACTAATGCAGATAAAGAGAGCATTCCCTACATTCCCATTTAACTCAATCTGCTGAGTAACAGACTTCGGTCCTTGGCTGAGAAAAAAATGGCACCACCGTAAAACGGGCCTCCACCTTGTGAGAGTCTTAAAGATAATGTTTTTTAAAAACATAAAACCAAACCAAACCAAACTTAAGAAACAATTAAACAAAACAAAACACGACTTATTAAAAACAAACCAAAAAATAAAAATAACAATAAACTAGATGAAATATGAAAAAGTGAAACAAAACAGAAAGAAACCAAAACAAACAATTAAACTAGATGAAACATGACAAAAATAAATAATAATAAAAAACATACTGAATGAAACCAAAACAATTAAACGAAAAAGAAATAAAAAACAAAACCAAAACAAAAAATTTCAACAACAACAAAAAATATCAAATAAACAATACAAAAACAAGCAAACAAACAAATAAGGCATTCCGAAACACCTCCGAAAAATTTAGAACAAATTGTACAAAACAACACAAAACTAGCAAATTTGATTCAAAACAAAACAGATGCACGTCTATGTTTCATCCTGAAAAGACTGGACTATCCTATTAAGTGAAGCCAAAGACCTGAGGACATAGTCCACTCACAAGTATATTTACAATCAATCCTAAATGTGCCCTCAACTAGCACGTAGCAGATAGACTCAAAAGGCATTTCCTCTTCTTCCACCTAATTCACCTTATTACCACTGGTCAAATGAGTGGATAGCCACTGCAATGGAGTAGTATGGGCATGAGGGGGAGTGCCGTAGCTTGAGCGGAAATTAAAGCTGGTGTGAGAAAAAGAGATAATACACTCCTGAAGCATATTATGGAATGAAGAGTGATAGCTAAATAAATATTGGGTGTTTTTAATGGGGCAGAATTTACACACTCCATTGACGCTAACCAATAAAACGGGCTAATGAGAAACAAGCAACACTGCAGTCATGAGCAGCAGGATAAATGAATATGCTGAGCAGAAAGTTATATTCAATAAACAAATTTGGTACGGTGCTGGATCACCACCGCATGATTTTCAATATAAAATACGGGTCCTTAAGCAACACCTGCATTCATTCGAATAGCTTAACTAGCTTCCATTCTGGACAAAATCAGTCTTTGGCAAATGTTCATTCATTTCCTGATTTGTGTAAAGGAACTGTACTATGAAAGTTGCATCCATCACAATCCTTCATCTATAAATAATGAGAATTTATATGTATAATCTCATAAGCCCATGTTATAAAAGCCTGAAATATGATTGGTATTTATCTGATGAGAAATGGTGAGAAAAATGTAAAAATTATATAGAAAACTGTTTAAAGAAAATTATCAAAGTTGGGTATGGCAGGTCAATATTGAAGTCATGTAGACATGAATAGGGTTTGTACACTGTAAAAAATGTCCTTGTAAATTAATGGTAATATACAGGGTTTCCAGCAGTGTACCGTAATTTTACAGTTTTATTACTGTATTCTGATTTACGGCTTTTTTTGTAATTTTACGGTTAAATGCTGGCAGCAGGGTTTCCAGCAGTGTTCTGTAATTTTACAGTTTCATTACTGTATTCTAGATTTTTTTATTTATTTTTTATTAAACAGTAGAACTGGCAATTTTGCCAATCATTAACTTTATTATAAATATCTGTAGCTATAGCTAAAGGCTGATGTCTTATTTTCAAAAACTAAACAAACAAACAAACAAAAAACTAAATCAAACCAAAACAAAAGAAAATAGAAAAAAATCTAAAGAAAAATTTAATAAAATAAAAAAATTAATCAAACCAAAATGAAAAACAAAAAAGAAAAGAAAATCCAAAAATAAAATAAAAAGCTACATAAATCAAACCAAAATAACAAAAAACAAAACAAAAACAGACAAACAAAATGACTGAAAAACTCAATATCAAGGCAACTCAAAGCTGGAAATACAATTCAAGGTATCACGCAACACACTTTATCATAACCGCCCTGCTTACTGGAAAAGTGTCTGCCATCGTTATGTTTAAAAGCCTACTAAAGCATGTGTATTAAATCATTGCCTTGTCATCCAGATGTGGACAGAACAAACTATCTGTGGTTTGTCTGGGGCCTACAAATCTTTTTGCTGCAAATCTACTGTGCAAATCTGGCATCCTTAATGCTGCGTATCCTAAAAATCTTGGTGGCCCCTCTGGTCAGCATCTAAACTTGACAAGGTCACAGCCACCACAGAAGAAAAATCAATGACCTTCCTGGGAGAGGAGGGTCGTATCCCCGTTGGATTTATGATCGCTGCGTAATTTCTTTAAAAGCACAAAAATGCATTATTGAACAGCGTAACAGCACTACGAGCACAAAAGCATTTCTTACACACACAATCCCACCGTGCAAGGCTACATGTTTGTGCCGAGGGAGCACAATTTTTATTATATATTTATTTACTCAAACTCAAGTGTGCAGCACTTTGAGGGACCGAGCAGCACCAGTTCTGGAAAAAGTGTTATTTCTGGCTGACTACTTAAAGTTAAAGAATGGGTAAAACTGCAAAACATACTGAATCCTAAAGGAGATAAAAATGCAGGCCTGTTCACTTTTCCCTCTGGTTCTCTCACCTCCATATTTTCCTTCTCTTTTGGCTACGTCCATTTCTTTTGTGCTAAAACAGCCAATACCATTGCATTTTTATTATATTAAGCTGCAAAACTGTTTCCATTAATTAAAAAAAAATAAAAATTTAAAAAAAAAAAAGCAAGACAAAGTCATTCATAAATAGGGAAGTCATTTAACAAAATGAGAGCTCAATTATTGCTTAATTTGTAGGGTGGGCTTGAAGCGTGACTCAGGGGCTGTTCAAGGGATGAAGATGTTTCCACTGTAATCACTGCTGTTCATCTCTTCAGTTTGAGACTGTTTAACAACTCCTGGCACCGTTGCCCCCATTTACAGTCCAAGAACCTTTGTGAAACTCTGAAAGCCCTTGTGTTTGCTCAGGGCCTGTTGAAAACAGCATGTGATTTTCTATATGTGGTGCTATGGAAAACGGATGCAACTAAAGGTCAGCTTCGGCCTACTAAAACTCCAGCTGCATCCTAGGCATCTGCTTATGTACATTACATATGTTCACCTTTGACCCCCATCTCTAACAAACATCACGTCAACACACTGATAGCTTGTAAGTTTACCCTCGACAAGACATCTTAATCTGGGGTGGACGCTGGGGTGACAGAAAAAGAATCCTGTCCTATGCATAAACATTTTACAGGCTACCAGCCATTTGTGTAGAACTTCTAACAGTGTCAAAGGTTCCTCTCGTGTCCTAGCAATGGCTCAGTCACAACTGAAGGAATTTGTGTTAGGAACTGCAGCAGGTGTCCTTTCGGTCTGATTTGTGTGTAATGGCTCCATTTTCACCCAAAATGCATTTTCACAGATTAATTTGTGCTTTCAATCCTGCTGAGTCAAAATGTTGACCAACTCGCATCATTCCCTAGCATTTAATTTGTATGTTTACAATCTGTGAGAAAACCACAGGTATCTGGTATCTGAAAACAGAAAAAAGTGTTAAGCGTGAGATCAGAATGAAAACCCCTGTTTAGGCAGCTCTTCACAACAGTTGTGCCAAAAACAAGGTACCATGAGAGAAACACATTGCCTCCAGCAGCCTCACAAGGCAGAGCTAATTAAGCGATCAAGACATTATACCCCTTGCTTAATCGCAGTCTCAATTTAATGATCAGTGTGCTACTTCATTTCCCTGAGCCATGCAGTATGGTTTTAATCTACAGTTAATTAGATTAACTAATTCAGACATTTAAGAGACTCTGGCTGAAGTACCACTACTAGCGATTACCTTGAATTTGTCATAGGAATGTATAGACAGTAAATAATCACTCGGACATCGAGTTACATTGTTGCCCATGTGATAGTTGTTCTCGGATGCCATATAAGAGTAAACTCAGAAACTAATGCCATACATTGACAGAATTTATATCATCCAAATGCCATGCCCAGAGAATTAGACACTGGGTGTCTGAAACTTGAGAGTCATAACCTTGACACGTCAGGTACTGTTAATAACTCCTCACTATATTTCATTCATTGGACAGAGAGCCATTGTATTATTATAAGAATGCTCATCTACATTTTTAGGTTGACACCTTATACAAAGTAAATACCTACTATTTAGAGTACTGTTTAACATATAAACCCATTATAATAAAATAATTGTGATTAATCCCATGATTTCTGACAAAGATCATGAACTGGTAAAAATGTCAAATTTGGTCTTTACCTTATATATTAAAATGACCTTATATATATATATATATATATATATATATATATATATAGGCTCTATGTGCATTTTATAGTTTATATTCTGAGACAAAAAAGTTGAGTTGAAAAAATTGTAAAATTGCAAGATATAATTTAAGAATTACAAGAAAAAAAAGTCTTAATTACCTTTTTTTTAATTTAATGGTGGAAACAAGCTTCCATAAAAATGTTACCTCTGTGGTACACCGACTACATTGGTCAAAGGTTAGGTTATCTAGATTCAGACCAGAACTGGATCCTATTTGTGATAGGTGTAGACAGGCTCCTGCGTGCCTTATACATATGTTTTGGACATGTCCAGCTTTGTATAACTTTTGAAAATCGATCTTTGATGCTTTCTCAGAAATGATAGAATTGCCAATAGATCCATCTCCTTTTATTGCTATATTTGGCATCACAGCACAGAACATGCGTCTAAGTGGTTATAATTGTAAAATGTTGGCCTTTTCCACTTTACTTGCCAGAAGATTAATATTGCTTAAATGGAAGGACCCTCTTCCCCCCACTTTTTCTCATTGGATTAAGGACGTCATGCAACATCTTAAACTGGAAAAAATAA